>NC_051448.1:11140238-11481356 GCF_001649575.2 Kryptolebias marmoratus
GGGTTAGGGCTTTTTGGCCCATGGGTTGGGTTAGGGTCTCCTCAGGGTTGACGGGGTTAGGGCCTTTTGGCCCAGGGCTAGGGTTAGGGTCTCCTCAGGGTTAAAGGGGTTAGAGCTTTTTGGCCCAGGGCCAAAACCCTCAGGGTTTAAATAAAATGTTATGGTGATTTACAAGCACAGCTAGCTTCAGCAGCAGCAGCTAGCTGTAGCATTTCTGGTGCAGTTATGACAACTTTGCTGGAATTACTGTGTCAAAGGCTTATAAACTACTGTTACCATGAATCATCATAAAACTGAAACAGAGAGTGTCCACAGAGATTTCTACAACAGGTATGATAATAACCCTTCCCAGCTTTTTTTGCAAAACTTTTTTTTGAATGATCGGAACTATCCCTTTAAGTTAAAAGTCATTTTTTAATAAAATGTAAGCCTTGGAGAATATATTGATTCCTATGTGAAAAAAGTGCACTTTGGCTGCTCTATAGACCTAATAATTGTTGCTTTAAATGACATTTTGTGCAGTAATTGCATTTAAGAAAACATTTTAAAGGAAAAACTCACAGCCACACACAGAGCGAGCGGTGCATTAAGTCTTTATGATGCATTTATTCTGCACGCTTCCTCAGTAAGAGTGCGAGCTGCAGTGACCTCAAAGAGTCAGTCAGGATCTCATATCGTGAGGTTTTATCCACTCAAGGAGAAAACGTTGTCTCCACTCTCCTCGGCAGGAACCCAGAGGTTAGGACGCAGATCTGACGTGATGGCTCATTGTCCACTTACTTCCCTCCGGCCTGCAGGCATCCCTCCGTTTCTTCAAATGCTCTCTCTGCTAACACATAATTACTGTATCTGCAGCAGGAGATTCATCACTTGCGGCTGAAACTGACACGACGGAGTGACTGAGAGCGGCCTCTGTGATCGGGGGGCACCATCAGACTAATGGGTGTTTGCTTTAAAAACTCCTCGGAGCGTGGCTGTCTCTTTCTGAGTTCTCAGTGACTTTACTGCATCACGTTTCATGCTGTTCTGGAGCAGACCACAGGTCAAAGGTAAAGCTCTCATTCTATCGGTGCATGGTGAAAATAAAACATGCTGGCAGGGAGGTAAATATATTTCTATTTATGTGCAGTAGGTTTACATACTTTCAATAATTATTATAAATCCAACATATATTGACAAATAAACTTACTATTTTGGGAGTAAACAAACCTATTGTCTTATTAGACATGTGTTAGTTGTATTAATATGAGTTTATAAACATTACATTCCTAAATTAAAGCTATTTTTACTGTTATGTAAGTAAACTAACACGATATACTGTATGAGACACCAGTAATGTCACACAACAATACAGTAAGTCTGTGGTGTAATACTGCATCGCCTCTGAGATCGTGTTACACAAGACTCCATATAAGCTTCATCTTAATCTCATTTATACTCGTATCCTGTTCGAAGTGCGTGCAGAATGTAAAAATGCATCAACATAAAAATCTATTGCTCGCAGTTTCTCATATGTACAGTGTACAGTTTTTAGGGATATTAAAGTTCTGAGCTAAGATTAAAAACAAAACATATCTTGAGTTCTTTAAGAAGGCAGAAATGTTTTGAGCGTTAGGGAATTAACTCAAAGCTTTTCTGATCAGAAACCTTCAGACGGACACTTGCAGAGTGGCGGGTGCTGAAAGTGTCACTTTTTATTAACAACAAAAACGAGTCCTAAACTCTCCGCTGGGGTTCAAACCTGCGGTGAAAAAATGCAAAAAAAGCACAAAGGAAGAAAAATGCTACGTTTTGTTGTGTTTAGATCTATTGAACTTAATCAATGCCAACATCTGTTGTTATCAAAATAGTTTTTTGTGTGATAGTTTATTATTTATGAACAATTAGTGTCTTACCTGTTGTAGATAGCTATTGAATGGCTTCAGTTTGGAGAAATAAGAGTTTATTACAGCTGATTCAGCACTCACTCAACTACTTCTGCATATTTTTAGCTATTTGAATCATTCATACATCAAAACGTTTAGCTCATTAAGGAGATGGGTGGTACGACTTTGGTTTTCTGTCACTTTTATACTTTTCAAAAATATTCAACTTTATTTACAAAGTTTTTACTCATAAGAAGTGAGACCTCTTCAGTGCCACAGAAAACATTGTTCTCTTTGAAATTTGCTTCAGCATAGCTAGCGTTTTGTTGCTTATAGCTTTACGTTAGCATTTTGCTACTTTTGGTTTAAACCAGCATTTTGTTTCTTTTAACTTTTAACTAGTGCACTGCTTCTTTCAGTTTTAACAGCTAGTCTGAGTGAGGCCAAAAGTAAAGTGTGTCACTTCTATCTTAAACCAAATCTAATGTAAAAAATGGCAGCGACATGAGGCTCATTTGTGCAAATCTACAAAATACATCCCACATGATGTTATTTATGTTGTTAGTGGCTGCTGGACTGTAAACGTGTCCAGACTTTAGGTATGAATCCACAAATTAGATTTTATGGAAAAGCATCTAAAGGGAGTTTATATTTTGTTTACAGCCCATTTACAGTAAACTAGAGATGCTTCTATTGCTTCACGACTGCCGAGCTTGCATTTAATACATGCAACTGATGTTCCTGCATACAGATAACATTTAAAAGTCACAGTTTGTGCTGTTACATCACCGTCTTTAAGTGAATTGGATTTTGTGATGTTGTCATCTCAGTGTCCTGCTCTGTTAACATTCACTCCCATCAAGAACAGAAATGATACTGTTACGCAATTGTCAGGCGAATTAGATTTATTTCCACTTCAGCTGATCTTTAACGTCGCTGGAAGAAGATGTACTGCATATAAGGGACGAAAGAATATTCAGAGGTCAATTTTTAGCTGAGTGAGTACTTACAGCCCACCATCATCATCGCCACAGAGAAAATCTTCTCGCCATCTGTCGTCGGAGCAATGTTGCCAAATCCGATGGTGGTGAGACTGGTCATGGTGAAGTACAGAGAAGAAATATACAGGGTGTCCTTGCTGGGACCGCCCTCCCATTGGCCCGTTCCACTGGCGTTGTAGCGGTAAGGCGTCCCGATGCTCAGGGCCAACTGGTAGAGCCAGCTGTCATTCTTGATGCTGTTGGTGGTCTCGTCGATGACCTCGTGGTCCCCAATGCTGTACCAGATGCAGGCGAGCCAGTGGGCCACCAGGCCGAAGACGCACACCAGCAGGACCAGAACGGCCGCCCCGTACTCCAGGTAGTGGTCCAGCTTCCGGGCCACTCGGCCCAAACGCAGCAGGCGGATCACTTTTAGGGAACTGAAGAGGCTGCTGAGACCCTGCAGGGTGAAACGAGGAAAAAAAGCTGAAGATTTAACATTCATAAAATTTATTTAAGAATTTTATCAAATCCACAACAGCAATCACAATTTAATTAGTTGTTTTTTTTGTACTTTTGTGGAAGCAGAAATGATAATTATAAGCATAAAAGAAACTAGAGAAACTGTGTTTTCTGTGAAATGCAGCGTGAATGCTGAAGGCTGAATGACTGCTGTGTTGCTTACCCTGAAACAGCTAAAAGAAGCAGAACACTAGCTAAAAGCTAATAGAGGTGAAATGTTAGCTATAAAACAAAAGTAGCTGAACACTAGCTATAAGCAGCTAAACATAAGCCAAAAAAAGGAACAGTGGCTAAAAAGTTAAAAGGATTAAACATTAGTTAAAGCCAAATGAAGAAAAAACGTTATTTAATAGCTAAAAGTAGCAAAAAGCTAGCTAAAGTAGGTCAAAGTTAAAAGCAGAAGTAGCTAAAAGTTAAAATTATCACACAAAAACAAAAATAGAGCAAATGTGTTGAAACAGATTTTAAAGAGAACAATATATTATTTTTAATTCAGGAGATCTCTTGATATTTCTATGGGGAAAATATTTTTTAAAACTAAAATTACTTTAGTTACAAAAACCCAAAAGTCAGACTATCCATCTCCAGAATGAGCTGAACATTTTGATTTATAGTAAGAATATTTTAAATAGTACAAAGTATGTACGAAGAGTTAGACTGCAAAACAAATTTACAGAAAAAGACAAATCAGCATTCATGCAATTATAAAACAAATAGTTGATTTTGCATGTTATTACTGAAAACACAGATTAACACATGTGGCAGACAGGGACAAACTTCATTTATTAGACACATTTCTGGCCACCTGGTGAATTTAAGCTCATTATTTACTCTTTTGTTAGTTCTGTTGACCTCCCATCAACACCTGCTGAAAAAAGAAAAACATATCTGGTTCTTTCAGCCAGAAATCCCAAAACAAATGAGCGTGTCAGTCGTCTCTCTGCTGTCTCAAACAGACGATATTACAGCATGTTCCTGTCTGACTAACTGCAGCACGGTCTGTTCCGAGTTCAGAGGAACATGTGTGTTAACATAAATTCAACTTTAAGTCCTGTGTGAAATTTCCTTTACACCCTTTTACACTATTAATCATTTAGAACAACCATTTTATGTCTCTTTTTGTCTTCTTCCTATCTTTAAAATTTATATTCGGTTACGTTTTGTTACACAACCAAGCATCAAACAACTGGGATTTAAGTAAAACAACATTCTTCCTCACCGACATTTTGAAAGCTCCACCTTCTGTGTTACCAATGTGAGATATTTAAATGAGATTTTAAAAACACAAACTAAAAGTACAATAAAAGGTTGCTTTACTGCTTTACTGTAAAATCTTAATAAATGTGTAAACAAGTGTTTGTGATCTCCATTCTTTAAGGAAGGACATTTTCGAAGCCTTAGCCGACTGCCATGAAAGGCGGGCAATATTTGTTTGTGTGTGTCTGACTGTTAGCAAAATATCTCCTGAACCACTGGACAAGTTTGAAGAAAAGTCTCAGAAAGTATTCACAGGATGTACATCTACAATGACTGATCTGATTCAAGATGGCCGCCACAGCTGGTTAACCTTAGCAAACTCAAACATGGCTTAGTCAGTTAAACAAATATCAAAGTAAAACATGGAGGGGTAGTAGCTGAGTCGCTGTTGATGCATGTGAGTGTTTATCAGGACTAAGTTACGTAAAAGAATGACTTACAGGAAGAACAGAGTCCTCAGTCCGCGAGGTGTTCCTGTGGAAATGAGAAAAGTCCCGGAGATGACTCGGTGGAGAGGCGTGTGAGATGAAGTCCTTTCAAGAAAACAGGGAAACAAAACAATTAATTTAAAAAAGTATATATGCAACTTAAAAAACTGTTTTAGTAAAAGCATTAATGCTACATTTCCATCTCTGCCAAACAACACTTTCAAAAAGCCCATATTCTCCTTCTTTTGTGCATACAGTTTAGTTTTGCAGCAATTTAAATAATCAAAAAAAGTACTACTACTAGTACTTCTATTCTAAAATGCTTTATTTTATCTATTTTATCTCAATTGTCTCTCTCATGGAAGGCCCATAAGTTTGATTATCTTAATCTACATTTTTAAGAGTTGTCGTCTCAGAAGAAAACATCAGAGTACAACTATTAGTGTCTGCCTTATAAGTTGTGAGCTTTTGTTGCAGAAACAGTGACATCAAAAGCGCCTGAATCACAACTCCTCAAAGGAATGTAGAGTCTTGTGTAAGCTACTGGAGCCTCACCTCGTCTACATTTTCAAAAGCATTGATGATGTCGTAGGGCAGGCAGGACAGCAGGTCGATGACGAACCACGTCTTCAGGTAATTCATTCGGATCAGTTTGGCGTCTGATATGACCTCCCCAGCCGGACCCACAAAGGTGGTGTGGAAGTTGAGCACGATGTCGATCAGGAAGATGACATCCACAACGCTGTCCACCACCAGCCAGGCCAGGTTGTTGTGCTTGGTCCTGAAGGAGACGTTATAGGGCACCATGATGGCGGTGTAGAAGGTAAGGATGAGGATGACCCAGTCCCAGGTGGTCTTGAAGGTGCAGTAGTGGAGGATGATGTGTGGAGGGGTCTTAGGGGCCTCTTGTTTGTACTGAGGGAGGATGTCCGATCCCAGCTGGAGAGCCTTTTTATTTTTTCAATAAGAGGAAACATTTAAAACCATGAGAACAGAATTATATGCAGCTTCTCCAACTTACTCATCTACACTATATAGACAGAAGTATTTGGGTACACCAACAGGGATTGGAAGGAGTTGGTCCCCCTAATGCAGCTATTATAGCTTCCACTCTTCTTTGAAGACAAGATTTGGAGTGTTTCTGTGGTAATTTCTATATATTTATGCCATTATGCCATTCCAGGTCATCCCAAAGGTGCTCAGTGGGGTTGAGGTCAGTGTTCTTCAGCTACAAAACCATCAAACCATGTCTTTATAGCCCTTACTTTGCATACTGGGGCAGAATCATGTTGCAACAGAAAAGAGTCTTCCTCAAAGCGTTGCCACAAAGCTGGAAGCGTAAAAGTGTCCAAAATGTCTTGTTATGCCGAAGAATTGAGATTGTTTATCTCTGGGGATCAATGGACCAGCCCCAAACCCTGACTGAGACACCTGAGTTCAACAATTAGCGGGTCTGTCCAAATACGTTTGTCTATAAAGTGTACATTACAGCAAGTTTTAGAGGTTCTGCTCACCTCGGCCAGTCTGGATGGCTTGTGGGTGACCTCGGTCTTGTTCAGAGGTGCAAGCTGCTGCACCAGGTTACGGTTGTTGGTGAGGGCCCTCGTCAGCCTGGCAAATTTTGTCCAACCTATCCAAAAGACGGGCAATTTTATCAAGGCAAAAAATGGCCAACATAGTCTTTAAAATCATATTTAAAGGGGTAGAAACTAATACAAAACTAGCTGTTTATTTTGACTTATATTTCAGAGTTGGTTTCAGTTTAACAAGATATTTTGAAATAAAACTTTTTTGCACAGTTTGTAAGCCTAATGTATAAATATATACCAGCATACAGCTGTTGTTGTTGGTTTTTACTTTATGATTAAACAAAGAACTCAAAGATTGACAGCTAGGAGATTTATTATTATCTTTCTCTGAGAGTACTACCAATGGTACGTATCATTCCTGTGGTGATTTCTGCTGTGCAACAATAAGACAAATAGACTCTGTTTTCACAAACAAGCATAATTTCATCACATTGTTCGACATTTTGACTTCAAAACTTCAACACGGTAGCCTTAAACTTACCATAAAATTGATGTTTTTCAAACTAAATAACACTTTAGTTTCATTTGCAATTTTCCAGGCCCCTGCAGTGTTTTGTTAGATCTACCTAATGAATAAACCACTGTGGTATTTGTGCTTTAATATCAGTAATTTAATGATGATGTCATAGCATTTACAGTGCTGTGCAGAAATCCTGAGTCATCCCTTATTTCTGTGTATTTTGCTTCCAAGCAGCCAGAGTTTCTTGTAATCTTTTAAAGTGGTCTTCATCAACAGATCCTCAGGCTTTCTGCAGATCTTTCAAAGTCTTTCACAGAGGGCTAATAATACGCTGAGAAAGCTTGTTTGTTATTTTCCACGATAAAGCCCGTTCTCAGCATTCAGTCAGCCACGTCCTCGTGAGGAAGACGAATCATTTCTTTCTTT
Source organism: Kryptolebias marmoratus (assembly GCF_001649575.2). NCBI lineage: Eukaryota > Metazoa > Chordata > Actinopteri > Cyprinodontiformes > Rivulidae > Kryptolebias > Kryptolebias marmoratus. The sequence goes on from NC_051448.1 coordinate 11,147,766, forward strand.
CTGCTTGATGTCTGAAAAGTCTCAGTGGCCTTTTAATCCAGAGGGATGTGGCCCCGGCGCAAACCCTGAGAACGCTGCGTTCACTGACCTGAACACGCAACACCTGGACAGTTTTGTGTTAAACACCAGGAGACAAATGTTTGTAAAGTCACTCATGTGAACTCAAGAGTTGTGGATTCACTTCACCCTCAGATGTCTTACACTCCAGTAGGTGGACTGCTGGAGACGAACCCTCACATTTCAGCCTAAAACGTACTGCAGACGCACTGCTGCCTGGTTAAGACCTGCTCACCTCTGGCTGATTCGTCTTCGATGGGCTGTTTGAAAAGCGTGATGTCTCTGAAGGTGCAGAGGAAAAGCACCACCTTGTCGTTTTCGTTTCGGATCGGGGCGATCTGCATGTAAAGCCATATTGGTGTTCCTGTTGGAGGCAGAACATGAAATTAGGTATTTTTGGACGATAAATGAAAATAAGACACAGGTCGCTGAGCAAATATTCCTTTCAATTTCTGGTATTTAAAAACAATGAGTTGTCATACTCACTATTCTTTGTATAGAGAAGCACTTCATGGTAATTAGGCTCATGGCTGTCAAACGTTTGACTGATTTTTTCTATCGTCTTTCTATCCGTCAGGTCACCATACATGAAGCTGGAAAAGAGGATATGACAGCCTTTTCTGTTTTGTCGTTGGGTTTCTTCTTTGGTCATCTTCTGCCAGTATCTCCACGTTTATTTATCTTTATCTTAGTTTTATTCCTATTGCTGCTCATGCTTTACTTCTGTTCTGTGCTCAGTTAGATACAACCGTTTCCACAAATTCAAGTCTTTACTTCCCATCCTATTTTATAGCATTTCTTATATCAGTTAGTTTAATTGTGATAATTAACACCATTAGTTATCTATCCTTTGTCTTTAGTTTCATCAGTATATATATGCTGTCTGGTTCAGGTTGTTGTCATTGTTTGTTTTCTTGGGTTATTTTTTCTTAACTGTTGTGATCAATGTTTGTTCTTTTTTTTCTTTATTTAATTTCTAACGTTGTTCAAGTTTCTGTCTTTAAAGTTCCTGTTCGCTCCTGGTCTGCTGACTCAGGTCTGAATTCAGAGCCGCCACTTTCACCGAACTCCATAACGGCAAACTAGTTATCGGACGTTTTCAAGACGACATCAGAGTTCAAAACATCTAGTTTATGACCTCCTGTCGATTTCTGGTCCTCCTGTGTTGCAATCAAGTCCTCCAAAACTGGAATATGTTAAAAACTAAACAAGAAAAGTCGAGACGGAACCTAAACTTTCAAAGGACATACAGAGCAAAACTGAGGCCTAAGACCTAGAAAACTCCATTATTGTTGTATTTTATCCAACATGGTGTCTTGGGCACAAATGTGTGTCTAATTTGTGCTACTGTAGTCTAGTCATAGTCTATATTATGGTGAGATAATGCTAAACCAGGTAGAAGTCTAACCTTAACTATAAAGTAAAAAGAATCTTTAGATAAGTGTACCTCAGTTCAAAAAATGTATATCTGATTTTTATTGTATCTATCATCCAGAGAGGGAAAAACACAGTTATGCATTTGATCTGAAGCTGTGTTTCCGCAACTCTAAATTACAGCACTGACCGGAAAGTGGTTCCCAAAACAAAACTCCTCTGACTACTTGAAGCGTTTTAATGACTTCGTCTTTCCAACTAGAATTCACAGTTGCCACAAACAGGAGCTGAGATTTGTTGTGAAATAATGAATCTGGGAAATAGCAAGTCGTGAATGACTTATATCTGTAAAACTGACTGAGTCAAAGCCTATTTTATGTTTGCTAATGTCAGTTAGCTGGTTGAACCCTAAAGCTAATTAGTCTTAGATGTAAACCCACCAAGTAAAACACACACAGACACTCGCCTTTCATGACGGTGAGCAATATTGACCTTTGAACTGTGCCTTCACGTGCAGGTAAAGCTCCGACCGTACCTGCATGTGCTGCTCTTGTGCATGACCTCGGCCCTGTGATACCCAGACAGCTTGCAGAATCCATCGTTGCTGTAAACGACCGGCCACTCCACGATCTGCGCATTTCCCAACAGGAAACTGGTTTCTGAGTCAAAACGGAGAAAAAAATTGACGACTTAAATGCAGCCAAGAGGCCAGCCGCACATGTTCACGTCTGGCTTGCAGAAAAGCTGGAGGTAAAACCTCAGAAACCTCAGCGAAATTTAATCACAAAGGAAGAAGAAGATGAGCAGCTTTGACCCAAGTCTGTGGTAAATTATAGAAAATCTCTTCACAAACTGCACCGTACGTTAGTCTTAAATGAAAATGAGCATAATGAGCAAACTCTACTTACAACCACTCCAATTGTCACATGTAATAGAGACAATAAGCAAAGTCATCAATATTTTAAGCAGCCAAGACGAGTCACGGGGCAGAAATATTTGCTGATGAAGGGCTTGTGCTCCAGCTTTAATGCAAATGAAATATTGATGGAAGCTGAAAAAAAACTTTTCAGCTTCACAACTGTTAAGATGCAGTCTGTAGTCTGGAGAGACACAGCAAGAATAAAATCACTCCTCCTAGTTTAAATTGGACAATTTTTAGAGAAAAATGGCAAATTTAAATAATTTGCACTGGAGCGTCAAATAAGTTTGCAAATACATTCATTCATCTGGCTTCTTTGGTGATGAATTTTAGACAAAAATGACTGGATTTCAGATGATCTTCGCTGTTCGTGGTACATCAATGAGCAGGGCACAAACTTTACAGGCATTTCACTCATGAAGCACGTCTTCCACACAGTCTGAACATGCAATAAAACCTTCTCAGTCTCACATGCATTTCCTGTCAGGCTCCCCGTTCAGACTGTCAGTCTGCCAAAGGAACGCTTAACAGCAGTATTCCTGAAAGCCCCACCGAGGAGTACACATGCACAAATGTTAAGTAGCACAAAAAGCTCTATATGGACAAACCAAATTATCATAAATGGTAGGAAAAAGGTGTTCCTTTTAAAGAAATAAAATGGCTGCACATCCTGTCTTTGTAGAAATAACTGCATGTCCTTGCACCAAATATGGCTCATTCAGAATGACTTTACTGTGAGCTGCAGCGTTAAACACATTTATTTACTGTATCAAATATTAGAAATCTGCACTTCAATGGTTTTATAGACAATTGTATCATCTGGCATACTGGCTCTACAAACAGCTTGTGTTTCGCAACACTTTCTCCCAAAAGAAGCCTTAAAAAAATTACAAAGCAACAAGATTAAGTCACATCTTGATAGCCAGTGTTCATTCTACACCAGTGGGTCCCAAATATTTTACTTTCTGACCACAAAAATAAGAGTTTCAGAGATGAGTGACGCCAAAATTCGCTTGCTGAAATACAAAACTGTCACCAATAAGCCAAATAAACAAAGGTACAATGATAACACTACTTACCTCTTTTAATCAATTTATGACTACTATCTATTTATCTCTTGACAATATTGGCAATACATATGCCATCTGCAGTTATTTTTACATTTACTTTGATTTATGGAGATCATGCAATATGGACCCCCACACTTTTCGTCCCACAGTGGGGCCCTGACCCCAGCTTTGGGAACCACTTTTCCTCCTAATAGGAGTTTTTACCCGTTTCTATGATCATTTAGAACTAAATTTCCAGAATTAAACCAAGACTTGACGGTGGTGTTAAATACCAACACTGGATAAAATCCAAACAACATGAGTTTAAATCATTTTTTACAGATTAAACTTTAATTTACGTTGATGAAACATAACATAATAATAACTGACTCTTCACTCTGTGTACTCCTAATATAGAGTCTATTAATGATGCAGAGAGTTACACAAAATGCAAATTGAAAAGAGTTCAACTTTAATTCAGAGGCTCTTATTTAGAAATAAGGCAACTCTTTTTGTTTTATTTATGCTCTTACACTAAGATATCTCCTAACACCAAGCAAGCTAAACATCAGCTCTCACTTTACAGGTAAAGAAAACCAAAAAAGAACCCACGGTTTTATTTCAAAACTGCTCAATAAACCCACAGAAAGTGTTAAAAGCAGCATTACATTGTTAGCACAGAGATTTTTTACCCACATAACACAATATAAAACATACGGAAGCCTGTAAGGAAGCTTAATGAAGTCCATTCTGCGTGTTAGAAAATAGATTTGAGTGACTTTGCAGCAGATTTAAATCTGCTTTTAGCAACAATCATAAAGCAAAGACAAGTTGAAAAGAAAGCATGATATGATATAAAAACTTGCATGCATTATCATGAGATCGAGAAGAGAGCTGCTGAAATAATCACAACTATCAAACATAATTTCCTGTATCTGTGCGCATAAAAGTCAAATTATTCATCTTTACCGATTTTGTTTTTTTAACCTATTATTTTTCCAGTTAATGTAACAAGGATGAAATCAGTTTTAACCCCGACAGTAAGCAGTGGTTTTGAGCTGAAATGAAAACGATTAAATATATATATTTATATTAAATTAACCGCATGAAGTTGTTTTGGAGAATAAAACTCACCGCTGGAGCGCCGGACGATATTTTCCAGGAAAGTGTTCTGCGGAGCCACCAGCCCCCTCTTCCCCCCATGCATGATGGAGCCTCGGTGATGAGAGGAGGAGGTTCTGCTGGTACTAAAAGCGTCCCATCCCTGCAGTCAAAGCCAGAACCACAGGAGTCAAGTTCGCCGTAGTGGTACCAGCAGGTCCGGGTGGACGGATTGGTCACCAAAATAAAAGCCTCCTCCCAGAATGAACATTTGGACTTGGAGAAAAGAAAGAGTCCAAAAATAAATAAAACTAATAACTTACCAAAGACAACATTTCAGTTTGAGCTTCGTCTTTAAAGCTAACATGTTTATATTTAAGGCAGATCATTCTCCAATAAGTGTCCTCAGGATTTCTTTTTGTTGTCTTGTTTTGTTTTGGAGTGCATCATGTTCTGAGAGCCACATATTCTAGTGTTTATTTGTTCTTTTTTTAATTATAACGACAAAAAATGAAGCTCTCTTTAAAGGTAGGCTTAATTTGGCTGGTAATTTACCCACCAAAAACTTTTATTTTGAAGGAAAACTGTCCACATCCTGCAGTGATGCTCTGGTTTAATCATCTCTAACTTTTTTTTTTTTTTAAACATGCACTGGCCCGAAACTTGTCTTATTTATCACACAAATATGTTGTTTTAGTAAATAAACGAACGTGTTTAACATCTGGCCATCAGACTTACCAGTTGTTGTTTTTTTTTTAATAGTATTTCCCCCAGACATTTATGCTGGTCAAATTATGTCAAAGAAATGTAAAAAAAAAAAATTCTATAATAGCAAGAATAAAGTTTCAAAGCGTTTTGCAAGTGAGACTGTTAAAACTAAATTTAGGATATTCACAAAATCCTTAAAGATTAAGTGGCTATTTCTAAATTTAATGTCTAGACTTGAAATGTACTTCAAACAATTATAATTAAGTTGTTTCTGGACAAAAAGCACATTTCAAATATGCAGAAAAGCTTTCTTCTTATCCATAATCAACATATCAGATAAGTGTTAATAGTAATTATCTTTATTTCCTCTATTTTATGTAAAAATGGCTTTAGATCTTTGGATAAACTTTTAATTATGTTGTTCCTAGTCAATAATTTAGTTGTTGATGTCTGAAACAGCTATTTAACAAGCCAGAATATAATGAGTGGATATCATTTATGACATTTTATGATAGTTTTATGAGTTAGTTTATAGTCAATAGTATATTAGGGATATCTGGAATAAACGTAATATTTTAAAGATCTCAAATGAAACTTATGACCTCATGAAGAACTGCATTGCAGATGTGTAAAATCCAGGTTTTGTGCCAGTAAAAACTCCATTTCAGGTATTAACGGTGGCCATTTTTGACAGGAATTTGTGGATATCTGGAGCCGAAAGCCAAAGTGATGGGGTTAGTTGACGTTTGAGATCACTGAAAGGTTGATTGTGGAAAAAGACAAATGACACTCAGGCTGTCTAAAATGTTAATCTATTATATATCTTTTATGACAAATTGGCTTGCCACACTGTAATGAGTGGGTGTAATTCTAGATATGGTCAGTGGGGGGAGGCGTTCCTCCGTTTGGAACACTGAGCAGCTAACATTATTTAACCCGAAGAAGAAGAAACGGTCTCCGGAACCGTTAACGGTCTCTGACGCAGTTAGTTGCTGTCTGCTGTGTGAATTAGCGAAGTGTGCTGTGTAGTAATGGTTAACTCTAACGGACTTTGGATGTTTCCGTCCAGTACGACCACGCCACTTCATAAGGTCGGTGTTTTAAATGCGGGGAGCAGATAACGGAGAAGTTCCGCTCCGACCTGCTGAGCTGAAAGCGCTCTTATTTGCTGCATTATTTGCCCGCCGAGGAGCTACACTTCTGCTTAGCCTCCTCGATGATGTTCGTATTTATCACGACGGGAAATAGTTGAAGTAGCAGCAACGTTAGGCAAAAAGAAAAAAAAAGAAAAGAAAGGCTGGTGCATTTGCTAAACATGGCGAACCTGGATAAGTTTGTGCGAATGTGTAATTATCTCCAAGACCCCATCCATGTGGCGAGGTTTCAGAGACTGTGCGGGGTGAAGGGGACGTTCCCGGAGAAGCAGACCGAGCCGGGTCCGGACGGTCCGGGCCTGAGGAGGAGGGTCCAGCACGGGGATGGAGGCGTGGGGAACGGAGATGCCGCCGCGGCGCAGGTGAACGGGATGCAGGAGGACACCGGGCACGGTGACGGGTCCCTGCCGCCGGCTGACACCACCAGAGCTAAACCCCTCCGGAGGAACTCCCTGACCGGGGACGTGGGCCAGGAGTTCCTGATCCACAACAAGCTCCTCTTCTACCTCTTCACGTTCGGGACCGAGCTGGGCAACGAGATGTTCTTCATCGTCTTCTTCCCCTTCCTCTTCTGGAACATCGACGCCCTGGTGAGCAGGAGGCTCATCGTGGTCTGGGCCTGGAACCTGTTCGTGGGACAGTCCACCAAGGACATGGTGCGCTGGTCCCGACCGGCCTCCCCGCCCGTGGTGAAGGTGGAGGTCTTCTACAACTCCGAGTACAGCATGCCCTCCACGCACGCCATGACGGGGACAGCCATCCCTTTCTGCCTCTTCATGCTGACCTACGGGCGGTGGCAGGTGAGCCTGTTTCCAAACACCGGGAGAAATACATGCACAAACACCAAAAACACACTTCAGTGAAGCTCATCCCGTCAGTGTCTTTATTATTTTACTAATTAGAGGGGGGAAAGACACGAGCAGGGCTGTGCAGAGACCTTTGAAAAGGACAGGTGCTCAAAAGGTAAAAAGGACAATATAGAATAAATTTTTAAAGTGAATATAACTCATTTGAGTTGAAGCAAATTGATTGAACAGGGTGTAAACATTTAATTTCAGGGTGATGTCTCAGACCACAGCAGAATCTGCTCATCCAGGAGGGGTTTTTAAACAATAATCGCCAACTTCTGTGACTTAATAAAACAGCATATTTACCTAAAACAGCTGAGCAATCTACTTCTTTGAATGTGTCTTTTAATGAATAGCTAAGCAGTTTTACTTTTGCTCGTTTTCTCACGTCTGATCAGGGATCTGTTGCCCTTTTTGTTGTTATTTTGTTTGTACCTGCATTTCCAGTCAGGTATGATTTAAACGTCTTAAGTGCTGATGCATTTTAACGGAGGGTTTGTAAACAGTGGAGCTGAGTTTGTGACTCGCCGCCGGCAGCTAAATGCTCACTGTAAGCTGTGTTGTCTGAATTAAAGGTAACAATTAAATCTGTCCATGACAAAAGTCAGTGTTTTAAAAAAAAAATTGCGCAGACCGCCTTTTTAAAGAGTAAAATATGAGCTTTCTTTATATTTATTGTTTGCAGCAAGAATAAATTAGAGTTTTGACTCAATAGGTCATGTTTGAGTTTGAAGAATTGTGTTAATTTTAGTGCAGTTTTAGTTCCTTAAATCTCACATTTTCACCAGTTTTATAATCCTGGTATGTAGTTATTTTTCCGTACTCCTATTATTAGGTTTTCAGTTCATGTACTGTACATTTTAGATAGAATTATTACCCTCTAAGGCAGTTAAATCTAGTGAATAAAACACTCACATGCAATATTATGGGGTACCAATTGGTACAAAAGTTGCCTATTTAAAGGCTGAGGTGCAGCCTGATGAATTTAACCCAACAAAAGTGCCACACCAGGGTTGGTCTTCTTGCATCATTATTATTATTATTATTATTAATTTAATCCACTCAACATTGTCAGACAATTAATATAATCTCACGGGGAAGGTTGGCGTATTTATCAGGGCCTAAAAGCTGCAGATTTTCTAAGCTTTAAAAAGGTCTTTATTAAACACGCAGGGCGTCGTATTTAATAAAGAATGAAACGTGTAGCGTAGAGGTGTTTGTCGTTCCCTCCGGGGCCTGTCGGCACCTTTTTGTCTGATTTAAAACGACTTCAATCCAAGTTCATCTCGGGTCCCAGTCGGTAGTCGAAGTTGAAACTTGCCCGCATGAAACGATAATTGTTCCACTGCTCCTCGATCAGCATGTTGAGGCAGTGAGGTGCAGCTTTGTTTATTTCATGCAGTGAAGGTGACAAAAGAGGAACAGAAAGTTCAATTGTTTTCTTAGTACTGAGAGTCTGTTTCAGTTCCAGGAAAGATCTCTTAAGACTGTCATAAAGCGGCAGGGATAAATCTTTTATTGATCGATTGATTGTTATTGCAAGACACTTTATTACAAATTTGTCATAAATCTTTGGGATATGATGGATATGATGGCAAAATAATGTTTATCTCCTACATTAGTCTGTTTTATAATCAATAATACCAAGTGGATTTTTATTTGACATATTCTGGACTGTAAAAATACCTTTTTGGAGCCTTTTAAGTAGTTTTTTTTCCCTATATTGAAACTTTTAAGTGCCTAAAAGCAACTGACATTTGACTTTTCTCCATTGCTGCGTCTTGTTAACGTGCGCGCTCATTCTGACAGAACCTCCTGACCATTTCAAAGATCCTCCGGGGAGGAGGCGGATGAAAGCAGAAGTTGTCGGGGTTCGCGGTGAGTCCCGTGGCAGACGCGCAAGAAGGGAAGCAAAAAGAAGAGGAACAGATACAGGAAGATCGCGCAGTTCTTTTGGATGGAAGGATCGAGAAAAACAAAGAGATTACCAGCAGGAAGGAGCTGAACACAGGCAGCTGTCTGACCTGTTGGTTTCAGCGCGCTTCCTGCAGCGTCAGAGCTGACGCTTAAAAAAAGTGGGAACGTTTTGAAGAAGAGAGAGCAGATTTTTGAGACAAACAAAGAGTTTCGAAGCTCGCTCGTGATGTTATACGTGTGGCGGCTCAAGGAGTTTGGATCGATCAGTCCACCTTCAGTTAATTTTATACCGATTTTTCAAGTTTTCCAGAGAATAAACCCTATTAAACCTTAATTATGACACTGCAATCAATTTCTCAGCAACCCTTGAATGCACCTCCAGCAGACTCAGCCACCCTGACTTTGTACAAACGTTCTCCTGTTGCCATTTGGTCTGGATGCTGCTCAGCAGATTCAGAGATGGTAATCACGTGAAACTTGCAGAGTTGTCATTGTTAGCGTGAGTTTTAAAGTACAGGCTGACGGAGACTTCTCCCCCCGTGACCTTTGCATCATTTCAGTCCAAGACGGATATCAGCAAAATATCTGAAGCTTACAGTAGTTTTTAAAAGTTGCTGACAGATAAAAACCTGACCGAATGGAGATAAATGTTTAAATTAAACGTATTCATATCGCAGTCCTGTTCTCATTAAAGGTGTTAGAAGATAACAACTGCTCCGTTGACTCTGCTGCTCAAACCTTTTATCTTTATGTTTGCATTTCTAAAGACATGGACTTCTTCACACCCGTGTTTTTCTTTGCAGTATCCTTTCCTCTTTGGCTTCTCTGTGGCTCTCAGCTGGAGTGTCCTGGTCTGCGTGAGCCGAGTCTACATGGGCATGCACTCTGTTCTGGTAAGAAGATTAAATGATAAATATTAGTAATAAAAAAACCATAAATACAAAGTAAATTGAAATGTTTATATCATGGTGCTTCAGCTGGACCTCATGCCACAGACTGGCTCTTATACTGTTTTAAAAGTTGGGTTGTTTTGTGGGGAAAAAATAAAGAAAACGTGGCCACGGTTTTCTCGCGTGACTTAAAATCCTCAGATTGTTGCTAATTAAAGCAACATATTTGTTTAATATCTCTATTGTGAACAACACTGGAGTTACTTTGTATCAAGTCCCACAGGTCTCCTAATTTATTTTATGGATGTATTTGAATAAATGAAGTAAAAACTATAAACTTATTCCAAAATGTTGCCATTCATAAGCCTCAGATGTTGTTGTTTTAAACATTTAGCATTATTGGTAGAACAGCTGCACTATACAAACTATAAGCCACAAAAACTCTGATCAGTATTAGCTGGTTTCTACTGTTTCCTTCCTTGAAACCAAGTTTGGTTTCTATGTATTATTATTAGTAGTAGTAGTATAGTCATAATCTCTTCTGCATTCTTTTTGTTTCATGTTAACAAAAACAGATTTTGCTTCACTTGGTTTGTTACCTGCTGGGTTTAATTTTAAGATTGATATTAAATAGATGAGAGAATTGTTTGAGGAACTGTTCTAAATTGACAAGAACACTAAAGAATTTTAAAAATAAACTGGGTTCAGTAATAGAAATGACTTGTTGTTGATTTCTCAGCTGCGCCTGAGAACCATGTGGACAAACTGCATCGTTTTTTTTTTAAATTTGATTTGTTTTAATCATTATTTTACTCAATAATTAAACATTAATGCGTGGATAGATAAATGAGTCCTTGACAACACCAGTTTCTTGTTAAATTGGATGCAAGTAGAGACCATAAACTAATGAAAGCCTGTAGATAAGGTCAGATTAGATTGTGTGAGCTTGCAGCTGATTTTACAGATAATGTTTGTTCTGCAGCTCATCTGATGTTTTCCTTTATGACTGCAGGGAGAATTGGACCTGAGAAGTGAAGCGTAGCGCCTCCTTCAGGGCAGAAAGCAGCACAATTTTTGTTCCTTTATTTGAAGATGTTGAAACTTTAGGGATACCTCTGATAAAATGCAGCGGATGTTCCAGTTTGTTTATTTATTTTTTAAATAATTTGTGTTTGTTTTGCAGGAGGTGATCACTGGCTTCCTGTACAGCCTTCTTGTTCTCGCCTTCTTCCGCCCGCTGTTGGAGAAGATCGACACTTACTACATGATGGGCTCCTACGCGCCACTCGTGATCGTTGTGTCGCACGTCAGCCTGGGACTCGTGGCGTTCTCCCTGGATTCGTGGAGCACCTCTCGGGGCGACACGGCTCAGGCTCTGGGCACCGGGGCCGGGGCGGCTTTGGCCACCCATGCGAACTATCACCTGGGGCTGCTGCTGGACCCACCAGCGTCCTCGCTTCCTCTGACTTTACCTCCGCTCACCGTGGGCCTGGTGCTGCGCTCGCTGCTGCGCTTCTTCATCGGCGTGGCCGTGCTCCTCGTCACGAGGATGGGTATGAAGGCAGTGACTGTTCCGTTCTTGTGCCGGCTGTTCGGGCTGCCCTCGGACGACGTAAGACAGGCGAGGCAGCACATGAAGGTGGAGCTGCCGTACCGTTACATCGTCTACAGCGTTGTGGGTTTCGTTTGCGTCTGCTTTGTCCCTGTCTTCTTCAGGGTCCTGAACCTCGCCTGAGTATAAAGTGCAGACTGTTGAGTTCCTGTGACATGATGAAGGCCGACAGCATTTAGAAACTTGCTGCTTATTTTAACACAAAACAAAAGCTCTGTTTCTGTATGACAGGCGCTGAATTAAAGGATACATGGATGATATTGTAGAGTCCCAAATTCCAAAATACTAAAACAGAAACACACCTAAAGGGCTGGACTGTGAAGCAATTTCAACGTAGCTGGCTTGATAAAACCTAAAACTACTAAGATAAAGGATCACCACTGTGACAAAGGTTCAGATTGCAACTTTAACTCTCTTCAGGATCTAAAAAAACGAAGCACTTCATTTATTTGATGCTTCTTCTGCTCAAAACACATCGATTGCCCAAATAGTTATGAAGGGACAAACTACTTGCACTGACGCTTCGTTCAGAAACCCAGCATGGTGCTTTAAAACATACAGTAAAAATCATGACAGGAGGAACGTTGTTGCTACAAAGAGGACAAGAGTTAAACTCTTCAGAAAGCTGCTATTTGTGCAAACAAGTAAATAAACACCTACCTGCTGTGTGGTCGCGACAGAAAGCTCTTAAACTTTTTTACTTTGAACCCGAGAGGTTCCACAATCAGTCCAAACGGGTTAGATAGCCTGTAGTATTTATTAAATAGTACTAATAAATCTAATATGAACAGTTTAACAACTTTTAGCAAACAGCACATATATGCACTGTATGTTTTTATTTTTGCTACTGGAAGGTTTCTTGATTTCTTGATTGAAACAAAGGAGCGAATAAAGGTCTTTGAGCGAATTTCAAATCTATCATATTTGATAGTATTTCTCATATTTCTCATGCTGAGAATCATGTAAGTTCATGAAAAGTTTTAGTCAAACGGGATGACTATTTGAAGATTTGAATCCCTTTCCTGGTCACAAATAGACTCTGGTTAATAAAACTGTGAAGAAATGATTAGTAATTAAATTTAGCTAATAAATGTCAACATTTGGTTGATGTCTTTCTGTGGAACACTGGCTGACCTTTCAGATGATGGTGGAAATTTCTTATTTTTGTGTTTTTTAAGTTTGTACCAACATCAGGAATCACCTTTAAATGTTTCAGTCAGATTTTTCTGTCTGGGATCAGGAGAAGAATCAACAAACACCTCATGGTGCCGGCCGGGCTCAGTTACAGCCTCTTTCATCAAATTAAAAACTCTCATCTTAACACAGCTGGTAATTCTGTTTCACAGTCCACCCCTCTGTTCTATCGCCAAGAAAACAATCATTAAATGTTTATATGTTCAGTCACAATACAAGAAATTATAGATTTAATCTTATGTTAGAATCTGCTTTTGGATTATTGGGTTAAAAAGAGCAAACTCCAGCTGCTCAAATTGTTTCTTTAAAATGAACAAATTCTCATTATTTGCTGCTAGATTTGAAATATTTACTGAGAGAACCTGTCGTGTTTAAAGAGCTAACAACCTTATAATAGAAGAAATTAAATGTTTTGAGATAAACATTATCGATTTGCGTTTTTCTGTTTGGTTTTTTTGGTTGCATCAAATACAATATCATCTGTTTTATCCTTTAAACCTCTACCTGCTGTCAGGACATTTGAGTGTTGAACGGACCTTCAGACGTACTGTAATGGTGACTCTGTTGTACATTTTGTTAATCTGTCCGAATTTCTTTAGTATTTTATTGGAGAGTTTTCTGCTCTTGGAATAAATCAAAACCCGAGTGAGTAAAGTGTGAAGACGCTGCAGGAATGAAAGATACATTTAAGTGTTGACGAATAATTGTGTGGCTTTTTTTTTAAAGCAGGTTTGTTGTGTTGCTGTGTTTCTACGTTATTGTAACATTTTATCACAGCCCTTCTGTTCAGTATTACCTGTGCTGCACATTCTTGTTTTACTCTGAAATATTAATCGGCACAAAAAGAATTAAGAAGGACACTATTGTGGATAAATTGTTTCAGTACTCTAATTGTCATTATCTAAATTATAGCTCTAGGAAACAAATTCTACAATGATTTTCTTTTATTTATTTTGTATTCCAAAGGCATTTCTCCTTAGATGGAAACTTTGTCTCTTGAACTTCTGTTATTGTTGTAATTTGTTTGTGATGTTATAATAATGGCAATTCTATGATGGAAACCAGAATATTCGTTCTTAATTTTTGTCATAGGAGCATTTAGATCTGCTATCATTTTCAGTTGTTCCCTGTTTGTCCTTTATACAAGATTACCAGGACTGAAAACATATAAACAATAAATAAAAATGTTTTTAAAAAGCTCTTTTTTTTGCAGTCGTTGCTTATGGGTTTTGTTTATTTATTTTGTTTGTTGAGTTAACTAAATTTGTCATGCATGCTGTTTTAGTTATTTCTAATCCAAATAAAATCAATGACTCAGACATTGTGGGGAAAATAGGTAATAGAGGTTTCCACTGACGGTGTGTTAAATATATTTAAGGCTAAAACCACGTTTTTGTACTCATAATGTACAGGGATTTAATCAACCACGACTGAAAATAAAGTACTCTAAGTCCCCTTAATTTTATAAAATAAATTAGTACACATTTTGTAGCTGTTATTTCATTAAAAACATTGTTTTAAGACTAGGTTTTAGAAGATTTTATGAGAAATACAATCTTTTAATAGCCAATGGCACAATTTGTTTGGTTCAAATGGTGATTATCATTCTTTTTACACATAAAACTGTTAAACAAAGATTTACTTGACCTTAATCATTATCACATAAAGCCAATCTGTAGGGAAGCAGTGTTTAAATGCTTCGATAAAATAATATTATGTGAATATTTGCAATTTGTGAACAGCATTTTGATTGGACCCTCCATTAAACGTTAGTCGGTAAGAAACTGAATTATTATATTTAATTTTTCCTCTCAAAATGAGTGTAGGTATAAACCACAATTATAATATTATTTGAAAAACATTAAAATTCGTTGGAATTCATTTTAAACCAAAGTAGGTTGCAGCTTTTATTTTGGAAAAATGGAAACGGAAATCAGATAAACCGGAAGTTTGTAATTTGACGGCAGCTGACCAAAACATTTGATTTCACCTGAAGCCGAAGGTGAAACAGCTCTAAGATAAGTCGGATACGCGTTTAAACTACTTATGTGGCGTCGCAGAGACAATAAACAACATTATTTTAACATAAAGTCGATAAAATCTGTTTGAAACTGCGCTTGGTGAGTGTTGTCATCGCTCGCCGGTGTTACAAATCTGCTCGTTTCATAATATTTGAGGCTCTAGTTGCGCTGTTTTTCTTGACCTGCTGAATATCGTTCGCCTAAATAAAATACGGACAACTCATGTGAAGTTTTTTAACTTGGAGGGGGCTGAAATAATAGCTCTGGGCTGCTGGTGCAGATGCCTCGGCAGGAGAAGACAAAAGGAACAGGAAGAAAAAGGTAAAAATGAAACTTTATCAATAATAAACGAAACTGTGAATCTCATTTAACAACCAAGACAGCTCTAAGTCTTCCTTTTTAAATTAATTTCTTTATTTTTTGGACTTCCTGGTGCTGTTACAGCATAAGGAGCTCGCAGCAGTGTTGCATCATGCATGAAAATGAACAAATGGGTGTCTCAACAAGCTTCTTCATTCTATGTAACTTAGGCCAAAACTAGACTGGAGGTTTGTTCAGAGGTTCTGCAGCATCCAGAAAGTCCTGTTTCCATCATGGTCCAGTCAGAGTGCTCTGATGTTCGGGACGCTGCTCGGTGTCACTCTGACAGGTAAAAAGCTGAAGTTACTAAATATGTTTTGCAAAAGGAAGCTGTCCTCCCCCCACACCCCAAAAAAAAGGAAATTAATGGTTATAATCAGGTCAAACCAGCTTCAAAATGACTGCAGCTCAAACTGTTTCATCATCTCTCAGTATTGTTTAACAAGCCTCCGTTTGGACAGTCTTTTAAAAAGTAAAAAGTAAAAAAAAAAAAAACCACAACGAGCTGCTAACACATCATTTTCTGCCACCAGAGCAGCTGATCATTTACCAGGTGGGCGTCCTCCCCAGTCACTTCTACAACGTGCTCGCAGACAAAGATTACTCCGGCTTCAGGAGCCTGGTGGGAGCCGCCCTGGTGCTCATTTTGCTCAACTCCACAGTAAGTTGGACTTTTGGGTTTTCTGCCGCAGGAACTTTTTTTTTTTTATCTCTCGTCCTGGGGTCCGAACGAGATTAAGATCCTACTGATGGATCGTACTGTTACACCCTGGAATGTGGCCAAAGTCAGCTGTTTTTGTTCCTTTTATCATTTTCTTTGCCTTTTTTTTATCACTTTAGAGTCAGCACTTACAACGGCTGTCTAGATAAGATTCGTGGTATTCAGTTTTAGGTTATCAGTTTGGTACTTAAAACATGGCTTTTGTCTATAAAACGGTCGAATTGCAGCGACTTTACAAGGTCAGCTTGACATGCTTACTTTGTAGTTTTACACACTTTATATCTGTTATGTTCCCTTTCTCTCAAAGAAGCAGATAATTTACCACCAAATTATGTTGATTTGTTCGCTTAAATCATCTAATGTCTTATTACGTGTTGGATTTTGTTGCACCTGAACCTTCTTTAAGTTTTGCAGTCATTTGGGTCACAACTACACCCTTAAAATGTTGTACAGTTTTGAAGTTTTTGTGTTATTTACCTCCGTTCGCAGACAAGTAAGCCCCGTCTCTTCCTTCCTCTCTGTGTTATTTTCGCCACAGCTGAAAAGTCTCGACCAGTACATCTGCAACCAGATGTACGTCAGCTGGAGGAGGACGCTGACGGAGAGCCTCCACTCGGCCTACTTCCAGGGCAGAGTCTATTACATCCTCAACGTGCTCCGAGAGGACATCGATAACCCGTAAGCGTGAGCTGCTCTCTTATGTTGACATCGTCCAAAGTGGTGGCATTTAAAGGCCGAGCGCCACTCGAAGGAAGGCGCCTTTCGTGCCGGAGCTGCAGGCTGAGAAATGACGGGAAAATCTGCTCTGGACATATTTTGCTAACAGAGTTGTCTCCCAACAGTCCAACGCTAAAGTTTTAAACAGAGATTTCATGCGCTGAGCAGCACTTGGAGCGTGCGTTGTGGATGACTCTCAGCTACTGCTCCACCGAATTCTTAGTCAATATCTGTAAAACTGACTGAGCTATGATCTAAAGTCAGTTGGCTAGGGCAGCCATCTTGAATCAGGTCGACTCCAAAGGTTAATCAGTTGTAGACGTTCATCCAATGATTACTTTCTCAGAGTTTCATTAAAATTCGTCCTGTGGTTTATGAGATATTTTGCTAACAGACACACAAACACAGACACATTGTTACTCAGTCTTTCAGCGACGGGTGTTTTTGTATTTAAAGACATAAATATGTTCCAGTTTGGTATTATTCAAATTGTCAACCAGTACTTTTTAAAAGTTTGACGTATATTGTTTGTTCTATGTAATATTTCATGATATTTTTATTGCCCACTGCTATGAAAGGCAAGCAATTATATAATTGTCTCTGTGTGTGTATTAATTTGTCTGTCTGTTAGCAAAATATCTCATGGACCACTGGCAACATTTCATTAAAACTCTCAGAAAGTAACCACTGGATTCACATCTACAACTGATTCACTTTTGGAGTCAGTTCAGTTCAAGATGGCTGACACAGCAAAGACAAAAGCAACTATAACTCAGTCCGTTTTGCAGCTATTAAGCTGAGATTTGGAGTGGCAGCAGCTGAGGCCGATCTTTTAATTGTGTGTGTTGTTGTTTTTTTGTCTCCCAGTGACCAGCGGATCAGTCAGGATGTAGAGCGCTTCTGTAAGCAGATGAGCACCATGGCCAGCCGCTTGATCATCTCGCCGTTCACCATTTCCTACTACACCTACCAGTGCTTTCACAGGTCAGCGTCCGAGCTGAACGTTACACCGGGCTCTGCTGGAGCGCTGCGGAGCTTTAGCCAAATTAAAAACATTTGGTTATTATTTGTTTTTAAAATGACGTCTACATTTACAGCACGGGAGTGTTCGAAGCCCATACTATGAACCAGGAGCAATACTTTTTGTCTCATCTGTTTAGCTGGGGTTTCTTTTTTTAACCCCACTGCTCACTCTGGTCATCTGATCGGTAGCTTTAGTTTGTTAACATGAAAGTAGTTCAGTTTTCTTTAACTCACAGGAAAGCAGGAAAAGGGTGTAGTTCTCACGTGTTTGTTCCAGTCCGAAAATATGCTCCTAAAAACCTAAAAACTAAATCCTCCCATATTTGTTTAGATTAAATTTTGAGTATTAATTTGTGGCGTTTTAGCGTTCGGTTTCATAAAGGATTTAAATGTAATGTTTTACTTTGTCTTTTTGAAGGAAGGGAAACGTAAACAAATGAGGTTTCTTTGCTTTGCAGCACCGGCTGGATCGGTCCTGTGAGTATCTTTGGATACTTCGTCGTTGGAACGATCGCCAACAAAATCCTCATGGGTCCGATTGTGTCGACCCTGTTCGAGCAAGAGAAACTGGAGGGGGACTTCAGGTGACTTTGCCACACAGTCCTGGTCATGTGACCAAAAACACACACAAGTGTCTGCGTAAACAAAGAGTTTGTGGTAACAACAGAGCAGCTGGGCCTCTCCCCAGCTTTACTTAATGCGGATCCTCCCAGTGTTTGCTGTCAGGGAAACAGGTTCTTTGTTACAAGGAAGTGTCTGCGGATGTTGGCTCAGAGCCTTTTGCCGTCTAATAACAGGATATGCATCAGCTTGGAGTTTAGTTTTTGTTCCCCAAGTCCCATGTTGAAACAGGCGGACTTTTGTTTAAAGCTCGAATCACGTTGCATTTTAGGTCATAGCACAGCTTTACTAAAAGTGTATTTTTTTTTTGACATTTCTTACAGATTTAAGCACATGCAAATCCGTGTCAATGCAGAGTCTGCAGCGTTTTACAGGTGAGACAGAAAAAAAAAGCACTTACACGTTACGTAGGCTCTCAACACGCGATGTGGCTCTTTGATTCGTCCCAACGTGAAGTCGCGCCGAACGGCAGCTTGACGCGTGTGTCTCTTCAGAGCAGGAAAAGTGGAGCATGTGAGAACGAACCGACGACTGCAGACGCTGCTGCAGACTCAGAAGAGTCTCATAAACAAGGAACTCTGGCTCTATAGTAAGAAAGTAACATGTTACACACACTGCCTTTCAGCTGCCGCCACCCGAGCTGCTTCTCTTTGACACTGGCTGATTTAATCCGACACTTGTCTTCTCCCAGTCGGGGTGAACACCTTTGACTACCTCGGAGGTTTCCTCAGCTACATTATAATCGCCATTCCTATCTTCACTGGTGTTTACGATGGGCTCACTCCTGGTGAACTTAGTGCACTCATCAGTAAGGTAGGCCTGCTTTGTCACTTACCAGCCACAGAACAGTGAAACAGAAACATATTAAAACTTAATAATTGGACAGGATGTAAACATGCTAAGTGTTCCTTACTGACATTTGGGGATAACATCCAGTGTGGAAGGGCAGAAATCAGAGCTGTTGTTTTTAGTTTAGCCACTAGATGGCACCAAAGCTCTCTCCTCCAACTTTTTTGGGTCACATTTCTTTCAGAAGTTTACCACTGGAACATCACATCTATAAGTTTACTGTAAACTTGTGTTACTGTTTTATTCTCTTTTTGTGTTTGACTCTCTGCTCGATGTTCTTCCTGTCCATTCAGAACGCCTTTGTGTGCATCTACTTAATAAACGGCTTCACACAGCTAATAGACCTGTCAACGACTCTGTCAGATGTGGCCGGTTACACCCACAGGTATCCTGCTGCGTACTTTAACCGCAGGAGAAATAATAATATTAGCAGGCTTTGTATGTGGATCACCGACTCTGTGTGTGTGCGTTCTGTGGTCAGGATCGGGGAGCTGATGGAGGTGATGGATGACGTCCTGAGGAAGCAGTGCGACTACGATCCTGCGTCAGGAGAAAGCTATGACTTTGACAGGTCCGCGTGAGCCGTTTGAAAATAATCTGAGCTGTCGAGGCATTTTAGGAAATAGGAAAATGGAAAAAGGACGTGAAAAATGTTTGTCAGCAGCATCATCTAAATATCATTTTCTTCTTTTCAAACAGCGACTTCAATGTCCACGCGGGCCCCGTGGACACGGCCTTCATCTTGGACCATCTCTCCTACAAATCTCCGTTCTCGGACCAGCTGCTGGTGGAGGATCTGAGTCTGAAAATCAGTCAGGGTGCTCATCTGCTGGTGGTGGGAAACACGGGCACCGGGAAAACGTCGCTGCTGCGAGTCCTCAACCGGCTCTGGGAAGCCCACAGCGGTGAGACGGCGAGAGGACCGAACCCGTTTGTAGCTTTTCCTCCTGACCAGTGAGGGCTCAACCTAAACCCTTTGTCTCTGCATGAGGAGGAAGTTATTGGGAATCTCGTAAAGGCTCCTAAATGACTGATTTGTAGAATTCCTGCACATTCGTGGCTTAACGCCTGTCCATTTTGGTGCAGGTTTCGTTCAGATGACCACATGTTTCGGGCCTAGAGGAACGCTCTTCCTTCCACAGAAACCCTACATGACTGATGGGACTCTGCGCGAACAGGTAACAAATCTGTAACATTTGTGTCTCTAAACATGTCATTTATTATGAAATGCAGGTCTTATAACCACTACAATCATCAAAAAACTGACCATTTTCTCTTTTACTGAAACTCTTCTTTCCAACAGGTGATTTATCCACTGAAGGATATTTACCCTGCATCAGGTAACATATCATGACCAAGAAGTTTCCATTAAAACTGTTTAACAAAGAGAAGGAAAATCTCTTAATGGTTTTTCTACTAAAACACTAAAATAAAATCCATCATTAAGGTATTTTAGAGGTTAGTTTGTGTTTTAAGTCAAACTGAACTCTGAGGTTATATTTATTCTGGAAACATTTTAGCTCTGTCCTGTTTTTTCTTTGATATTTTGGGCTCTCCCTATTAGGATCGCATCAGAGTATCTGCAAAATGTTGAATAAATTAATACTATCTTTGTTTTCAGGGTCAGTGGACGACGACAGAATTATTCAGTTCTTGGAACTGGCTGGAGTGGTGAGTTCTGTTTATTCAAAAATGTTCTTTCAGTAAAAAAATAAAGTCCCATTTTATCATGATGTGCTTTCTTTAAATATTAAGCTTTTATTTATGTGCTCATATTGAAGCTAACTTGGTATTTTTCAGTCCAGCCTTCTGAAGAGGACTGGAGGGCTGGATGAGGAGGTTGACTGGAACTGGTATGAACCAAATTAAAAACGGCTCTGTGAAACAAACCACCCCAGCTCTGACGGGCGTTTTCTCCCCCTCAGGTCTGACGTTCTGTCTCCCGGTGAAATGCAGCGCCTCTCCTTTGCACGGCTCTTCTACCTGCAGCCGAAATATGCCAGTATGTTCCTCTGAAGTACTTACCGGAGCACCTCAGGAATAAACAGCTTGATTACAATTCACCATATCTAATGTTTGTTATACTGAACAACCCTCCATCCTTCTCTCACTCTTTTTTTTTTTTTTTGCTTTAATGCATCAGTTTTAGATGAGGCCACCAGCGCTTTGACTGAGGAAGCCGAGGCACAGCTGTACAGATTGTGCAAACAGCTGGGCATGACTTTGGTCAGTCTGGGACACCGGAGCAGTCTGGTAAAGGTAGGCCAAATCCTGAGCAGACACCTTTAAGACTCTTGAATGTTTAGACCAAAATGTGGCTTGTAAGAAAATGAAAACTACAATTGAGAAACCATTTTTTGGTTTATTTTGTTTGACATAAGCCTTTTTTTTAACCTTAACCTTCTCACAAAACTAGTAAATCAATCAAACAGAAGTATAATAAAAGAATCTTCTCTGTAGCCTGACAAAAGTTGATCATAGATGAGCTTTTTTCCCTTAAATCTGCTGTCTGAATCTAAAAAAGGAGGACTACATTAACTGTCGAACTATTTGTCTCAGTACCACGACGTCCAGCTGAAGCTGTGCGGAGGCGGCCGGTGGGAGGTGACCAAATTAAAAGGAGCCAGAGAGGAGGCGACGTGAGCTCGGCGACACCAGAAAACACGGGAGGCAAGAGCGAAAAGACTCCTTTATTCATTAGTTTGTGGCGTTAGGTGCTCTCAGGCTCGGCGCCATCGGCCCAGTTGGCTAAAGTGCACCTTCAGTTTTTTATTTTTTATTTTTTATGTTGACATGTTCAGGAAAAAAAAAAAAGTGGGAATGCAACATTAACTGTCTGAAGGTTTGAGTTTAAGAATCAGAAGCCCCAAAATGCTCTCTCATCATTAAAAGAAATACTTTCATGTTGATTACAGTTCATTGCATTATTATGAGTGGTGTTTGGTAATTTTAGTCTGAAAATCTCAATGTTCTTAAAGGAAATCCTACTTAGAACAAAGTACATCTGATCAGTTCACAGTTTAAGAGCTATTTGATTTCATAGTGTTCATATATTCAATAAAAACTAAATATTTGGTCGTTAATTTTTTTTTTTAAGGCACAAGTTGGGTTAATTAAAATACGGCGACGTGATCGGGGGTAGTCTTCATTCGACTGGAATGTTTTGTTTCACGATTCAATTTGTTGCAAACCTCGTCATTTACGTAAGAGCTTTTCGTGGTCTTCAATGATCTCCTGAACGGCTGCGGGATCGTCCAGCGTGCTGAGGTCGCCCAGGCCGTCCAGGTCGCACTCCACGACTTTCCGCAGGACCCTCCGCATGATCTTGCCCGAGCGGGTCTTCGGCAGACGCTTGACAAACTGCCGACACAGAGCAGAGGGAAGGGTCACCGAGGAAAGTCGGGTTTTAGGATCTTTGTGTTTAAAAGCCCGAGCCGACTCGTACCTGGATGAAGTCTGGACAGGCGTACTTGGCGATCTTCTCCGACACCATGTTGCTCAGCTGCTTGGACAAATCTGCCTCCTGGACTTCCACACCTTTTTTGAGCACCACGAAAGCATACACACCTGGCAGAGGAAGAGATTTGTGTTCTTATCCGTGTGGACACTGGAGAACACGTGTGATAATTTACACTGAAATCAGCAGGTTACTTGCCTTGTCCTTTGATGTTATGAGAGTATCCTATGACGGCAGACTCGGCCACTTCAGGACACTTATTCTGTCACGGACGTCACAATCAAAGTCATTTCACATTTAAAGACCTTTATCCAAAAATGGCTTTACAATAAATATGTCGTAGCTATGCTTTACAGAAAATGTTGTCATCAAAGCTGTGATTTTATCTTAAACACCTAACGAACTGTTGAGAAAGTTAAGTTGTAAATTGCTGCTTCTCAGATGGAAAAAAGTGAATAAAATGGCAACATGTGGCATGACTTTTCTTGTTTTTAACCACCAGCTTGAGGCCAAATTCCAGTTTGTGATGAACGATTCATGTATTCGTGCTCAGTTACGCTTTGACATTTAAACTAACTTACCACGACATCCTCTATCTCCGCCGTCCCGATCCTGTGGCCGCTCACGTTTATGACGTCATCGAGGCGTCCTGTGATCTGGTAGTAGCCCTCCTCGGAACGGTAGGCACCGTCACCAGTAAAGAAGTAACCTACAGCATGGATCCAGATGGTTTTTATTTTTGCTCTAGTTAAGCGGTTGGTCCCTGAACGCATCATAATGTACCTGGATAAGGTTGGCAGTAGGTCTCAATGAACCTCTGGTGGTGGTTGTGAATGGTTCTGGCCATACCGGGCCAAGGCTGAGCCATACACAGAGCTCCAGAGACGTTGTTAGAAGTCAGCACTTTGCCCTGGAGAAACAACAAAAAGAGCTACATCTGTTAACATAAAAGCATCAAAAATGAGAGAATGAAGCCAGTCAGTGTGCGCCTTTAAGGCTGTTTGAAACACAACATTAAACCCTGTGAAGCTTGTGAAAGAGGAAGTTTGTATCCGCTCAAAAAAAACATCACTCTGTCACAATCTTCGCATTGCAAAAGAGCTCACATCCACAGCAAAAAACAGTGCGACAGATTTTTCAGGGTGGGTGTCAGAAAGTGACACAGCTGCTGACGATTTTATAATCCCGATCTGACCTCGTCTCCTCCAGGCCATTCTCATCCACACACACACACACACACACACACAATCGAGCCCTCACCTCAGCGTCCATGAGCACCGGCTTAATGCCAAAGAAGGGTCTCATAGCCATCCCCGGGACAATCTCTGCATCTGGGTCTGAAGGCTTTGGGGCGATGCAGATGCCACCTGTTTCTGAGCGCACACACACACACACAGTTTCACATTTTGTTCACAAACAATGAAAGAAGAGCTCAATGTGTGTTCGTTTTAGCTGCTATGAATGCCTGTGTTGCTCAGCCTCAAACTACCTGGTTCCAGAAGATCATTTTTAAAACATGAAACATGGATTTCCTGACACTTGGGCTTAAAAACTGGATCGTAGTTTTAAACAACAACAACAAAAATGACCTAAACAACAAGTAACAGTTTCATTTTGGTGTTCCTCAAGGCTCCATGGGCCTCTGTTTATTTTAATAAACACTAAATGTTGGTCGTAGATGTATATCCAACGATTACTTTCCGAAAGTTTCATTTAAATCTGTCCTCTGATTCATGAGATATTTAGCTAACAGACACAGGCGATCCACGTGAGCGCCCACCTGTGGCAGCAGATACTAATTAACTTGTTTGCTGAGATCACACTTGATACACCCGTGGTCAGTTTTTAAGGTTTTTCCAAACATTATTCTATAAGGAAACCTTTATGTATTCTCTATTTAATGTGGTTTAAATAATTTAGTATCTCATTTCTGTCCTAAACAGCTATTAAAGTATTAATAATTTATGACTGCTGGTATTAATATGTAACAGTTCTGACCCCAAGCAGCGCATCATAACACCTTTTTTCTTGTTCACTTAATCTTTTCCTACATTTTTCTGCAATGTGAAAATGGAAGAAATGGATATATCATTTAAAATTAACATTCTAATATTGAAGACTAGAAAGAACTAATAACAAAAAACATGTCTGCGTACTTTAGAAACGGAACAAAATAGAACCTATAAAAGGCAGAGCTGAGTAACGGTCTGTGAATCCGATGTAAGCCCTTCTCATGGCTCCAGATGCAGATTGTGGAATTACAGCCATACTAAGTAAATTAAAACAATTAGAGCCGTCCAGGCCTCGGGGGGTGGGGGGGCAGTGGTAATCCACCTCATGGTGTCGGTGGCACCAGTGCTGGAAAACGGCTAAAAAAAGTAGGACACGACAGATGATGCCACAATGGCATTAGGAGCCGGCGTCCTGTTCATGTGAACTGTGAGAGTTCAGGTCCAAATACGGTCCCAGGCCAAAAAAAAAAAAAAAAAAAAGTTAATCTTTTTTCCTCTGTGTCAAGCAGCTGTTTCATCTTAAAGACGAGAAGCGCCGCGTATCCCCTCACTCGGCTTCCAGTTTGCGTTTTTTGTGTCGACTGAAGCCTTCAGGCCTCTCCTCCATCTCCTCCCCTCGCCTGCCCTGGATGATCCGACGAACAGATCGGACGCCCTCGACGGGTGAAAATCCATTTCCCCTCTCTGAACGGGCTACTTGCGTCCAGATCAACCAAATGGCCTTTATGAATAATGCCACTTAGCCCTAATTGAAAACACTAGTCCGGAAAAAATACCGTAACAACATAATCCTTTTTGGTGAAGTAGGGTATTTGGGTCGTTATCTGTGTCTGCGACTCTTAAGCTCACGATGCGCTGATGTTTAATTATCATCAGGAATAGATTTTTTGCCGTTCGTATGGTAATTAATGCGGGTTTGCCCCATTTGGGTATTACTCAATCTGATTAGGATGGCCCGAGGATGAAACACGTCGTGTCAGACGGGTCCGGTGTTCGGACATTATTAGCAAAATCAGCTGATTTACAACATGTTGCCATTATGTCCCCTATAAACTACAGCTGTGGAGGCAAAACGGTTATTTTGTTGCAACTTTTGAACTGTTTAGAAAATATTACAAATATTTTTTCAGTCGTTTTCTGTCGGCCACAGCGACTCGTTTTATCTGCCTCCTGTTGTCAAAATTGTAGGCAGGTGATTCATCCACCTAATGTTCTCTAAATCATGTTAAAACCAATAAATTATTTTTTGTTTCAGTTAGAAAATTAAAGGCAGACAATGTGAATCGTTTCATTCTCCTGGTTCTTACTTCTAACATCCAAACCTCCCAACAACCAGGCTCCATCTTATTGTTCCATATTTTCCTAACAGAGCACTTCGCTCTCAGACTGAAGGTTTACTTCTGGTTCCTAGAGTTTCTCAATATTTCATAATATTCCTCAGTTTCTCTTCTGTCATCGCCATTATCTGAACTTGGTGTGAGCACCAAGGCATGAAATCTAATAACCTATGACTTATTGCGGTCCAAGCAGCCCTTAGGTAGTGATATTGCACTAAATTATATTGCAATGATGATAAATCTGCAATATTTGTGCAGCTCTGTCGACTCTCATTCTTGAGTCTACAGAAAGAGAAAAGCTCCCTCTCTTCAAACATATACACACACCCATATGAGTGTGTGTGTGTGTGTGTACATGCACACACACACACACAGTTGCAGATGTTATGTAACACTATCCTGGTTTGAGAACCGGAGCTGAGAGCTCTTCCCTCTAAGGTGGGCTGTTTCACTGCAGACATGGCTGGTTTTCAAGTGGAGCCTGCGAACCCAACTTTCACTTGAACTGGGACTGAGAAGGCGTCAGCAAGTTGTTAAAAATTTATTTTAAAATCCTCGACACGAGCATAGAAACGAGTTATGCATGTGCTGTCATGTTCCGGACCAGCAAGGGAAGGCAGGGCAGCATAAACCGTAGAGCCAGCCAACTAAACTGAAGATACGAACTCTAAATATAGGATATATTCAGTTACCAGTTTGCCACCAGGTATCCACCACAGGACAGCGTTTTTCCCCGACCACCCTGTGGTACCACTCCCACGCCTCGGTGTTGATCGGCTCGCCCACTGCAGACAGACAGGAACAGCTTGAATTAATATAATATGATGTCACTGCATGTTTTGGGTCTAAATTACTCATACGGCTTTTGGTAATCAGACCCGGTGTGAAAGTGGAACACGGTCAGCAGCAACAACAAAACGGGGCAGCCACCCACAACGACGTCCCTCCGAATCGAGCCGACTGAGCCGACAGAGCGGAGCTGGTCGTGGTTTCACAAGAAACTCAAGAGATCGACGGCCGAGGGGTTTATTTTTAACTTCTGATAATTAGAAAAGCTGCCATGTGGTCCAAACTGTTTGGCAATCTGGATTTCCACTTTCCGGGAAGGCCGACGTCTAAATTTATGCTTTTTTGCCGTCGTCTTGATGTCAGACACACACACACACACACACGAGCAGATAAACAGATTGTTGAATCAGACATGTTGACTCCAAACTGGAACGCCGTGACACCGAACACAAAGAGATGAACCATAACACTGATGATGTGACACCTTTCATTTGCAGTTCTTCGGGCCTTTTCTATATCTTTATGTGTGGAATAAAACTATTAAACTGAGGTAAAAACTCGGGTTTCTAAGGAAACTACTGTTTCTAAATTTCTGTAGGAATAAAACATTGCCTTGGATTCAACTGAAACAAAATAAAATGAAATATAAACAAAAGTCTCTGGGAGTTTGTCTTTTTTTCCATGGATTTTATCGAATACATAACAATCTGAGCCTTTGTTGCCAATCCAAACACTAAGTTTGTTTCACCTCGCAGCGGTTCAGTAGCTGCCGTCATGCTCAGCGCAGCACAGTGTCCGATTGGTGTCTTTATGAGACAACTTCAGGTTCCGTTTGGGATTTTCAGAATCATGAAGCCGGTTCACTTTTTTTTTTTTTTTTTACTTGGGCTGGTTATTGTGCCAACTTTTGCTCCAAGGCAGGTTAGGTAAGGTTTCTGGATTAGAGCTCACATGACGACATGCTGCCTCTCAACTGATTAATATCTTTAAAAAAAGAACATCTTTACACTAAAGGCAGTCTAATTATAAAAAATTAAAGCATCTAAGTGCAAAACACATCATGTCTGCGTGCCCGTTTCAACAAGAATCGTATAAAATGTTTGAACGCCTGATTAAAATCACACAGTTAATGCAACATTATGGAGACTTGAATTTAACTCGACCCGATTGCTGGACTGAACTGCTTTTAATGCAAAGAGCTTTAAAGGAGCATAAAGTTTAAACTTTCTTGTCTCAAACTCAGGTGACACCTCCAGAAGATCAGTGCAATAAAGAGAAAACCGCAGCTTTACGGTCAGATCTACTCGCCGCAGAATTGGTAAAATTTTTGATTTGTGGTCCTTAGATGCAGATCCACGATTCCTCATCGTTAGGGTTAGTTAAGCCAGATTTCTTAAAGAAACCCTGAATAAGCTGAACCTGCTTCATACTATAGGGCACAGAACTGACTGCAGGGATTTTTGCGACCTTTCCCCTCCACGTACAAAAACTAAATCTGTCCCAAACTGAAAATCTCCATTTTTTCCTCTTTTAACCTTCTTTAATTAAGCAAACAGATGCAGGTGCACGTATTTTCCTGGCTGTAAATCTTCCTGACCTTTCCTTTAGGCGCTGAGGGGCACTCAGGTGAGCTGGCAAACCAAACCTTCTTGTACTTTTAGTAAAACAGAACAAACCATTTCTTGCACGACTCTTCTCTAGAGGACAAAAAAACCACACCGGACGGCATTTTTTGGTCCGTGTGCGCTGAACCCGAACAAGGAGAAATAACATAAAGTTAATAAATAGATGATTACTACAATCCGGGCTGAAGCTTTGGAGATGTTTTAGCTGAACAGGAGTTCCCTTGTTGCACGAAGGCCTCACAACTCGTGCTGCATGCTGGAATTTCTCAGAAACATGTAAACCCAACAGCAAAGTTAGCAAATGAGGACGGTGTGTCAAAAAAAAAAAAAGTCTTTCAGAAGATCATGTTTCACATACCAGAGCCGAGAGTTTTGAGGGAGGAGCGATCGTACTTCTTCACCCACTGGTCTCCATACTTGATGAGGAGGCGGATTGCTGTGGGCGCCCCGTAGAACTGGTTGATCTTGAGCCTCTCAACCATGTCCCAGTATCTTCCTGCGGGGAAGATGGCACGTTTAGACGAATGTTTGCAGATGTTTGGCGAGGACGACCTAAAGCAGTAGCCTGTGAGCTCAGAGGCAGAAACTACTGTGGTGATTTGTTTGTGCTTTCGCCTCCTTTTGAACCCACTAAAGTGGGACAGATGACACAGTGGGACGATTGTGGTTCTGGCTCCTGTGTGGGTGTGCGCTCGGTACTCTTAGTGTTAAAAGGAGAAAAAAAAAAGTTATTCGCCGGCAGAGATACAGGCCTGAAGAACTCATGACAAAGCAAGATCATGGGGAAACGGCGCTCACAGGAAGCTACATTCAATTTCCTTGAAAAACTAAGAAATAAAAGTGTTTGATTAAAGGCCTCGAATCTGGTGTTGGGAAATGACAGAGTTGTGGCCATTTTGGCCAAACCTTGTAAATAAATGATCTGTTAGCACTCAGAGAAGGTGTTGTGGCTGACTCTCAGCTACTACCACACCAAGTTTTAGCTGAAAATCTGTAAATCTGACAGAGTTATAACTATTTTTGCGTTTCTTAAGGTTGATTAGCTGTGGCAGCCATCTTGAATTGGGTTGACTTCATTAGTTATTCAGTCATAGACATATATCCAATGATTATTTATATTAGGATCCATCCAGTGGTTCATGAAATATTTTGCTAACAGACAAAGTGTTGACATCCTAAGTTAATACCAAAGTTTTGAACAAAGATATGGAGCGATCAGTTGATGCTCAGAGTATGTGTTGTGGATGACTCTCAGCTACTGCCACACCAAATTTTAGCTCGAAATCTATAAATCTGACTGAGTTGTAGCCATTTTTGCGTTTCTTAAGGTTGATTAGCTGTGGCAGCCATCTTGAATTGGGTTGACTCCAAAATGTATTCAGCTGGAGATGTGCATCTAATGTTTATTTACTGAAGGTTTCATTAAAATCCCTCCAGTGGTTCATGAGATATTTTGCTAACAGACAGGAAAAACAACCCTGCTTAACTTTCACCTTTTGGTGGCAGCAATATTTACATTAAAAAGACAAATATCCCAAATAAACAGGTAAACAATTATTCCTTGGCTGCAGTACGTTTTCTAGCAAGGAGTTGGTGATTTTTGTGAAAGCTGACTTGAAAATGACACCTTTAACACCCGAGCAGGTCCCGCTCTGCTCTCTGTTCCTACCTGGGTCGGGGTAAACCGGAGTGCTCTCAAACAGAACCGTGGTTCCTCCGTTGGCCAGGGGTCCGTAGACGGCGTAGCTGTGCCCTGTGATCCAGCCGATGTCTGCCACGCAGCCGAACACGTCGCCGTCGTGGTAGCTGAAGACGTACTGGAGACGAGACGGAGGGACGTTCTTCACACGATGTTAGAACCATAAGCTAAAAGTTCAGCTTTAAAGATCAGTAAGCAGAATTTAGTTTTGTTTTATGCTCGCTGCTGGCGGTACGAAACACGCTGTCCATAACACACCCGTCAGAAAACCGTCAGAGTATCAAAACCCAAAGCACAACAAATCCTGAGTACATGTGTCAAGAGTTAGAGCAAAGAAAAGGTTTTCATAAAGGGGTCACATGTGACCTTGACCTTGAAATCAGTAGGGATCATCCCTGACCCATAAGGTGTCTGGCTGTACAGTTTGACATTCCTACGTTACACGGTTGCAGTTGGACCACAGACAAGATTTTCACAAAGGGGTCCCCTGTGACCTTGATCTTTGACCCCGTGACCTAGAAATCAGTAGGGATCATCCTTGACACATGAGGTGTCCAGTTGTGCAGTTTCACATTTCCAAATTAAAGGGATATCAATTTAGAGCTCGGAGAAGAAACTGTCCACAGACAGACAGACGGACGGATTGCCAGACGGCGCCATACCATAATACTTCCCGCCTTTGTGAAAAACACGAGGACGCTGCAGCTGGTTTACCCTGTGTGTGAGAGCGGCGTACAGCAGGTATCCAGCCTGCGTGTGAACGAGGCCTTTGGGCTTTCCTGTGCTGCCCGACGTGTAGAGCAGGAACAAGACGTCCTCGCTGTCCATAGCTGCAGGCTCGCACACCGCGTCCTCCTTCAGCATCTCCTGCAGCCCGGGGCGTTGCCGCGGAAACAAAGATGGAGGCAAAACATCAAGAAGACCCTCACATCGAAGCTGAAACTACTTGTCAAAGCATCGCACTGTTTACCGGTTGGTTTTGTTACCGACACAAGTGTGTTCACGCTGCCTCCGTCGTTCTCACCTCATCCATTGGGATGTCCATCGCTGTCATGGCGACCGGACTGTCCGTTCTCATGGCGACAAACACCTGCCGTACGGTCGGACAGCTCTGCACGGCTGCGTCCACGGTCCTCTTCAGCTCGCTGACCTTCCCCGCCCTGACGCCCTGGTTCACCGTGATGACGGTGCTGGACTCAGCTGCAGGTGTCCCGACGAAGAGAAAAGACGGAGAAATTTGTTCCCGCCGCCGCGATGTGTAGTGATGATAAAAATAAAAACAAAACCCATCTCAGGAGAGATTAATGACGACTGTTGAATCTGCTGGACTAAGTGACAGAAGCGTGCTTTGATTATTTGACACAACTGCCTGCCGTACTTTGGCTCCCCTGCTGATATCAAACACGGAGCAGCTTTCTGATGTGTTGTGTAAACCTGTTGAGCATCAGCAGGCCTCACCGTCTCTGATCCGCTCTGCGAGGGCTTCCGCGCTGAAGCCAGCGAACACCACGTTGTGGGCGGCGCCGATCCGGGCGCAGGCCAACATGGACGCCACCGCCAGCGGGCAGGTGGGCATGTAGATGGTAACGCAGTCCCCCTTCTTTACGCCGTGCCGCCGTAACAGGTTCCCCACGCGGCAGGTCATCTCCAGCAGCTCCCTGCAAAACGACACGCGGATGTGCCAAACATCGAGACTCGCGGGCCAGATGCGGCCGCTTGCTGCAACCTTCACGGCCCCGTGAGACGGTATTTTAAATGTAGTAGAATTAGCCAGCCAATCTTTGACAGCAGATCAAGTGTAGTTTTGCTTAATAGAAGCTGCACACGGTTGTGCAGACTTCTTATAGAAATTAGCCATCTTTAAAGCCGGGAAAATGAACCTTGAATGTTTTAACGTGGAAAAAAACATCAAAAAGACTTCCAAATGGGACGAGTCAAACTCCTGCTAATGAACAAACATCTATAAATCAAACCCCTATAATTATCTGCACTTCAATGAATCTAAAAGGCACAAACAAATAAAGGGATTTATGTTAGCCAGGTTATTAGCATTAGGAGTTAAATTGTAACCGAGTTACTTCAGGCTTAAATGACTGTCCAGTTCATTTCTGGCCTCTGCGTTCAGAGCAGAAGAAAAGCATAAAAAATAAGTTAATTATTAGGTTTAACCTGTCAACCTTTATGAGAAGCAGCTTTAAATGATTAGAAAGGATATAAACAAAGCGATCGTTTATGTGGGTTGAGTAGAAATGTATTGTTTCTGTTGTGCTACTGTCATGATTATTATTATTATTATCAAATGTTCTCTGCCTTTAATGACAGTGGGAAACAGGCTGCTTGGTGCTCAGATCGCCCTGTTTGTAACGTTGGCGCTGATTTCTTTGTTACGTTTTTATCTGAAGGTCTGTTTTCTTTAAAGCTCTGCTACATAAATTTGACATCTGATCCCAGAGATTGTTGGGTTTTTCTGCAGCTGGTGGACTGAATGTTATCTGTTGTTGTTCATGTCTTTAACAGAGGTGGCAAAAAGTGGGTTAAAGCAGAGAAAAGACAACAACAAAAAAAGAGGAAAGTATGGTGTTTGTATTGGCTTTCATGTAAAAAAAGAGAAGCACTGACCTGTAGGTGTACCTGACCTCTGACCCCCTCTCATCCCGCTCCCAGATCAGGGCCACCCTCTCTGGACACGTGTGCACGTGGCGGTCCAAACAATTCACTGCACGCGCGCACAGACACAAACACAAAGGCAGAGGTGTCAATCACTGTCCCTTGCATCACCGCGCGGTGCGTTCAGGGTACAGCTCGATGGTGCGTTCGCTGCTCCGACAATCAAACGCGACAGTTCGCATGAAACGCACTTCCTCGTGTGCACTTTCAGGGGGCCAGGATTAGGGCGCAAATCTCACCAGACACGTTCAGCTCGCCTCCCTCGAACCAGCTGATCCTCCCGCGGCTCAGGTCGCAGTCCTGCACGCGGCGGAAGGGTCGGATCCAGTGCAGCCTGTGGCGGGCCACGGCGGCCCAGAAGCCGTCGCCGTCCGCCACCGAGAAGTCCCGCAGCGCGTCGCGGCCCGACACGCCCGCCGGGAAGCCCGCCGCCTCCGGCATGAAGGCCGCAGCGTTCCCGCTGCTCCGGCGCGGAGATGCGGAGGCGCCCCGGCTGCGGAGGGAAGCGGCCGCCGACTTCAGAGCGCATCTTATTCTGCAAGGAGGCCACATGGTGACGTGTGGGGGGGTGCTCAGTCTGCGCCGTCAGAACGGGCGGAGAGGCTCATTTCCGCCACGCTTGCAACAGATCTGTGCAGATATTTTGGGCAGGAAATCCTCTGCTGGCGTCTGTTGCTTTCCTTCTTTCTTTCGTTGTTGTTGTTGTCGTCGCAGAAAACTTGGAAAGTCCTGAGAGGAAGGGCTTGAGGAGTGATGCGTTAAAGGGCGGTCTGAAACAAATCTGCCGACACTTTTTTCCCCCTCCCTGCCTGTTGAAGTTGAATTCAGCTCATCAAGGAACACCCCCTTCAAGAAAACACATGATTATTCTGAAATGGGGCTTCCTTGCTCCTTTAAGCTCTAAACCTACACTCTGATTTCTTTGCATTTTGCTCACAAGAAGCCAAAGTTTCTTTTAAAGCGACTCATTTTAAACTAGGAAACCAAACATTAAAAGAAAGAGTTCACTGCAGTACGTTTCCAGATACACTGATGTAAAATTTTGAAATTGCGGGTATGCGCTCAGTGTAAACAAAACTGAAAACCATGAGTCATTCGACTTGAAGACAACGTTTAGGTGGAAAATATATGAGAAAAGAGACGACTAAATACCGGGTTTCGCTCAACGAATCTGAGCGTAAATACGTACCAAGACCTCCAAACTGTCGGACTTCTCTATCCCACATGGCTCTTCTATAAACGTGGCCGCTGCTGGCCTATTTTCAGTCTCCTCAGCTGTTTCCGTAGGCAAACAAACACATCTGGTAGTTGATATCTGGCCACAAATTTTGCTCACAACTTTCATTTTTAAGGACACGTTAACCGTCGATTTGGGAAAAACTATTGTGCAGATTTTGTTTGTCAGTAAGTAGCTTTAAAGTAGCCTTGGTCATTAGTTCTTCAGCCTTTTCTAAAGTTTCTTTTTCTGTTCAATCCTTATCTGAAGCTTCTTCTTTTTTTTTAAACTTTCCTGATATTTTAAGCACAGACTGCACAGCATAGTCGGGTGCAGGAGTGGAACGGAAAATTAGTGGAAAAACCAGCCAAAGTCCAAAAGAATAAACTCCTTTTAAAAGCTTCATAAAACCCGTAGAACAATAATCAACACCACTTTCAAATTTTACAAGAAAGCCCGACTCCCCGGAGGTGACACATAAAGAAGTGATGAATTGCACAGTGCTGGAGCTGCTCCGGAACGTGGTAAATGTTAATGAATGAACAAAGAAACGAGGAATAATCTGATCATAAAATCATTTAGGAGCGTTTGGGGAAAATCTGCAACAAACAAACCCAATTCTTCAGGCTTTTTTTATGCATCTGACTTAAAGTAGACATCTGGTTTCTCTATAAAACAAACACAGTTTCTATTTATAGTCCAAACACACGTGGCAGCCGTTATGTTATCTCCTCGCCTCCAACGCTAACTGGGGGTGGGTGTGGCGAGCGGCGCCGCCCCTTCTGAGACAAACAACCCAACGGCCTTGGCTGTTCAGGTGTCTGGCCTCTGTCGAACCTGAGGTGTAGGACGTTAATGAAAAGCAAACGTTTCTGGGAGAACTGTTTGAGCAGCACGCCGTGACCCTGTTTGTCTGCCATCTTCGAACATTTGTGCCCAGAGATGATAAAACAATCACACTGCTCGAGCAGAGCGGCGATCGTTCGTGGAGCAGACTGAGCTGGAAGCTCTTTCGGCAGAGCAGAATCATTTAGAAAGTAATCCCACAGAAACCATATTTACCTCGTTCTTTGTGCGGCGTGTGTTTTTGAGATTACAGTAATGCTTCTGTAATTCTGGTTTCCCAACGTGACCCACAGGGTTACTGTTGTATAAATAAAGAGCTTACATGTGATTCATTCAGTCATTTCTGCTGAACTGAATTTGTTCTCAGAAAATAAAAATGTTCTTTATGCTTTTATATCATCCAGGAAGCATCAGACCTTCAATGCCATAAACTGTTCGACCCTCTGAATACTCACCTTGAGCGATCCACAGTAGTTAGAGTAAAATGTTTTGGCTTCTAGCTCCAATAATATGTGGTTTCTTTATGTTGGATAATGCTGAAAGGAGTAATAGAGAATCCTACTTGAAATACAAATACATTTCCTTCAAGATTATGATCACATATCTCTATGGTTACTCTAAATACTGCATATGAGATTGGCCACTAAAATCACATTTCTACTCATTTTTGCCTAACATAACAGGAAACAAGACATCTTTTCAATACATTTGAACAATATCAGTGATTAGTGTAAGAATACCTCCAACAATACAGCAATTTGTAACAACCATATGACTCAGAGTTATTAAAAAATGGAAAATGCTAAAAACTGCTGGGTAAAAAAATCCCAGCCCTGGTTCATATTTGGACCAAGCCAACCCTGGGTACTCAACAGTTTCAGTTTTATACTCAAAAAATGAGTTACGATGACTAATTTATTGAATTAGAGCTTCTAAAATGTTGGGTTTCAAAGAAAAACCCAAATTCTGCCTCATTAGATATTTACAACTTGGGTTTGTGTTAGCTAGCTGGCGCTAACCACTGTTAGCTTCAGCTAGCTAGCATCAGCTAATAATTTTAAGAACCAAAACTCTCTGTCTAGTGCAAACTAAAGTGGTTAACAAAGCCAGTCAGGTTAAACGTCTTCTTAGAAGTTGTTTTTAATGTCTTAGCTTTAATTATTACGTCCTAAAACAGAGTCAGGTTTAAGTTTGGTCAACTCCTGGCTGAAAATGGCGGGATGTGAATCGTCAAACCCAACCCAACCTTTGACCCAACAGTTGAGTTATCAAAATAACCCAGCAGTTTGTTAGGGATGATTAAGCTACAATCCCATCAGGTTTTTTGTTCAGTATCTGTAAAAATGTCAATTGGTGCCATTTTTGTATTTGCTAGAGTTGATTAAGTGTGGCAGCCATCTTGAATCAGGTAAAGTCCAAAAGTTAATCATCTGTAGACGCACATCCAGTGATTTCTTTCAATAAAATCGATTTCCAGCCTTTCATTGCAACAGGTGGTAATGAGACTGCAGAAACCAATCTTCTGTAATTGTTCCTATTGACGTACAAGCTAACGTTAGCATAGCAGCTCAGCTAGCCAGTACAGGAAATTAGAAAACTAGCAGTTTAAAAAGTCCCATGAGCCACTTCTTCAAAAGCAAGCCAACACCAACTCATGATTGTTTATATTTTGTCTAGATCGTTGTCATATGGTAACCATTAAGCAAATAACTGTTGTAGGTCAGTTTTTGAATGAACCTGCACCAGCTTGTAAACAGACCATAAACACAATCAAACTCCTTTAAATTATAACTCATAACTTCAGTAAAGTAGATCCACTCAGTTTGGTCTAATCTGCAGCATCATAGGTTTTGCACCAGGCTCGAGTCCACATGAATTGATGTTTTTGATCTTTTTTTTTTTTAAACATGGTGATCCGGTTTCTATTCGGTTTCTCTAAAGAGTCTTTTTTTCTGGACTTTTCTGTTTGAAATTCCTCTTTTTCCCCCAAAAATGTGCCCATTTTGACAACCAAATTAAACCGGAGATTGTCACCAGCTCCCCAGCGGGTTAGGAAGGTGGAAGCCATTCAAACAGTTAGCTTTTACCAAACATATACCAAAAAGTTTCCTCAGTGAACCAAAGTCTCATCATATTTACACGACAATCAAATAAAAAAAAGGTTAAAAACAAAAACAACTGGACTTCTATTTCAGTTGTTGGTTTTGTTTTTAACCTTTTTTTTTAAATTTACCATGTCCTGTATGACTGAGAATCTACACCAGCGCATATTTACAGGAGTTAGTTTTAGGTCCAAAGACTTCTGAGCTTGGTTTGATCGCAGATGTTACTTTGACTTCAGGGTTTTGATTGTTGCAATTGCTACAAAAAACACTCGCTCCCTGTCAGTTCAAGCTCTGCACCACACACACTTACATCATTGTGCACAAAGACGCTCAATCGGTGAACCATTTATAATTTAAATATGACACATTTTTAATTAAGCTACAGTTACACTTATAAGGAGACAAGTGGGACGATTGGGCACCTGTCATGATGTACGTCACAGTCTGAACAGCTGGAAATACAACGTTTCAGGCTTGGGATTTGGTGCATGTGGCAGTAGAAGTTAAACTCTGGTCATCACTGGGAGGACAAAGGTCAAAGAAAGCATCCCATTTGGACAAACTCTGAATGTGGAGTTCATTGATGAAGGATCGTCCTGCTGACCAGGACGTCTGCCTCTGGTCATAAAAGCCGCAGGTTTTTCTCCATCAGTTGCTCCTCTTCACCTCCTGTTCGGCCGCCTGATCCTCGGCCTCCTCCTTCTGCGTCGTGCTGCTGCTGCTGGATTTGTCAGAAACCGTCCCCAGCACCTTAGCGCTGTGCTCCAGCGCCTTCGCTCGCAGCACGGCGATACTGTTCTCCCTCAGTTCCTGTTTGGAAACGTCCGTGCTCTGTTTCTGCCTCTCTTCCTCCGTCAACCGGTCCGCCGTCTTCTCCTGCGCCGGTAACGGTGAGCAGCAGCTGGGTTTCCCCGGGGAGGTGTGTGGAGGTTCAGCTGATTTCTTGTGCATACCTGGAGGGGAGGGAAGTTCACTGATATTAGGTCTAAACATGAAAAAAGATTTGTTATGAGTTTAGCAATAAAAAAGTGTAAAAAATAAAGACCAATAGGTGATTAGAACGAGCTTCTTATTCAATTAGAGCAACCTAATTGATTTAAACTAATCAATTGACATGAAGTGACATCAGACTAATCTGTCCTGATAAGGAAGGATTATCACTTATCAGGACAGATTAGTCTGATGTCACTTCATGTCAATTGATTAGTTTAAATCAAGGAAGGATTATCACTTTATTGATTATTGACATACTGATGACCTTATTGAGCCTCATATAAGTCAGGGTTACCCATCATTCCTTTTCAGGATACAGCTCAATTTCACAAAAACAGGAAAGTGAGAAAAATTTGAATTTTTTTTTAAACCAAAAGCAAAAAGCTGTTAGCTGGCGTTTCGTTGCTTTCTTGTAATTTCTCCGTCTGAGTTTCTGAATTGATAAGAGGCATCATTAATCCTTTGACCTACCCAGTAACCAGGGGGCGTAGGAGTCTGAGATGCCGTCCTTGGCTGACTTGAGGATGGACTCGGGCAGCGGGATGGAGTGACGGACCATGGCGCCGTACAGACCGTACTCGGCCATCACGCTGCTGCGGCCCCAACACTTCTCCCGCTTCCTCCACTTGGCCCTGCGGTTCTGAAACCAGACCTGCAGACAACAAGACACGGCCTGAAACATCTGTCGCCTCTCCACTTTGTTCTTTAGGCATTTTTACTTTGAAGAAAAGAAAATGGATGGAAAGTCTTTTGAAAAGAGCAGCCTTTGTGATGAATCGACTGGAAACTAATTCGTATTCAACACGCAGATGAGGCAGAAACTCCACCCCTCCGGTGCAAACAGACAAACCGTGGACATCTCATGGGACATTCGGTGTCCACAGTTATAGTCTTGCAGGAGGGGGGACTGCTGCAAAACTTCCCCATTCCTCCCTGTTATCATAAATGTATCAGATGACTATACATATCATTTCAAAAATTTAAAACATAAATTTCACAGCATTTTTTTGAATAGAAAACAAATATAGCTACAGACCTCAGAGAGAATTGTTACAACACTTTAAACGTGACATATATATTGTATAAATTACCCTATTGTTTGCCTTGTAATGTATATTTATTGAACTATCTGCTGGTTAACTGTAATTTTATGGTGTTGCTTATTTAGTATGAGTTATCAAATAATATTAAATAATATAATATAAGAGTTTAGCTTGTTTATTTATGGTAAATTTTGCTGATTACATTTAATTTGAGACTAAATATTTCAGACAAGGGAATAAAGAAGACAAGCTGATTTCGATCTTGATTATTACTATAGTTAATATTATTTTTATTTCATTTTTTTGGGGTTATTCTGCGAGAATATCAACCCTCAGATGAATCTTGATTTAAAATGCTAAACAATAATAATGTTGTCCGTTCTGATCATGACGTCATATCTGCAGTGGAGCAGGCAGGGAGTCAGCTGAGGCACTTCAAAAATGTAAAAATTTTATTGCAAATGTCCTCTGTTCAGGATTTTAATTTCTCCATTAGTGTCCACAGGTTCGGCTGGGGCTGTAGTCATGGCAACAAGGAGCATTTTTGTGCAATAAAAAAAAAAGAAAAGCCAATTAATTAATTTTTAAATTCATTTTGAGAGGCTCATTTAATTAAATGTTCAGTCTTCATTAAGGCTTCAATGAACACATCCTCCAGGGCTTAAGAAGAATT
Organism: Kryptolebias marmoratus; assembly: GCF_001649575.2. NCBI lineage: Eukaryota > Metazoa > Chordata > Actinopteri > Cyprinodontiformes > Rivulidae > Kryptolebias > Kryptolebias marmoratus. The sequence goes on from NC_051448.1 coordinate 11,187,363, forward strand.
ATGACACCTGCTGGATGATTTTAAAAGGTTTCTAATGAAAGTTTGGAGAGTTTCTGATTATCTCTCCTGTATTTATTCCCATTAATTTCAGACTCTTAGTAAAGTCAGCCTCAATCCATCAGTCCTGTCTATGTGAGGAGAAACGTTTTGGCTCCTCGTGTGGCTTAATTGTTTTCCACCTTCTTGTAATATTGATTAAAAAAACAAAACAAAGGAAAGGGACTCTTAAAATGTCAGTAAAGGGAAAAGGAGTGGGAGAAAAAAAAAAAAAACAAATAACCAAAAACAATCCCGACTGCAAAACTACTCAGGTTAAACGTCCGTCTCATAGAAAAGACGAGCCCCAGATGAGCAATTGAGACCTTTTTTTTATTATTATTTCTTCCATCGGTGAGAGCAGTCAGTGTGTCTTTGCTTCCTCTGAGAGGTTAGATAGAAGCAAAAAGGGCTGATTGAAAAATAAGTTCATTCAGTCCTGGCCGATGGGGGGGGGGGCAGACTCGTCAAATATCAGGGGAAATTAAAAGACTCCGAGCAGCCGGCTGCAGCCCCCCTGACCTCTGCTGATTTATTCCTTTATAGTTATGGCTTCATTTCAGGGCTGAAGGCCTGAATCACCCAGAGAGAGAGAGGAAGAGGAAGAGGAAGAGAGAGGAAGACTTCTCTATGAACTAATTATCTGTTGTGAGGGAATCAGCTGCTCACGTGGAGGGGAGAGTCAGGATGGTGCTGGAGATTACCATCGACTGAGAGGAAAATTAGGTTTTTAGGATAACAGAGAGCGCACATTCCTGCACACACACACACACACACACACCTGTATTCTGTCCTCTGGCAGCTCGGTCTTCATGGACAGCATTTCTCTGGTGTAAACATCTGGATAGTGAGCTTCATTGAACGCTTTCTCCAGCTCCTCCAGCTGATAGGAGGTGAAAATGGTTCTGCAGACGAAACAACACAAAAAATTAAAATATTTATTATTTATTTACACCTCATCCCAACTCAGTTAAGCTGTAATTTCAAGCTTTGCAACACGACAATCCTTCTTACTCCTGATTGTCTGGTTTTTCTTTTTGTTTTTTTTTAAAATTCAGTTTTATTATTATCCTCGTTATTAGAGCTTTTTACCTTCATGTTTAAATTAGCAACATGTTGTTTCAGGTGGCAGAGGGACTCTGTGACATCCAAACAGATGATTACAATCAGTTCGCTTCACTAAATTCAAATCTGAGACTTTTCTTCTGTGGATCTCAGTCAAATATATGTTGTTGTTCTGTTTTTTTGTTTGTTTTAAAAATATGCAAACGTTTCACATAAAACTTATAAAATCAGAAAAGCCTCTCTAAAGCTTTTCATCAAATATTCCTAAATATTGTCAACAGAAATGTCAGAATTTATTGATGAAACAACATCAAGGGTTTAAAAAAAAGCAATAATTTCAGAAATTACACTGATTAACACACAATAATACTAGACTATGGACCATCAAAGGTCTGAGATTTATAATACTAATACTAATACTAATACTACTACTACTACTACTACTACTACTACTACTACTAATAATAATAATAATAATAATAATAATAATAATAATAATAATAATAATAACAACAACAACAACAACAATAATAATAATAATAATAATAATAATAATAATAATAATAATAATAATAATATATTTTTTTTTTACCTGTGTCGTCTTTTCTTTCTTTTCTTGCTCAGAGATGATGTGGAGAGCTGTGGATCTCCGGAGCTCAAATCATCTGAATCTGTCAAATAATAAAACAGTAAAAACCTTCATTTCGGCAGCATTTTGATCAAAGTTTAATTTTTAAATAAGTGAAATAAAAACATAATAGAACGCAGCTTTTATTGTGGGATTTTTAGGCCCTGTTTTTCTCATAAGTCGTTTATTTTAATTATTAAAAATATTTACTTCTTCCGGCGCAGATCTTTCGTTTCCAGTTAAAAACATTAAAATGTGATGATTTTATTTCAGTGCGCTGAATAATTTGATGAAGGCCTCGCGTTTTTTAGCTTAATGAAATTATTGTTTTTCTATTTTAAGATTCCTGAGCATCCAGAAATATTTATAATCGTCATTTTGCCTAGAAAAACACTGACTTTCAGCTTAAATAAAAACAAATTCATTAGAGTGAGCCGCCCTCTGACCTGCAGGGACTAAAGTTTGCAGTTTTCTGATGAGTTTTAATCTGATTAAAGCCTCTCACCGGAGCTGGCCCCGGACTGCTGCGCCTCCCTGTGCGCCTCCCTGTGCGCCGCCAGCTGCGCCAGCTGCGCACTCTGCGCCTCGGACAGAACCTCCAGGAAGGCGGGCTGACCGTAAAACGGGTGGATCCCATCCGGAGCCAGTAAGCCCATCCCGACCCCGAGCCCCGCGTGTCCGAGGGCCGCCCTGGCCGTCAGGATGTGCGCCCTGGGAGGCAGGGCCTCCAGGGGCCTCCTCGGCGGGGCCGCCGGCGGCTCCTTGTTGAGGCCGAGCAGCTCCTGGATGCCGAAGCCGGTGCGGCGCTGCGCGGGGGCCCCCGCCTTCCACGCCGGGGCTTTCCCGCCGCTTTGGGGCGTCTTCCGCTCGTTCTCGTCGTCTGAAAACACGAGTCCTTGTTTCCCCGTCATGGTGGGGTTCGTCCTCCGCAGACAGGAGACGGTGTCTCTTTATCTCCGCTGCGCCTTATAATCTGACGGGCAACAGGCGGGAACCAATCAGAGGAGTGCATCTGCGGGTTTCTGACACATTAAACTCCCCCGGCAGCTAATAAAACCCCAACAGGCGGAAGATTTGAGTTTTCTGTCTGCTTCAAAACCTGCAGGCAAGTCTCCACCATTCAGCCTGAAGTCAGAAACCTCAGACAGAATAACTCCATTTAATGTTCTGAGGATAATTTAGGACTAAAACTAAAAAAAAAGTTAATTTTACTGCAGCTTTATATAGCTGAATGAAGTCAGAAAGATGAAAAGATGAAAAGATTCAAATAAATAAAATCATGCAAGTGACACCAAAAATAGGAAAACAAACAAATATGTCTAAACCCTATATCTACAACAAATATATATAAAAAGAGATCAAATAAACTTGAATTTTAGGCTTTTTCTTTGATAATATTAGTCTTGCATAGAGCTAAAATTGTGGGGTTTATTCTTCTTGTTATTAATAATATTAGAGCTGCATGTGAACAGTTCTTCTACTGCAACAAATTAATTCATATGTTAACAAACAAACAAACAGAATAAAACCTTCAACGTTTCAGTAAATCGATCATAAACCGATTAATCAGGTCAGCCTCCAGTTTACTCCCGCTCTCATTTACATATTCTAATTAGGTTCGTTCACAAAAAAATCTCTTTTTGTCTTTGTGAGCATCTGTTGGTCCTTATTAATCAGGTTTGTATTATTGTTATTATTATTATTATCACTATGAGGCCACACAGTATGTAGGACACATCAGGGTGGCAATTAAAGACGAGACAAACACCAAACCAGAGCACAGAAGCAGATTTACCCCCTTCACTCTTTAGGTTCAAGTGATTTTGTTTTTTGTTTTTTTTTTTTTGTTTTTTTGGATTTGGGGGTTTGGATGGGATCCTGACTCGGGGCTCCAGCGAGTTAATCCGCTCTGGAAAGTGAGAGCAGCGCGCGAGACATTGAGGATGTCAGCAGGATCCTCCTCAGCTCCATTTATCACCAAACTGAACTCAGTTTAAACCTGGGAACGAGGTTAAAAGATGCCCCCACCCCCTGTCCTCTAATCGCCTCTAATCAGCCATTATTCAATTAGGGCGCGGTTCGGGGGTGGTTCGCGGCACGCTTTGGGACATCTGGACGCACAAGCGGGACCCTATGGAGATGAGGGGACGCGCAAGCAGCCATCAATGGGATGAATAAATAAACAAACGGGCTGCTCCCCGTGGGACAGTTTAGTCCCCGGGAGACAGGCTGCCACACTTTGACCGTCAAACTGATCCAGTCTGTTATCAGATCAGGTTGGATCGGCCCGGGGGCAGGGTGGGGAGGGTGGGGGTGGCAGGTTTGAGGGCGTCAGGTTTTTCAGCATTTCAACAAAAAGGTACACACAAGCTGATGAAACTTTCCTGCTGCTGTTACAGGTTTATTCTCAGGACCAGTGAAAGTGTCCGGAATCAGAGGGAGGCTTGATTGGAGGAATCAGCAGCTGCTGGGGAGGTTTTCTCTCCATGACTTCCACTGATATTTCCACACAAAGAGAAAGCCACTCTCATTTCTGTCTCTGCTCAGATTAGAAGCAGAAAAAAAAAGATTCTGCTGTTTGGAAAAAAAAAAAATCTGCAAAGAGTACAGTTAGCTCCAAGAGGAGTTAATGATGTGAAAGCTCGACTTTTGATTCATTATTTGAAGATCTTCCTACCTGTGGAACATGTCTCCAAGCCTGCTGCTGGCCTCTTAGTTGAACATTTAAACAGCAGCCAACCTGGACATCCAATAGATATTAAGGTGTTTTAATATCATTTACACTATTAAAGGGGAAAGTAAATAAAAGTAGGGCTTGATTTAAATTCCTGTCCTGATCTGTTGAAGAGTGATGATTATGTGATCATAATCCCCCCCCCCCCCCTCCATCACCAAGGCTGGATGTCAAAGATCAGCTTATCACTCGTGGAATCTTATGAAAATCCATCATCATTAAGCTGCCCTTCTAATGACATGAACTGTTTCTCAATTTTCGGGTTTATGTTTCCTGCATGTATCTATCTATTTATATTTTAATGTTCTGATCTTTTTTTGACGGCTGTTTTTGTTGCTGCGGTTCGCTTCCTTTGGGCAAGGAGAACATTTTATATTTGACTTGTTTAAAAATTGATTAAATGTACAATCTGCCCTTTTTTAAAATCAATAAACTGCAGGAAAAAAAAGTGAAATCTTGTCCAAACAAACAGGTAAAGCAGCTGCAGAACCAGCTGATTCTGATTCTGCAAATGGATTTTGTTTCTCACGTCATGATTTTCAATTTAAAAAAAAAAAAATAGGTCTTCCTGACATTTCACTGAGTAGCTTTAACAATGACAGAGACTGCTCCTGATGTTTCAGCAGAATCAGTGATGATATGTCTGCAGGAGAGACCCGGGGGTCAAAAATGTGACGGCAGCGGTCCCTTTATCTGCGTTTATATGTGAGGAAAGAAAATACTGAACACACCAGGATGTGGTCAGCCTTGGCAAAAAGGAACAAACAGAAAAAAATGACTCCGATGAACAAAAACTGGAGCAGTTGTTCAGACAGAGGTGTTCACCAGAAACACCAAACAATCTGATTGAGGAATTATCTTTTCACAGAACATGTTAGTCACCATACCTGCCAATAAATGCTTGTAAAATTAATGGTGAGATGTTTAAAAACTCATCTGATGTGTTTTAATTAAATTCATCACCCATATTATGCAGCATTGATTCACCCAAACCACTCTAAAAGCATCTTTCCCACATATTGTACCCTTTTTATTATTGCTCTAAAAGACACAGAAACCATAAAATATTGTAATTTCTCATTCATTTGACCTTGTTTTGTAGAAACTTGTGAAACCTGTTGGAATAAACTATTGATCCCCCATTAAAAATGACTGACCACGTCCTCATTTTCATGTAAAAAATAAAACGCTATGAAACCAGTTCACATATCTGAACCTGAAGCGTTTAATAATGCCATAAACCCTGGTTATGAATTCGGTCTGGGCCGGCCCTGTTCCGCCGCTCCCTGCTCCATCTTTGTCCTCGTTAGACGCTCCAGAAGTGGCTCCCCTAATCGAGCTAATTGCCGTTTTCCCAGAACTCGGCGTTCAGGAAGCGGAGCTGGGTCGCCAAGCAGCCGCTGATCAAAACATCCTAATAGGGGCGACGAAACAAAAAGCTCCCACAGTCCAAACAATGTGCCACCGGTTTACTCTCCGGCCACAAAGCATTAATTAGGGCAATAACTTCATGCTGTTGTCATTCTATAGTCTTCATTTCTGTTCGAGTGCGTCTGTTTGCTCTCTGAAGTTTGTCGGGGGGAACTTGGACTCACCAAATTCCCCTGTTGCTTGTGTAGATGTGTTATCGCCATAATGAGGAAAGCCCCCCTCATCCCTCTCCAACACCCCAAACTTTCTTGTGGCAGCTCCTAACAGGAGCTGACATAATTACTCGGACCTGTTTCTTGTCTAATTAGCACACTCCCACGGCGGACAGGGACGGGCAGCTATAGACAGCAGAGGGGAAGTGGACAGGGGCGGCGGTGGCAGCGCAGAAAAAGGGGGCCCCTGCCTTCAGCGTAATTAGGTGAGACAATGCCCCCGACTGTTTCGAGCTATGGCAGCGGATCGGCCAAGTCGGCGAGCGGACGCCCCGTGAGGTACGTCTCCCCAAGACCCTAATAAGCCCCTAATTGTCTTTCCTCGTTTCACATGGACAGCCTATTCCTGCCGTCCTGTAGAGACCCAGACGAGAGGAAAAGGGGCTGAGATGCTTAAAAAAAGAAAGCCTCTTTTTAGGGGACATTAACTGTTCGGACCTCAAACTCCAGTCGGTGTGCGCTGACGTCCCGCAGCAGAACTCATGGGGGCCGAAAGCACACAGGGATTCGTCCCTTCACAAATGGACCTGTGGACAGATTTTAATCAAAGTCTCAGAAAAGAATTAATGAAATGACATTTAAAGATGGCCACCACAGACAGGTGACCTTATCCGACAAAAACATGGCTTCAACTGAGCCAAACTTACAGACAATTGAGCTCAAAGTTGTAGAGCTGGAAGCTGAGAGTCATCCCCAACACAAACTCCGAGCACTGACAGATCGAGCAGGATCTCACTAAATCAGTTTAGATCTTATATAATGTTATTTTCAGGGATTTACCAAAATGGCTATAACGGCCATTTCTCAAAATAAGATGGTCTTAGTCTAAAACTCTGGCGTGAAATGCGTTGGGCGATATGAATTCCTATAATCAATGTTAATTGGTGACTAGATTTAAAAGTTGCCTTCCTCATTGTGAGTCATGAACTGAGTAGCAATGAGCATTCAGTTACCTTAAAATGTGTCATTTTTACACATAAACTTTATTTTTAGTTACACAGTTCAAATAATAAAACATAAAAACATTTTTTTCCATAGTTTGTCATCCTCACCAACAGATCAATTCGTGTTTAACTTATAATCGAAGCGCTGAAAAGACAAAAGACTCTTTTATGTGTTTGAAAAGAAGAAAAAAAGAGCTTCTGACAGAAGTTTTAAGTCAGCCAAAGGTCATGTGGCTCATCTAATCAGCGTCAAATTTACTCCGAGCTTTGTGCGTTTTGTTGCGCTAAATAAAAATTAAAAGTCTTCCCAGATTTGTCAGATTCACTTTCTTTTTTCTTGCTGCTGATGAAAAGTTTGGACCACAAGCAGCTTGGCTCTACAGGTTGCATTTCTGCACTGTTTAACTAATCTCACACACACACACACACACACACACACACAGAGGTCCATATGTTAGGGGCCACCACGCATGGCAGGTGGCGCCCAGAAGATTCCATTTTTCATATTAGTTCCCTCCTCGTAACGTCAAAGCGCAGCTCAGAGGGACGTCAGTTCGATGTGCCCTCGCTCCTTTAATTAGCTGTCAATTAGTGCAAACGAATCAACTCTTCGCCTAATTAAGCAACGCCACCAGGCAGCTCCCACACACGGGCCATTGTGCGAGCAGCATGAGAAAACCGCAGCTAGCAAACTCGTTTTGGATCACGAGCGCAACTAAACGATCACACTGACAAACTGTGTTTGTAGTGTGTGTGTGTGTACGTGTGTGTGTGTGTCTATTTCAAGCATCTTGGCTGCTTTAAACACGGGGCATTCCTAACTTTCAAATGTCTAAAAAGTTAAATATTCTGTAGTTTCAAATGTCGGATCAAATGTCTGTTTGTTGAACTTTAATGAGAGGTTGGCAAATTAATATTCCGAGATTTTCAGGCAGCTGTCTTTTCAAGTTTTTGGGTCATCTGTTCAGACGTCTGCAGCTTCACATCAACCCATTTCTCCATCTTGGACACCCAGACTCAAGACTTTTACTGCGGGGATCACATCATTTCCAGTCGGATCAGGAATGTAATTTATTCAAACATCTCTTCACCTGAAAAGCTTCCTACAGCCGCCTGTTTTAGTCTCACATTCCTGTTGATCTACCGTGTGATGTTTTTGATTATTGTAATGATTTTAATGATGTTTTTATGAGGCAAAGCACTTTGAATGCCTTGCTGCTGAAATGTGCTATACAAATAAATTTTTACTTACTTCTTTTGAATGCTGGAATGACATACGAACTGAAACATGGACATTAACTGTCGACTGGCGAAGAGAGCATGAAGAGCAGACCTGGAGGCAACAAAAGAAAACAACAACAACAACAAAAAAAAGACATAACTGGAATAAGAAGAAAAAAAAACACCCAGAAGCTTTGAATTCAAGTTCCAGGAGGCAGACGGTAAAACCTGACAGTCAGGGTGTGGACAGGGGGGGGGTGACTGATTTCACACCTGGGCTGATGAGCAGATGACATACAGGTGTGTGAAAGGAGCTGAAAGCAGAAAAATAAACAACACAACACAACACAACAATAAATAACAAAACCCCAAGACTGGGACATGAATCCAATCGTGTAAAGAAAGTCTGTAAACTCCTGGCCAGGGTGGAGAAATTTAACAACAGGTTAAGGTTTTGTTTTCTTTTTTTTTTTAAACTTGATGTGACAGTTCAGATTTTATTACGGAGGATTCTGTGGGAAAAAAAAATGTCAACAATAAACATCTTACCTGTTGTAGATAGCTGTTTGACTGACCTAAGTTTGGAGAAATAGAGCTTAATTCTCCCCAGGTAGTTCGAGCGGGTTCAAGACCAAAGTGAGCTGCTGTCACCTTCAAACAGCTCCGATCGCAAATTGCGAGCAGCAGCAGCTAGCTGTGGCACTCCCGGTGCAGCCTGAGGCACTTTTCGCAGGAATATCCTCATATTTCTTGCCATAAATAACCATGTGATGCAAAACCAACAGCATAAAAACAGTGTTTGACTGAACCACAATGACATTTTTTGAGATTTGAGTCGTTTTAAGATGGAAGCAGTTCATAAACTCATCAGTCTGGTCAGAATTCAACTCTGTTTCTCCAAACTGAAGTCATCTGCAGCAGATATTAAGTAAGATATTAACCGTCTTTCCTCAGAACCGTATTTCGGAAGATCTGAACTTTAACTTTGATGTTAATGGTTCAGATATAATGAATTCCTATAATTAGTTCCAGAAACCAAATAAAGATTTCCAAACCTGTGAACTAAATCACTGTATTCTTTACAAGCAGAGCTGCTAATCATGCTGGGGGTTGATTAGAGGAGTTAAAAGTGTGATGAGTGACTTTTTTGTTAAATCCAATGAGCTCCACACAACAAACAGCAACTTATGTTTCCAATTTTTTTTGGACAACTGGGTAGGTTTACGATTACATTTACATTTCTAATGAATTGATTTGTCACACTGAGGTCAGAATGCAGCCATTATTGCTCTAAAAATGGCCAATAAAATCTGTGCCAGTGATAAGCATCTGCAACTTTGTGCCAGCCTGACGCAATAAAACATTAGCCTGAAAACGTGACAGAAAATCTGTAAATGCGCATGTTATTATCCGTCCTGCTTCTGTTTGTCAGTGTGTGTGTGTGTGTGTGTGTGTGTGTGTGTGTTCGTGTTTAATCAGAAGGATGTGTCATTTAGAGGCTGTTTAGTCATCCTACCCACTCTGCACCACAGGCTGCGATGGATTAAACATTCATCCTTCTTGTGCGAAACCCTTCAGGGTCTGATGACAGCATCGCCATGTTCACACAGCTAAGCATCCCCCATCACACACACACACACACACACTCACACACACGCGTTTCACGGCAGTGTTTGCGCTTAAAATTCAATTACCCACTTATTGATAGCTCTCTGGGGTCCTGAAGGAGCGGACACGGTGCCGGTGGAGAGGCTGCGGATGATTTCCCAGGAGGCCTCGGGCTCCACTGTGCATCTCCAGCTGGATCTATTTCACAGTTTTCCTCATCAGCAGCAGACACAGATGGGGAACAAGCGTTCATCACACACCTGCACACACCAGTGATTCAGTAACACCAGTAATTTAGGCAAACACACTGGGAGTGTTGGAGTACCACGGCATTTAGCATTCCAGTTTTTTTGTTTGTTTCCGTGCTACGTTCATTTTTATTTATTTTAACTTATTTATGGACAACATTTCTGACTTACTGATAGTATTTAGGTCTGACGTTCATATTTGCTCCAGCTGATATTTAACAGGTAAATTTCTACAGTGTAGGTCACACTGATGTTTGGATTTACCAGTTTGCTGTTTGCTTTGTGTGCTGGTTTAGTCTGGTGTCTCCTGAATGATTTATGATTTATTTTAAATCTTGTTTTCAACACCATCTTTAGGCTCTTTAAACACCAGACATTTAGCAAATTTTACAACAACAGAATAATGGTTTTCCTGCAGTTTTATTTCAAGATCATCAGAGACTGCAACGCAACATGAAATGTACCCAAAGTGAACCGGAAACTATCCTGTTTTTTTTCAGCTGTTTTACTCGTTTAAATATCAAAACGTTAAACTCAGAAAAGATTTAACTGTATTAACAAATATTTTCCCCATAGAATTACATTTATATCTGTTCAAGTCCTTTAATTAAAAAATGTTCTCTTTGAAATCTGCTTCAGTGTACTTTTTTTGTCTTCCTTTCCTACTTTCAGTGTTTAGCTACTGTTTTGCGACCATTTTGCAATTTTACCTTTAAGCCAGCCTTTTCTACTTTTAGTTCTTAGCTTTTGCTACTTTTAGCTAGCCTCGAGCTAGTCTTTTCTTACATTTAGCTTCTAAATAGCTTTTTGCTACTTTTAGCTCTTAGCTATCATTTTGCTTCTTTCAGCTTCTATCAAGTCTTTTGTTACATTTACCTTCTGGCTAGGGTTTTGCTACTTTTAGCTTCTAACTAGCCTTTGGCTACTTTTAGCTCTCAGCTAGTCTTTGCCACTTATAGCTAATGTTTTGTCTCTTTTAAAAACCTGCAACCTTCAGGATTTTAAGCCCGCAGCACTGAGAACCGAGCCGCCGCAGCTTTCTTTTAGCTTTTAGCTAATGTTCTGCTTCTTCTAGCTTTACCAACTCAGTTTCGCCTTTTTGACTAAACGTGAGCCGTTATTCAGCACTCATCACTGTATCTCTTCAGAAAACGCAGCATCTCCTGCTCTTTTTTTCTGCTAAAAAAACCATCAGAATGTCTTTATTGCAGTCCAGCAGTCTTACAGTTCTGTCTTGTGGTGAATAAATGCAACCAATCAGGCCTCAGAGCCACAGGTAGGGCCTCACAGGTTGGCCACGCGCCCCACGGCCCCCCCTGGGACCTGCGGTGGCTTCGCAGGAACGCTCCTCATTCTCCACTAATTACAGCGCTCACCTCTGCTCTCCCACGAGACGCCGAGACACTGATGACAACACGCCACAGTCTGATGATCGGCATCACCAGGAAACAGCTGGGGCTGCTGGCGGCACATCAATACCCCCAGGGAGGGGGGTTCACGCAGAAACCAAACTGTTGCGATTGTGCAGGCCAATCTTAATCTGATCCATTCTCAGCTGGGTTTTGTCGTTCCCTGACACGTGAAACAACTACTAAGCAGCTTGTCTGAAGCTGCGGTACGACCATGACAGCCATGATGAGTTCTGACCAGAAACATCCAGAGGAACCCGGTTGTCCTCTGGCGCGACCGGATCCAACTACCGCCTCATCCCTCATGATGACTCTGGATGGAGAAAATCTTTACTCCTCCCAGCGCTCATCCTCCTCACAGAGGGGAAAAGAGGCCCATGGAGGATGGGTTTGAAATGCTGATGGATTTGTTTAAAAAGATAAAAGTTCAAACAGCTGAGCGAAAATAGACGGTTAAAGTTACAATATGCACATCTGCTTCTCTCAGTGAGACTTCCCAAAATGTCCTTCATGGACAGCTTACAGGAACTGAAATGACAATAAAAGTCTCTTTAGCTTAAAAGAATAGCTCATATTTAAAAAAAAAAAACAGGAACAGGCTTCTTTGGAAAGGTTATAGAAAATGAATATCTTACCTGTTGTAGATAGCTCTCTGAACGACCTCTGTTTAGAGAAATAGTCATCACCTGGTATCAAAAATCAAAGGCGGATGATTCTGCTTTTGTCTGCTTGCGTGTTCGTTTGTCTTTCTGTTACCAAAATAAATCCTGAATCCCTGAAGTCTGAGCAAAACTTGCAGAAAGTAATCACTGGATGTGCATCTACAACTGATGAACTTTTGATGTCAACCCAATTTAAAAAAAATATATAAAATAAACACAAAAATGGCTATAACTCAGCCAGTTTTACAGATACTGACCTAAAGCTCGGTGTGGTAGTAGCTGAGGCCAATCCCCAATACACATTCTGAGCGCTAACAGATATTTGCCATTAGCTGTTTGGATACAACTCTGTCTGTCTGTTAGCAAAATGTCTCATGAACCGCTGCACAGATTTTAATGAAATTTTCAGGAAATAATCACTGGATGGACATCTACAGCTGATTAACTTTTAAAGTCAATTCAACTTAAGATGGCTGCCACAGCTAATCAACTTTAGCAGACACAAAAATGACTTTAACTCGGTTGGTTTTGCAGATACGAAGCTACAATTTTGTGTGGGACTCATAACACACGCACCGATATGGCACACACAACGATATTGTCAAGGTTTGACTAAAATGGTTTTAACTTCTTAACATAAGATAAGCTTCATTTAAAATGATGTCACGAAAGGCAGCAGGAATGTCCATGCTAGGCCTGTATTTCTGACTGGATTCACAAGCTAACAGCCAATCCGAGCAGGGCCAAGAGCAAAGTGGACTGCTGCCATCGAACGCACCTTCAAAAGATCCGATTAGTTCTGTTTGACGGTTGGGTCATGTCATGGTTCTGACCAGCGAGCGCGGGGCAGTGAGGAGCGACAAGAAACTGCCGCCGCGTCCCATTCACTCTGACCTTTTTTCCCCCCTCCAGTTCCACGTCGCGAAATGTAGGTCAGGGAACAATGCGCTCGCTCTGTTAGAACGTAGCAGGGTGCCGAAGCCCTTCACATGCTGCGCTCTGACCCTCAGCCCCCGTCAGCTTCACACTCACCCCTCCACGTGACGTCGCGGAGGCCAGGAGATGTCCCTGCTGCAAACAGCTGGTTTACCCGCAAACCTGTTAGCTGAAGGAAACTCAGAGTCAAATATTAGAATATAAACCCCCCATCAGTTTATAGGCCTGCATTTGTTGAATACATATCTTTCCCCTGGTACAAAGATCTATAAATAGTTTTCTTTATCTTTATGGTTTATAGCAGAGGGCCCCAACCCTGTCCTGCATGCTTCAGCTGCTTCCCTGCCTCAACAAATGAAATAAATGACTCACTGACAGGCTTCAGCAAAACCTGACGACATTTTGAGAAGGTATTCACTTTTTTAATGTGGTGCTTTAGAGCAGGGAAACATTTAAAGGATGCAGTGAGCCACAGGGACCTGGGATGTGTACCTCTGGGTTATAGGATGACAGTGATGGGGAGGGAAATAGCATTTTTAACGTAAAGCTATAAAAAAAAGAATCTTCGCATGGGCTCAGAACTCTGAGGTTGTCGATATTGATGTATTTGTTTTAAAAAGATGTAACAAAAAAAATCTAGAGTAAGACGTCGAAGCAGCAGGATTCAGTGAGGTTGGTGTGTCAGCTGTCCTCCAGAAGGAGGCGCTGCAGGACAAATATCTCAGCTGCTTTGTGAAGGTTTTGATTAAAGAAGACAAAAAGAAGCTGCTGTGTGTAAAGATGTAATGTTTGCTGTTTGTGTTGTGACAGTAGTTCAGTGGTGAGTGTTAAAAAGACCGAGTCTCGCTGTCTTACTCAGGCTGAACTGCAGCGTCTATTCACGGGCGCGATCCCACTACTGAGCGGTACGGGGGCTTTGACCTGCTCCGTTGCCGACCTGGGCCAGTTCACCCCTCCTTAGGCGACCTGGTGGTCCCGGGCTCCCCCAGGAGAACCATATCGATATCGAACTTAGTGCGGACACCCGATCGGCATAGTCCACTACAGCTCAGAGCTCCTGAGCTCAAACGATCCTCCAGCCTCAGCCTCCCAGCAGCTTGGATTACAGGCGCGCGCCACCACACCCGGCGAGGAGCAGCCAATCAGAGAGGAGATTGATCTGTAAATTGAAATCAGCGCAAACATCTTTAAATGCTGTTTGATCAGGTAACATGAAGCAGTTATGGGAGTTAACAAAAGAGAAACTTTAAAATAAAACTAATTTTTGTTTCTTTTTTTAATTTCGTCCCCCAGATGTACCCAGAGGTGAAAACATCATGTTAAACAAAGTTTAATTCAGAAAACAATGTGAACTTTAGGAAGTAGGAAAATGGATTTAAACACTGTGTTTATCTGTTTTTATTTCGGCTGATTTAATGATGAAAGTTTCATCTTGTTCCTCCAGTGCAGATTGACACATGATGAGATGTTAGTTCTGCTCCATGTTTCTTGGTGTCATCAGGTAAGTCACAGATCAATCTCCTCTCTGATTGGCTGCTCCTCGCCGGGTGTGGTGGCGCGCGCCTGTAATCCAAGCTGCTGGGAGGCTGAGGCTGGAGGATCGTTTGAGCTCAGGAGCTCTGAGCTGTAGTGGACTATGCCGATCGGGTGTCCGCACTAAGTTCGATATCGATATGGTTCTCCTGGGGGAGCCCGGGACCACCAGGTCGCCTAAGGAGGGGTGAACTGGCCCAGGTCGGCAACGGAGCAGGTCAAAGCCCCCGTACCGCTCAGTAGTGGGATCGCGCCCGTGAATAGACGCTGCAGTTCAGCCTGAGTAAGACAGCGAGACTCGGTCTTTTTAACACTCACCACTGAACTACTGTCACAACACAAACAGCAAACATTACATCTTTACACTCAGCAGCTTCAGCAGCTTCTCTTTGTCGTCTTTTAACAATCAGAACCTTCACAGAGCAGCTGAGATATTTGTCCTGCAGCGCCTCCTTCTGGAGGACAGCTGACACACCAACCTCACTGAATCCTGCTGCTGCAGCTGGAGACAAACTACAACTACACACATCTTGGTGCTGAGAGTCAGGACCTGTAGTCACAGAAACTAAAGTTAAGCTCTTTGATAAATGTTCGATTGTTTAATAAACACATATTCAGAAATCATTTTAAATGTATAGTTTCCCACATTGTGTGTGTAGTTTTCTTTAACTTGAACAGAGTTCCTGCTGAACTTAAACCATTAAACTATCAAAACATCCATTTTTCTTTCTTTCAAATTAATTTTTGTTATTAGAAATATGTAAACATTTGGTTGGACAAAAATCATTATATAAACTGATACAGAATGTTGTTGTTTTAGTTGTCAAACAAAGTTTAGTAATAAACAGTTAAATTATTAACAACATGCTGCTTTTTAAGTTTGTTTCCTAAAACCTTTAAAAAATATAACAGTAAGTGAAGCCGTCAAACACCTTTATCTTTGAAGAAAATGATCTTTTTAAGTGAAATAAAAATTTTAAAATGACCTGAATCAAATCTAAGGAAGTAAAATCATTCCAGATCTTTAGCCTAAATAAAAAAACTGTTTTCCCGTTTAAAATGCTTCATTTATCTAATTTAACACCTAAATGAAAATAATTTATTTTTCAATAAATGTATCTATGTCTACTTTTCCTAAAAGTTTAATTCAAGTCATCTCTGAACATAAAACAGTTTTTAGTTTCTAGTTTTTTGTCTTTTTGTGAACATGTGTTGGTAATGTTTGTTTTAATGTTATTTAAATCACTTATAAACTTTTACATTTAAATCTAAAACAATATAATCAGCATCACAAGAAATTATTATGTTTTCCCTGAAAAAGACTTATGTTTTCATCTTGTGTTACTTAACTTAAAGTTACATATTTCAGTTTATCCTCCAGACTGACCAAACATCCATCCATCCATCCATTTTCTTTACCTGCTTCTTCTTTCCAGGCCGAGGGGAGCTAGTCCTTATCTCCAACCATCACTGTGTGAGAGGGGAGGACACCCTGGACAGGTCGCCAGTCCATCACAGGGACACATAGAGACAAACGAGACAAACAACCATTTACACTCTCACTCACACCGAGGGATAATTTACAGTGACCAGTTACCCTAACATTCGTGTTTTTGGTCGATGGGAGGAAACCAGAGAACCCGGAGTAAACTCACATGAGCAGAGGGAGAACATGATCGTCTTTAAAGTTGAAGTTTATCTGTGGTGTCAGCTGTCCTCCAGAGGGAGGCGCTGCAGGACAAATATCTCAGCTGCTCTGTGAAGGTTCTGATTGTTAAAAGACGACAAAGAGAAGCTGCTGAAGCTGCTGAGTGTAAAGATGTAATGTTTGCTGTTTGTGTTGTGACAGTAGTTCAGTGGTGAGTGTTAAAAAGACCGAGTCTCGCTGTCTTACTCAGGCTGAACTGCAGCGTCTATTCACGGGCGCGATCCCACTACTGAGCGGTACGGGGGCTTTGACCTGCTCCGTTGCCGACCTGGGCCAGTTCACCCCTCCTTAGGCGACCTGGTGGTCCCGGGCTCCCCCAGGAGAACCATATCGATATCGAACTTAGTGCGGACACCCGATCGGCATAGTCCACTACAGCTCAGAGCTCCTGAGCTCAAACGATCCTCCAGCCTCAGCCTCCCAGCAGCTTGGATTACAGGCGCGCGCCACCACACCCGGCGAGGAGCAGCCAATCAGAGAGGAGATTGATCTGTAAATTGAAATCAGCGCAAACATCTTTAAATGCTGTTTGATCAGGTAACATGAAGCAGTTATGGGAGTTAACAAAAGAGAAACTTTAAAATAAAACTAATTTTTGTTTCTTTTTTTAATTTCGTCCCCCAGATGTACCCAGAGGTGAAAACATCATGTTAAACAAAGTTTAATTCAGAAAACAATGTGAACTTTAGGAAGTAGGAAAATGGATTTAAACACTGTGTTTATCTGTTTTTATTTCGGCTGATTTAATGATGAAAGTTTCATCTTGTTCCTCCAGTGCAGATTGACACATGATGAGATGTTAGTTCTGCTCCATGTTTCTTGGTGTCATCAGGTAAGTCACAGATCAATCTCCTCTCTGATTGGCTGCTCCTCGCCGGGTGTGGTGGCGCGCGCCTGTAATCCAAGCTGCTGGGAGGCTGAGGCTGGAGGATCGTTTGAGCTCAGGAGCTCTGAGCTGTAGTGGACTATGCCGATCGGGTGTCCGCACTAAGTTCGATATCGATATGGTTCTCCTGGGGGAGCCCGGGACCACCAGGTCGCCTAAGGAGGGGTGAACTGGCCCAGGTCGGCAACGGAGCAGGTCAAAGCCCCCGTACCGCTCAGTAGTGGGATCGCGCCCGTGAATAGACGCTGCAGTTCAGCCTGAGTAAGACAGCGAGACTCGGTCTTTTTAACACTCACCACTGAACTACTGTCACAACACAAACAGCAAACATTACATCTTTACACTCAGCAGCTTCAGCAGCTTCTCTTTGTCGTCTTTTAACAATCAGAACCTTCACAAAGCAGCTGAGATATTTGTCCTGCAGCGCCTCCTTCTGGAGGACAGCTGACACACCAACCTCACTGAATCCTGCTGCTGCAGCTGGAGACAAACTACAACTACACACATCTTGGTGCTGAGAGTCAGGACCTACACTCAGTGACTAGTTTGACAGCTGAGAGTTTATGCTCAAATAAGTAAAAAAGAACAACCCTTTTTTAATTCAGTAACTTTGCATTCAGACAGAATGGGCTTCCTTATGTTGTTTTGTGATCAGAACTATGTGAACACAAACTGTGGAGCAGATCTGAATCTTGAGCACTTTAGCAGCAATAAAATCTTTCCAAAAACAGCTTTTGATCAGACAGATTCTAAAAGTTCGTAATAAACACACCATCAGGTAAAAGTTCTTCTGTTTGGAGATGAAATCCATGTTTCTAGTTTCACTTGTTTTTGTTTTATTGCAGTTCTTGCTTCATTTCCGGTTGATCCAACTATCAACACAGTCGTGTTCATAGTTTGTATCAAACAAGACCTCTGATCAACAGGGATTTTCACGTTCAACCGTTTGTAGGGTTTGCAGAGACTTGTCACACCAGGAAACGTTTTCTAATCTCTTATTGTTCAATCTCAGTGAGTCTGTGTGAACTGTGTCCTCTGTCTCCTGTTCTTAGCTGACAGGAGAGCCACCAAGTGTGGTTCACAGCTGCTGTAGATCATCTGCATCAAGGCTGGATGTGTTGTGTCTTTAGAGGCTGTGTTCTGCAGACCTTGGTCATAAATGAGCTGCTGTTGCCTTTTTATCACCTCTGAGCAGTCTGCTCACTGTCCTCTGACATCAGCAAGACTTTTTTTATCAATTCAACAGCCACTCACTGGATCTTGACTCTTTTTTGCATCATTCTCTGTAACCCTTAGAGATGGTTTTGGTTTTAAATCTGAGCAGATCAGTAGTTTATGAAATACTCAACCATGTCACATTTAAAGTCACTTATTTCCCTTTTCTTCCTCATTCTGATGCTCAGTTTAAACTTCAGTAGGTTGTTTTCTCCACATCAAGATGCCTAAATGCATAACATCACTGCTGTGTGATTGATTGATTAGCTATTAATGTTAACAAGCAACAGGTGTAACTAATACAGTGGCCAGTGAGAGCAGATTACAACTCTCCTGATGTGTGTAGTTGTAGTTTGTCTCCAGCTGCAGCAGCAGGATTCAGTGAGGTTGGTGTGTCAGCTGTCCTCCAGAAGGAGGCGCTGCAGGACAAATATCTCAGCTGCTTTGTGAAGGTTCTGATTGTTAAAAGACGACAAAGAGAAGCTGCTGAAGCTGCTGAGTGTAAAGATGTAATGTTTGCTGTTTGTGTTGTGACAGTAGTTCAGTGGTGAGTGTTAAAAAGACCGAGTCTCGCTGTCTTACTCAGGCTGAACTGCAGCGTCTATTCACGGGCGCGATCCCACTACTGAGCGGTACGGGGGCTTTGACCTGCTCCGTTGCCGACCTGGGCCAGTTCACCCCTCCTTAGGCGACCTGGTGGTCCCGGGCTCCCCCAGGAGAACCATATCGATATCGAACTTAGTGCGGACACCCGATCGGCATAGTCCACTACAGCTCAGAGCTCCTGAGCTCAAACGATCCTCCAGCCTCAGCCTCCCAGCAGCTTGGATTACAGGCGCGCGCCACCACACCCGGCGAGGAGCAGCCAATCAGAGAGGAGATTGATCTGTAAATTGAAATCAGCGCAAACATCTTTAAATGCTGTTTGATCAGGTAACATGAAGCAGTTATGGGAGTTAACAAAAGAGAAACTTTAAAATAAAACTAATTTTTGTTTCTTTTTTTAATTTCGTCCCCCAGATGTACCCAGAGGTGAAAACATCATGTTAAACAAAGTTTAATTCAGAAAACAATGTGAACTTTAGGAAGTAGGAAAATGGATTTAAACACTGTGTTTATCTGTTTTTATTTCGGCTGATTTAATGATGAAAGTTTCATCTTGTTCCTCCAGTGCAGATTGACACATGATGAGATGTTAGTTCTGCTCCATGTTTCTTGGTGTCATCAGGTAAGTCACAGATCAATCTCCTCTCTGATTGGCTGCTCCTCGCCGGGTGTGGTGGCGCGCGCCTGTAATCCAAGCTGCTGGGAGGCTGAGGCTGGAGGATCGTTTGAGCTCAGGAGCTCTGAGCTGTAGTGGACTATGCCGATCGGGTGTCCGCACTAAGTTCGATATCGATATGGTTCTCCTGGGGGAGCCCGGGACCACCAGGTCGCCTAAGGAGGGGTGAACTGGCCCAGGTCGGCAACGGAGCAGGTCAAAGCCCCCGTACCGCTCAGTAGTGGGATCGCGCCCGTGAATAGACGCTGCAGTTCAGCCTGAGTAAGACAGCGAGACTCGGTCTTTTTAACACTCACCACTGAACTACTGTCACAACACAAACAGCAAACATTACATCTTTACACTCAGCAGCTTCAGCAGCTTCTCTTTGTCGTCTTTTAACAATCAGAACCTTCACAGAGCAGCTGAGATATTTGTCCTGCAGCGCCTCCTTCTGGAGGACAGCTGATATTACTTCTACTGCAGCAGATTTCATTAAATCCATGACCTACAGTTTAACCAGATTGAATTAGTGATTAATAAAGAAAATGCTGCCCTTTTCTAATATAGCTGTTTTTTCTTTTTGGTTACGTATTAAATTAACAAGAATTTAATGCAAATCAACAAGCACTGAATTTATCTGTTTTGGTTCCTCGAAGCCCCAAAATTTTCCATAAAATGAAAATTCCTCAATATTTTTCAAGACTCTTGTTGGAAATCTTTCTGTAGCATGTAGCTAAAAAAAATAGTTTATGATGTGAACAAACCTCAGCATCAGCATTTTAATTTATTTATTAGTTTTAAAGATTAAAGCTCGTGGTCTTCTGGGTGGTAAAGTTCGCTCATCAGGCGATAAATGTACGACGGCGCGTGTCCTCCGATGTTGGAGATGAACAGCGTGATGAGCTCAGGGGGAACGTAGTCGAAGACCGGGCAGTGAACGTTGACTTTAGACAGGATCTCACCTAAAATGTCAAAAATAAACCTGTAGCGTTTGATTTGAAGGCTAAAGAGACAACGCAGCTTCAGATACGTTACCTTCGGTGAAGGGGAGGACCTCATGTGGAGAGACAAACTTATGGAAGGTGTCCTCCTCATTTGGATACTACAAAGAGAAACAGAGTTTCACTCGCTGCGATTCAAAGAAAGTGCACAACTCTGACAGACTCGAGCGTTCTTCGGACCTGAGGTGAGAGCTTGAACATGGGCGCGCAAACGATCAGCGGCGTGGAGTGATGTTTGGCTGCCAGGGCGAGCGTGTGTGTCCCGATCACGGCCCTCAGCCCTCCGTTGGCTAGGACTGTCTGAGTGCCGATGATGACCTGCACACAGATCACCACACAAGCTCAACGGCGTGTCCTGATCGTGTTGCTGTTAAATCTTCAGCTTGAGTAAATACCTTATTAACCCGAGACATGACTGCGAAGATGGCTGCGTCTGCAATCACCGTTGTTTCTATGCCGGCTTTTGATAGGCTGGTGGCCATTTCATGTCCCTGTTAGGAGGTGGATAAGTTTATTTCTTAAACAAAGAGTTTGACTTTTCAAGACCTTCAGATGTGTTTGATGTACCTGGCAGAAGGGGGCGCACTCCGCCACGATGACGTGGAACTTGCGTTTGAGCGCTGCGTCTTTGAGGAAGGCCTCCACGGTGCGGGAGCGCCCGATGGTCATGATGACCTCGTTGGAGTGGATGTGCTCCAGGGCCTGCATGGCAATGTTGTCGGTCGTTCCCTCTGAAAAAGGAAAACCCCGTTAGACTCGCGGAGTCCGTCTTTGCTTGGCTTGTCATTGGCGACGTACCCAGCTCTGTCAGCAGCTCGTTTATGGCCTCGATGACGTTGGCCTTGAGGGGAGCAAAGTGCTGCCTGAAGTTCTCCTCGCTGAGGCCCCCAGAGGTCAGCAGCTTGTGGAGGGACTCCTGCTGGTCTGCCTCTTCACTGCTACCTCGAAACCTGAACACACGACATGACATCACATGATGTCATCGCCTTATATCACTCAGGATCTGAATGTGGGTCCTTCAAAGCTGCCTCGTGGCTCTGGAGACGACTTACGACAAACGCAAGTGGCAAGTTTGCAGTACGATGTAAGAGAGTTAAGATGATCAATAACAGTTTCCATAAATATAAACTTTTCTCCTTAAAGGTTTTAGTATACCTGAGCTTCTCTTTGTTTATTTTTTTTTTAGAAATTAGAAAGCTGTGAAAAACATAATTGCTTCATTATTACCTAAGGAAAATAACATGTTCAAGCTTTGGTTCCTAACACTAAATGCACTTTTCTGAATTTAACAAGACACAGGTCATCAATGTTTCAATGGTGTCTTTTTTCTGTCAGGACAGAGGAGAAGGAACGTGTAAAAAACCATCAATCATTAAATAATCAAACCTATAAGGAATATTGTCGACCTAAAATAAAAAGGCAAAGCTACCAAACACAAATAAGTTCCACTGTTTAGGTTACTGAACTTCTTTTCCTGTCAAAAGAATTGAGTTTGACCGATTTATTTGACTTAATCAGTGAATAACACCGTGACAAAAACCTGATCGAATGTCAGTAAATCAGATATGAGTGCCAATTAAAAAAACTGTTTGTTTTGGGTTTTTTATGCCGAATGTTTTATCATCTGTCACTAATTTCAAATGAAGTCCAGCCTTGCGTCATTCAGAGTCGCACGTTTAGGGAAGCACGAGTTTTCCCAGCAGCTTGGACAGCGGCGACCCCTCACCTGGCGTACTCCTCCCTGATGATCTTCAGCACCCTCCGGATCATGTTGCCGACGGTGGTCTCTGATGGCTGAGCGGCGGTCATCCTCCTGCCCTCCTTCCGGATTATCTCCATCAGATCGCCTGAAACAAAAAACATCTGGGAATGTCAAATACGATCAGAGATGTTAACCGTTTTAAACACATCTCCAAACTGCACTGCATATTCATAAACTCACAGCAATGAAGAATGTATAAACAAATGAACATAAAAGCTGCATATATAGATATATTCTGCTGTTCAATCAACTTTAAAAACAAGTGTTTTGGCACTATTAATAGTAAAACGTATACACGCACTGCTAAACATTTTAGTCTATATAATCTATGTCTTGTACATAGAGAGAAAGCATGCACCTATAAACAGCTGGAGCTCAAAGTTAGGCTAATTATATCTGTATAGTTAATATCAGGGGGTTGACAGCTGTTACAACATCTGTAATTGGTCCAAACCCCAGCACCACTTTGACAGGTTTTTATATTGGTTCACCTCTTTGTTACAATATCAGAGTTTCCTTGAAATGAAAGCAAACCTGCGCTGCTCCACCGAGCCTGGGCTGTGATCCTGCGGAGCAACGCTGCCGTTTCTCGGGCGGTCTCGGCCGAACCCCTCAGAGGTCCGGTCCCGCTGCCTCCCCGCTTCAGGTCGGACAGAAAAGCCTCGACCCTCTCCGTCAGGTCCGTCTCTTTGTACGGACCCGGCATGGTTTAAATAAAAATAAAAAAGACTAATAAATTACAGTCGAAAAAAAGAGAACTAGATGAATTTCTGCTGGGAACTGTTTTAACGCGGAAGTAATTCTGAAGTACATCCGGGTCAGAGCGACAGCGCTTCTCTCTGATTGGTGGACTGAAGATGCAGCAATTCTGTTTGGATCATAGAAATATAATACCACTATACTATACTATACTATACTATACTATACTATACTATACTATACTAATATTGTACCGCACTGTACGGTACCATACCTTACTGTACTGATCAGCACTATGCTAATAGTATAGATACTAAAATATACTACACTATACTAATAAAATACAATAGCATAATACTGTACTACACTGTACAGTGCAGTATCATACTAGACTATACCGTACTGTAGTATTGTAGAGAATAGTACACCACACTACACTGTACTATACCATATCCTATCCTACTATACTATACTGTACTGGACTGCACTAATACTATAGAATAGCATAATACTATACTATACTACACTGTACTCATAATATAGAATGGCATAATTCTATACTACACTGTACAGTATCATACTAAACTACACCATACAATACTGTAGTAGAGATTAATATACTATTCTGTACCACAATACACTACACTGTACTCTACCGTACTGTGCCATATACTACCCTACTATACTATTGTACTGTACTGTACCATACGGTACCATATCTTACTGTACTGTACTGCACTATACAAATAGTATAGAATAGCATAGTTATAGTTACAGATATAGGTTTGATATAAATCAAACCAGCTACACATGATCCTGCAGGGGTCACAGGGGTCGAGGAAATGAATGGATGGGTGGACTGATGATTGATTCATATTTTAAAACTGATTTGAAATGGCCTTTTTTAAAAAGTGTTTCATCTGAACCAGGAAACAGTGATTAATAAAGACTAAAATACAGTATAATGGAGGTGTGTGTGTGAATGAATTTGATGATTTAATGAAAAATGCTGCCTCTTCTGATGATGAATCAGTTTTCCTTTTAACTTCAGTCCATCTGTTTTTACCTTCCTCCTGAACGAACGTGTAAGTGTGTGTGTGCACTTGGTTTTTGGTGCCTTTTAAGGACCTTTTTTGGTATAATTACCTATTATGTCTGGACCCGTAGTCCTGAGAGGGATCAAAGCCCGGTCCTAATACGGTGGAAGATCGTCTTTGGGTTAAAGGTTTAGTTTGGGGCGAAACTGAGTTTACGTTATGGTCCGTTTTAGACCACACAAATAAATGAACATCCATACAATGTCCTAATAGGGACAGAAAAACCCAACGTGTGTGTATGTGTGTGTGCGGTTAATGGATTGAATGGACGCTCAAGGCCGTGATCTAATGGGTTTATATTTACCTGCCTGCCTTGTGCTGCTCTTCAGTCGGTCCATTAGAAAACGACAAAAAAAAAAAATCCCTCTTCAGAGAAACGACTTTAAAACATTTGATTGAGCTGAAGTTCAGATGTTTCCTTCGGTCTGCAGAAATACAAACTCATTTAGAAAATCCCACACAAAAGAAAACTGGTGCTCCGCTGCTGTCCACTCTGAGGGAACAAAAAACACATTCGACACCAAGTTAGCATCAAAATCTTTTTTTTTTCTTCTTGGAATATAACTGAAGTGTCTTTACGACATGATGTAAGAGTTACCAGAAAATTAGCTTTAGGTGAAAAATTCTTCTCAAAAATAAAAAGACTAGTTCCTTTAAGGAGATCTGTTTTTATTTAAATGTTTTCTTCTCTACAGACATGTTGGAAATGAAATCTGCAGAGAAACCTGGACACATTAAAGCTGAATACAGTTCCTCCTTAAAGAGAGATCCTCAATGATTCAGAGCTCTAAAGAGACATTTCCACTAAATGGGCAGTTTTATATAAATCTTGTATGTAATGCTCTAAATATAAGATCAGATTAAGCCTCCTGTTGATCCCAATATCTCTGATTATAAAACCACGATGACACATGTCTCATCAACTAATGCTGGGATCAATCTTTTTACTTCTTTTCTGTAATGAACGGTACGATTTCAGCTCTTCACTGGTCTGAGCTCATACAGCGGCTCCGAGGAGCATCTTTAGTGATTTCAGGCGAAACCGAACAGCGTGTTTCTATTACCGAAAGAAGGCACAGGTTCAAAATTACAGCCGAAACTCAACCACAGGATAAAATTGTTGCCTAAAACCTGTAATCTGGGTAAAATCTGCCGCTAAACTGTGAGCCAGGAGTATTCAACTGGCGGCCCGCGGGCCACAACTGGCTCTGTCCTAATTTACACTTTTAAATTTAAGCTTAAGTTACAAGAATAATTCCTGAATGCCTCGTCCCTGAACAATTTGGTGTAAACTATTTTATTGTTAAAGTAACAACAATTATCCAATTAACCTCAGCAGGACCGTCCTCCTCATCGCTCCTCTTGGTCCGGATCTTCATCCTCTCACTCTTCCTCCTCTATAGCACCTTTCACGTCAGGTTTCCTGGCTTCTCTCCTCATCCAAAAACCTTTTATCCAACAGAGCTCCCGGAAAAGTTTGCACTTTTATTCGTGTTTGGCGTTACATTAAATCACGTGAGAATTTCCTGAAGAGGAGTTTGTTACATCAGGTCCAAAAAAATTTAAAAATTAAACTTTTTATAAGGTGTAAAGCCTGAAAAGGTGAGTTCACGTATGAATAAAACTCATGTAGAGGAGAGATCAGTGACGCCTGTAAAAAAAAAAAATCCGGCTGTCGTATTTGGAAAAATCAGTGCGCAGAAACCCAAATCCTGCGCAGAAACAGCATTAGTGCCGGCGAGGACTCGGACAAAAGGAGGATGCTGCAGCAGCTGTGTGGGGTTGTAACTGTGCACCCCGATTCACACGTCTGAATCCCATCTCCCCCCCCCAATGACGGCATGCCGCCTCGGTGTTAATCTGTCTCTCTGTGCTCTGACATTTAACACACGACAAACAGCGTGAGGCGGAAAAATTAGGATTTCCACACTGTGAGTTTCTCTTTGTTTTGTGGTCAGTTTAAGAGTTTTTTTATGTTTTAATTCAGTTTGTGCTGAAAGTGGTAAATAAATGATAAATTAAGAGAAAGCAAAAGGAGAGCCGACAGATTAAAAAAAAGACTTCCCACAAACAAATAGGTGCAAAAAATGAAAAGTTTGAGTTGTTTTCTTTAGAGAAAAGAGAGTTTGGATGAAGGTGGTTGAAGGAAGAGGAGGGAGGAAGATGTTCTATTTATTGATGTTTACGAGCACGAGTGAATGCTGACAATGACGTTGTGTGTGTGTGTGTGTGTGTGTCCTTGACAGGCAGGATATAAAGGTCGAAAACCGGTCGAAAAATCAGAAGAGGAGCAACGACGACGACACAAAAACCCACCAACTCTTCATTGAGAAGGAGAAGAAAACAGCAGCAATAAGAGGAAGAGGAGGAGAAGCTAAACAGGTGAGACTCTAATGTTTTTGTCCATTTATCTTTAATCAACAACTCAAAAATGTATTCTGTATCAAGTATTTCATGACTGATACTTTTGTTTAAACCCTTTAAAAACATTCATGATGATGAAATCAACAGTTTTATCACTTTATAGGAGAAATTCAGTTAAGCAAACGAGAGATTGAAGCAAATATTGTCTAATATTGTATTTATTTGACTGATGTATGTGTTGAAATGTTTAAAATGTCTCTTTTTTTCTGCCTCCAACCAAAATATTTTAAACACCAGGTCTAACTGAACTTGTAAATGATTTAAATTTTAAGATTAAATGAAGGAAACAACTACAACACGATGCCAATATAATGAAGATGTTTTTAAATTGTGTCAGAGATGATATAAATTCAAATAAATGGTTATTGTTTGATCTGTTTCGCTTTTTTATTGTAAAATAAAGTAAAGCTGGAAAAGGAAAAGAAGCAGAAAAACAGCCAAAGCTGATGCCTTCTGTCAGTATTTTACATGACTTACAACCTTTTATACCGTTTTTCTTATTGCTTCCTTCCTCTGATTGGTGCAGAGATGTGTCCTGTGTGGCTATTGGTGGTGGTGGTTGTGGGCGGAGCCAGAGGAGCTGTCAGTCAATGCTGGGAGCATCCAAGCTGCCAGGATGTGAACACAGAGAGCAGCATGATGGTAACAGAGCTCATCTGGGTGTTTTTACACTTTTAGTTCTCGTTAAAAGAAAAGAGTTGAAGGTTTTTTTTGGTTTTGTTTTCAGCACAAACAATCCTGGATTTAATCAATGTTACATTTTGATTTAATTCATCTGACATTTGTAGAGTTTCTCTTTCAGTATGAATTAAATGTACCTTTATCTCAGGTTCGATCACATCATGATTTCCTCCTCTTCGTCTCAGGAGTGCATCCAGCTCTGTCGGTCCGACCTGACTGCTGAGACCCCCATCATCCCCGGAAACGCTCACCTCCAGCCCCCTCCTCCTCCATCAGAGCCCTCCTCCTCCTCCATCTCCTCCTCCTCCTCCCCTCCTCAGGCCAAGCGCTCCTACTCCATGGAGCACTTCCGCTGGGGGAAACCCGTCGGCCGGAAGCGCCGCCCGGTCAAAGTCTACACCTCCAACGGCGTGCAGGAGGAGTCCGCCGAGGTCTTTCCCGGGGAGATGAGGAGGCGGGGGCTCACCGGTGAGCTGCTGGCAGCCATGGAGGAGGAGGAGGCGGCGAAGGCTCAGGAGGTGATGGAGGAGGCCGAGGAGCAGCATCAGCAGCAGCTCCTGACGGGAGGCCCGCACGAGAAGAAAGACGGCTCGTACAAGATGAAGCACTTCCGCTGGAGCGGCCCCCCGGCTGGCAAACGCTACGGGGGCTTCATGAAGAGCTGGGAGGAGGGGCGGCAAAAACCGCTGGTGACGCTCCTGAAAAACATCATCAATAAGGAGGAGCAGCAGTGAGCGGGAGGAGGTGAAGGACGGGAGCTCACCGAGCTGCTCGGCACCAAAGAGTTCCTGTTTGTCTCCAATAAAAAGTTCTGAACCGGCTGCTTGTTAGACCTGATTCTCACTGAGAGGAACATGTTTTTGATATTTGTTTCATGTAAATAAGTGTATTTATTATATGAAAACAAAGTTATTTGCAAGCAAAGCCCAGATGTGTTCGTCTTTCTTTGTGCCCTCAGACACCAAACACCTGAAATGGGAACAGAAGACGTGAAATTCTGTTTGAACAAACGTCGTCTAAATCTGTACTAAAAAAAAAACTGAATCTGATTAAATATAAGGGCGCCTCATTCGTTCAAGAAACGCTGGTTTCACTCAGAAACGAGAGTTTAAGAGAAGAGAGGACGAGCTTCGGTGAGACGAGGAGTCCCTGTGCTGCTCTTAGTATCTACTGTGAAGTAAAAGCAAACAAACAAGAAAATATGAAGTCGTCCTGCATCAAAAGTCGACTCCCCAACTCCCACGCTGCAGCATCTTTTAACCAGTTTATAGATGACAAACGCAGCAACAAAACGCCTGAAATCCTTTTGTGGGTTTTGGTTTTTGTGTGAGACTCAGGATTTATCATACCTGTGTGTCAGAGGCGTCCTCAGAGCAAATAGTCCTGAGAAGATTTTTTTTTTTTAAATCGAATACATGGGGGGTAAGAGTGAAGATGCGTTCAGGAACAAACCGGCGTCACAAACCTCAGAACTTTGATGAGCCAAACTCATCTTTCATCCTTTTCCTGACTCTACACAGATTTTCAATCAAGACCACCTCATTCATATATATATATATATATATATATATATACACACACACACACACACAGAGCTGAAGATGAAAAGTAAAGTATGTAAAGGTCCACAGCCTCACCTTTTTCAGGCTGACGTGGTTTCCCCACATCCTCCTCCTCTCCTGGTTTGTTCCGTTGTTGGATCATCTTCTGCACAAGGGGCAAAAATGAGGAACGTTACCAGATGGGAACCTTATGGAACAACTTCAAACTCGAGTTAAATTCAACACAACGAGCTCCCCGTCTTATTTTGTAACCGTATAAAAGCTGTGGATCGATTAGAAGAAGGTTAAAGAGTTTACATCTTTCGGCTCCGTCCTGATGGTCGACAGGAGTTTCTACAGAGAACCGACGTGGCGTTCCCGATCCCCCGGAGTCTGGAGTCGTGATTCTTTCTCCCCCGAACGTCTGCATCGTGAGCGGGAACATCAGCCTCCAGGTTCAGAGTCAGACTGGTCTCAAAATCTACCCAAAGTCTGATCGTTGACTCAGCTAAATGAAGCTGGATTTTTTTTTATTTTTGTCTTCATGATGTGAAGGAATCAGAAATGCAGTAAAGATTTAAAAGGGGTCATCTTTCACCTTTTTAGTTTGTTAAAATGACAAAACATCTGAAGATGTGGTCCATAAACACACTGCTGTTACTTTTACATCCCGTCTTTATATTAAAGGTTATTATAGCATCAGAAACAGGTTTTACCCAAAACCATTTCCCTGGAATAAATATTTGATATATTTTGTGGCAAAAAGAAGATATTTTAGACAACAAATCAACTCATGTAAATCCATCCAATATTTTATTGAATAAAAGCCCAACACAAATTTACAAAAATTGATCAGTCAACATAAAAATCACTGACTGCGCATGTTCGTTGTTAAAACTGTGCCAGGACAGCCTCAATTAGTCCCGATCGAAAACAACATGAATATCTGCAACCGCCCACGTTAATGTGACCCCAGCCTCAAAACGCTTCGGAAGAAAAACTAAAAATAAAGCAACACTGGATGGATCTGTTACCGGGGGAGCTGATAATCTGAGAACCGTCACATGAATGGTGAGACGAAGAGAGGAAAGGACAAACGTTTGGATAACCTTTCGTTTCTCGACGCCACCTCCAAACGCCATTTTCAGGTGGGAGGAACCGGCGTGACTCTATCAAACAAGCGACACGGGAGTGAAAACGGGATTTTCTTCTTTTTTTTTTGGGGGGCTCCTGGAAACTTTTGATGGATGTTTCAGAAACAACCTGAACATGCAAGAGTGACAAGAAGTGACTCAATTTTCCAATAAAGAGGAATATTAATCAGAAAACACAAACCCTCCCCACTCCAAAAAATAAAAATAACAAAACAAAAAAAGAGAAATATACCAGTAGAAGCAACTAAGTGGCAATTACAACGTGAAAAACTAAATATACTGTTAAATACATGTATGCTATTTAAGCGGCACAAATACAAAGTTTCAGTGGTTGCCAATCGTTTTAAAGTAACAACAAACCATGTTTTTAAAGAGTCTCCAATTGAGAAAAGGGGCACCGAGGATCTAGTTTGTGTGGCGTGGCAGAGAACGTATTTCAACAGGAGGGCAGGAAACATTCACTCATGGCACATCCATTCAAGCTGAGCTCAAAATTAAAAAAAAAAAAAAAATTGCCACCGTTAACCGATTGAGGGAATAAGATTTTATTCGGAGAGCTGCGTCACTAAAAGCGGCGCAGAGAGAAACGTAGTGAAGCAGTGACCCGCGTCTCTCTCTGCAGAGCTTTCTGTGATTCCAGCTACTAAACCAGCTGATTTTTTTTTATTTTATTTTTCCCCCTCCCGATCAGGAAAACCGTGACACTGTCGACCTTGAAAACTAGATTTTGAGCCCCTCGACCCCCACTTGCTGTTTTGTTGAAGCGAGTCCAAGAAGGGTGGATGCTGGGATGTGTTTGCTGACTGGCAGGCAGGATCCTTGTTCCTGAGGGAAAGGAGCCGGGCGATCCGATCTACTCGATCAGCTTCTTTGCCTTGAAGAAGCGCCGCAGGTAGAAGACCTGCCATGTCGCCAGCCCGATGAGACAGCACATGGAGAATATACTGAAGTACAGCACGCGTGTGTTCGTGGACTCTGGAGTGAAAAGACACGGCGGTGAAAATACTGGACATGGAGCGCCACTTTTTCTTTTTAAAAACGCTCCCCAGTGAACAAATCCCTGACTTCCCATTCACGGATCGCTCATTTTCTGCATCTCCTCACCGTTGGTGTCCCGCATCTCCTCCTCTCTCTTCTTCATATAAGCAAAGTCGTTCACGATGGACTCCGACAGGTCCTCCAGCCGCCTCAGCTCAACCTCGAGAGGCTTCAGTTTCTCCACTTTCGCAATCTGAAGGGACGAGACAAAGAGAAGTGAAAACGCTGAAAGGCCGAGGGGCAGCTCTGTAAACATTTAGTCCACCAGGTGGCACTGTTGAGCTGTGTAAACTGGTTTAAGACTCTCCAGGCCTTCCTGTTTACTTGGGTTTCTTAGAAAACAGCTGTTTGAACAGCTGGGTGAGCCATCAGACATGTAAACACTTAAATTATCTGATATCTGAACGTGATGTGGGTAAAGATAACTGCATAAAATTAGCTTTCTGCTTGTTTCACTACATTACAAGCCTTAAATGAGCCCTCATTTTAAAAAAATACATTTTATTAATAGTTAGTGTTTTTTATCATAAAAAGATGCTTATTAAATTAATATTTTTTCTGAACATCATTAAAAGCCAAACACACTTCCTGCTGCCCCTTGCTCCAGTCTCCAACCCTTTAAAGATGCACCACGAAACGACATTTCACAAGAATTGGACAGAAAAGGACCAAAAAAGGCAGCTAAAATTCAAAGAGAGGTTTAGACAGATATTGAGAAAGCTAATAATACTATTGCTCCAATTTACGTCAAAATATTACGCCAACACCCTGCTCTTGGAAAGCAACAAAGACAAAGAGGAGCGGCACAGGACGTTATAGCTTAGTACTGTACATGTTGCAATCCGATATATTCATTTACGTCAGAAATGCTTCGGCCAACTGTGTTTCTGTGCAGTCCTGGAGATTAGACTTCATTATGTTTATTTTTTAGAAACAATTAAAAAGAAACAAACATGTAAAATCCCACTTCCAGGAGACTAAAGGACAACTAGAAAAGTGCATTATGACTTTATACTTGTCCAGTAATGAAGGATGATCGGGGTGAAAGCATTCGAGGTTCCTGTTCCTGAACTCTATTTGACACAGTTTCTCAACCCTGTTCCTCAGGACTCACCAACGTGTTACATGACTAATAAACAGGTTATTAAATAATCAACAAACACAAAGAAATGATTTTTCTCCTCTATACTGAACCAAGATGACTAGTTTTGTTGGCGTTTTCTTCTTATATTCGTCATGTATAACACACCCTACAGCACGTTTCCTTTAAACCAGACAAAATGAGGCTGATTAACTTTTTGTATAAGAACGACTTAAAGTTTTGACATAAATATCTAGTTAGCTGCACATAAACTGCAGCATGAACCTGTTTTCTCTCCTTTTTGACCCTACTTGCACGATGGTGTTCGCTCTTTATCATTTGGGACAATTTTGCTGTGTACATTCATGAAAATTGAACTCCTATGAAGCTGAAAATGGAAAAAAAAGTGCATAAATAAAATCTATTAAACATGGGAGCCCCTAAAGCGTTTGGCTCATTAAAAACCTGAGGAATTTACAGCTGAGAGGAAAAATACAAAAGCACAACTGGTATCTGCCAAGCAAGCGTTTCTAAGCGTTGTGAAACTTTTCAAGAACACCCTCTTCCCTAAAGCTTGCACGTTTGTTCGAGTATGATGCAAGTGCATACGTGCGCAACTTGAGCTCCACCCTCCTGTGCACAGACAGGAATGCCCTCTGAACACCCAGCGACGCAACTCGTTCAGACCAACAGCCTGTAATGTTTACACAAGGCGTGCGGGCGGGGAAGTTGATCCTCGGGTCAAACGAGTTTTCCCTTCTTCACTTCTCAAGATTCACTTGAGGGAGCCAGATCCTCAGGAGGATTGCCAGCTAATGTGAGGATGCAGCGTTGGGATCTTGTATGTGAAAATAAAATGATACAAAGACATCCTCCTGGATTTAACTTTTCATTTACAGATAAACTGACACTTAATAACGGGGAGAATTATTTTAAAATTGAGCAACAATTACAGTTATGACAGTTAAGAAAAAACAAGAGACGTCAACAACAAAGAAAAACCTAGAAAGATTTTGTTATTTGTTGAATTAAGAACAGAAAAGACCTCTTTCATGGTCAAGATTTAAGATAAAAGATTAAAAAGAGCAGACTTTACACACGAGCGACTAATTTTCTGCAGCGCTCGGGTCGTTCTACATCTACGAGCAGAGACATGAGCCTCCCGACACGTACCTCTTCGTAGTTTTTGGCCTCGACGCCGTGTTTCATGTCCAGATTGACCAGCTGGTCGGGCACTCGTCCAGTTCCTGAAAATGACGGCACCATGTACAATCAAGTAAAATGTTAATTTTTTCTGGGTGATTCTTTGTTTTGTTTACAAATAAATTGTGCACAATTTCATAAAGGTAAAGAAATTCAAACCGTCATTGCATTTAAAGACTATATTAGATTCAGAACCACTTAAAAGCATCTCCAAACCCCTAATCATAGATCTATGTCAACAAAATGACATAGATCATGGTGTATGATTACACTACGCTTAGGCATCTGATAAAGTATTGCATTTAGACCGTATGATGCCTTAAGCTTCCAGACTGAATGTTGAATTAACACACTCACCCATGGGGGATTTACTTTCGAAGCAAACTTCAAACATGTCGTAGTCTTCTGTGGTGAATGCAAACTTTCCCTTTGTTGCATCTTCCTTGGAGTACAGAGTGTGGCTGGAAGAGTCTGTGATCTACAAAGAAAAAAAAAAAAAAAAAAAGAGTTGTAAACAAGACTGGAACAAAATGGCAGAAAAGTACCCGTCCGTCTATTTAGGTTGGTTTCAAAATGTACTTTTTAGTTAAAAAACCATGATGCGCTATTTTGTTATTGGAGCTTGAGTTCCAAATATAAATATTGTAAAGAGTGTTTTGAGCATGTTTATATTTACAGCTATAGCACACAAATCACTGACAGCTGTTAGGGGAAAAAGGGACAATTGCAGTTTATATTAAAAAAAACTTTATAGGATTACAGTGAATCAATGCATAAATAGACGCCCCTTGTGAGCTGAAGGCTGAAAATCGTCACATTTAATTTGAATGTTTTTTATTTAAGTTAATGTGGACGTGTGGGTGGTGACTACTGCTGTCTGAGTGGACCGTAAGAATGACGTGTTACAGCAACAGAGCCGCGACAGTGAACGCAACACGGAGTTATTACACCTAAAACACACCCGGGGGGTTTCACACTGGGCGCTCTTTACTGCCAGAGCCATTAGAGTGTCTATATAAAAGTAGAATTACTTTAAATATTCCGAAAGGACTCATTTATAAGCATTGGTGATCGCTAGCTAGCTAGCTAGCTAATTAGCAAGTAAGACCAGGAAGCCGAGTTTTGGGGCCTGCTTTAGCCACATGCTAACACAGTTGTTACTCATTTCAGCCACTCACCATTAACAGTATTTATGAGAAAATGATTTTGCCTAACTGCGATGTTGGTTTAGTACCTTTCAAGGTCTCAATGAGGTTGAGTTAAGTGTAAATTACTGCCGGTCCGGCTGTCTGTGCTCACCTTCAGGTTAGTTTTCGTGTTCGCCTGCTCGCTGATTTCATACTCGCCCGTCACCAGGACGTCTTTGTGGATCTCCTCTCGTAAACACTTCCTGGAGTTGACCGGCAAGAAGAAGGAAATCGAGAAGACCGACTCAATGAGAACCGGCAGCAGCAGGAGCGCAGCAACTCGAGCCATGGCTACCATCAACCGACGGACCAACCAGCCCGTGCCAGCCAGCCAGCTTAACGCCGAGCTCCAACTCACACAACCGGTCTCCCCGCGCGCTGCAGCGCCGCCGCTGGTCCGGAGGGAGAACTGCACCCCGGTGTTCCTCTGGCAGGGAAATAAGAAATTATATTCATTCAGAGCAGCTCTGTTTATATATAATTCAGAGCAGCTCTGTTTATACATAATAACACCATTAAACTGTGTTTTACATCCATTTAAAAATCTCCAATCACCAAAGCCTGCTTTATAAAGAAAGGTGATGAAAAATCTATAAATATAGTTTTAATTAACCAAAACAGAAAGTAAAACCACTCTAAGCTACTTTTACTTTTTGAGTACCGATAAATAGAATACAAAGTTCTCAAAATATCAAACAACAATTACAAAACTTCTAATTCTGTGACTAATTAATATTTTTAATGTCCTTTGCCTTGAGAAATTACTTACCTACATAAAAAACTGAACCTTTTTCCACTCTAAAGATTTTTTAACTGATTTTAAAGCATCTTGGGCGTAAAAACATCTACCTACAACTGCAAGAGATGCAGCCCATGTCTTTTCCCCTGCAATGCTTCTCTGTTTTTTGTAAAATTTAAAGAAAAGGCTACATGTAAATTATTTTTGCATAAACAAAACAATGCTTTGATTGGGATTTCACTCAAATATCTTCCAAAAATGCAAATAGGACTAGATTAATATATATTTTTAATTAAATCTTCATGCTTATGTGTTTTTCTGCACAGAGGTTAAAGTTGTTGTTTTTACTGAATGTCATTACAGATAAGGTGTCTGACAACAAAAAGTTACAAGCAGTCATGATGTCACTTCGCAGAAAATGGCAACCCTATTGCAAAAGGTGTGTTTGAATAAACCTATTTGTCCCCCTGAATGCGGTCGCCCACTACTGGTGGTCCACCTACACAGAGGATTGATTATTTCTGCAACCTTTGAAAAGCACAGAACAGTCGAATAGTGGTGAGATTCAAGCACGGAAGCTTTTTAATTGAACTAAAAGTGAGTGTTACTATGAAAATAGATGTTTTATTATGAACCACAAGGACGAAAACATCAAAAGGGTGCATAAAGACCCTTCTGCAAAGTTCAGACAGGCTTTATACAATCATGTTTTTGTTATAGTGAAGGTTTGGAGCATGATTGGTGAACTGGAACCCATTTATGTCCAGTAGGTCAGTAAAAAAAGGTCTTTTAAAATCTGCACAGACTCAGTCCTTGTATAAGTTTGCTTGATTGCAGAGAAATGGCGGTACAGATGTCTGCACAGAGCCCTGAACTCTTCATGTCTTGTAGGGTTTAACAGCAGTAAAGAGGTCAAAGCGGCAGTCAGATGTGGGCCACTGTTCATCTTGGGGTAGAACACCAAAACACCAATGTCATAACAGAATTCCACAGCTTTAACTGTGCTGTTGTTATTGATAAACTACATATAAAATACTGCAATGTGGGAATCAACTTCTGATATAGGCAAACACTGTTT
This sequence comes from Kryptolebias marmoratus, assembly GCF_001649575.2. Lineage (NCBI taxonomy): Eukaryota > Metazoa > Chordata > Actinopteri > Cyprinodontiformes > Rivulidae > Kryptolebias > Kryptolebias marmoratus. The sequence goes on from NC_051448.1 coordinate 11,223,788, forward strand.
CATCTTTTTTTTCTTCTTTACAGCTAATTTCACTGAGAACAGCAGTCAATTCAACATAGCTTTCCTTCCTTCTAGCCCACTTATTTTTATATTCATGACTGAATATAGTTCAGAATATGTGTTGGGCGTGACTCTCAACTACTACCACACTGAATTTTAGCTCAGTGTCTAACCCTAACCCTAACCGAATTATAGCCATTTTTGAGTTTGCTAAGGTTGATTAGCTGCTTTAGCCATCTCGACTTGGTTAATCCAGTCGTTACGTTCATTAAAATTGGGAGGGGGCAGTGAGGGGACCAGCAAATTTCTTCGAGGAGGGAACATTGCCCCCCCCAGGCCCCTCCTTGGTGGTGCCCCTGAGTTCAAACTCTCTGCCGATGCCCCTCAGCGTGGAAATGATGCTGCATCTGTGAGACACACTGAGTAACGACAGAGACTATCTAAGGGACACAGCGAACAGCACATCTGCTGTTTTTGAACGTCTGACTGAAACTGAAGCAAGCCTGAACCGAGAGGCAATCAAAATCTTCAGCTATAATAATGTATGTGATGTAGGGAGACAAGAGCAGAGATTCAAAGGGACACTTGGTCTCTATAAAGAAGAGAAAGGGCACAAATACCCCCACCTACCTTCATTTGATAAAGGACAAAGTAAGGGTAGTTTTACATTTTTTATATCTCAAACAAGCAGAGTCCTAAAAAGTGTGAATAAGATCTGTTCTGAATAAAAACATCCAGCTGTTTTTTTTTCACCAGCACGTACGCCACAAAGATTTTACAGATGTATTTACAAAGAACTCAAAAGAGTACTACGCAAGCGAAGATCATTCTGGGAGAAACATCAGCCTGCATCGATGAGCCAAGCCGCCAAGACGTTTTTCCTTTTTTTTCCCCCCCGCCGATCATATTGTTCAGCAGATCTCAGTACACTTCCACTCCCTGCAGCGTTTCAGCGATCTGCCCCAACAAAGCAGACGCAAGTGTGAACATCTCTCAGCTGCGATAAGCCTGCTAGGGAGGGAGCATTTAAGGTTAGATTGTTTTGTTGCACTGAATACAAGGTGTTCAGCGCAACAAGTCTTTGTGCAGCACGTTTATTGAAGGTATTGTTTTTGTTTCTGTCACTTCTTGCATTTAACTGTTTCATCAGTTAAATGCAACTGATCCATTTCTCTAGAAAATATCTGTTAAAATGTGGGAAAAATGCATATATAATTATATAAAAGGGTTATTTTAATTAGCATCACAGTATTCCAAATGTATAATATGTTATTGCAGCAATTTGGTTCATTTTACTTCTAAAAAGTGTGTAAGTTTGTCCTTGTAACAGCAAGTCATGGATCATAATTTAACATCTGCATCGCTGATCATCAGTGGCTGATGTGCGGCAGCGTGACGTGAGCCGTGCGTGCCCGAGCGCACTCAAACGTCGTAAACGCACATCGTGTTCAAGCAGGCTGTGGAAGGGATAATAAACGTAACCTGAAAGACCCGACCTCGCGTGCTCTGTGATCAGTTTAGGCAAGATTAAGATTGATTTTTCTTTGTTGTTTTCTTTTTCAGTCTTTTAAAAAGAACTCAGAACTCCTTAAATCCTCACCGAAAAACAGGAGGAGCGCACATCTGTAAGCTTGTACTGGCAGCTATTTTTCCATCAGGTTCTTCTGTGAGGTTCATTCCTTTGCCATAATTTTCGACAATATTGTAGTGGGAGTCTTACATAAACCACAGAATATCGTCAGTGTGGGTCTCCTAGTGGGTCTGAGTGGCCATTTACTGAGACTGATATTGAGTGGCAGTGTGTGGGAAGGCTTGTGCAAACACATCATTTCAAGGCAGGGAGAACCGCAGGCGATCGATCGAAGGGCTTTGATTTCTGCTGCTGAATAAATAACAATCTGAGATGGGAATTGGTATTTTCCTGAATATATTCCCAATTATGTTATGCACAGCTGAACAGTTTTACTCATATATCTTTAACATGCGTGCACAATGTTCCATCAAGCTTGAAAATCCTAAAAGCTATTCTTTTTTTCTTTTTTTTTTCCTTTCTGCCAACAGCTCAGGGATTGCACAGTAATGAACAATATAGCTGTCCAGTTTCCAGGGAAACATCCTTGTTACTGATCCCACGAGACGAGACGAGGACGCGCTGCAGAGAGGGGAGTCTGGCAGTAGGTGAACAGTAATTATTGGATAGAGAAATCCCTCCAGTCTTGGAGCTCTGTGCGTCAAAAAACCTCCAAGAATAGCATGTCACACTCTCCACTGTGCTGCAGAAAAATGTGCACCGGAAAGAAAAGGGACGGGACTTTATATTTATAGGCTGGAATCATCTAATCATTGTCTCCTAACTAAAGTCAGTGAAGCTGTTTTGCTTGTAGCCACTTTTTGGTGACAGTAATTTTTAGAACAGATATATTGTGGATCTTATTATTCTTTTACGGTGGGATGGTAATTTTTGTGTTTTGTTGCTTTATGAACTGGAATTTCAACTGGAATTTAGGCAACAACATACTCCAAAATCCCACCGAGAACCATTAAATACATTATTAAAGCAAAGGCCTCTCATTCGTTGAAGGAATTTATATCACCTTCAGCCTTGAAATGAAGATCTTCTTATGTTGAGAAATGATGGAGTTAGAGTCATTTTGGTCAAGGTAGAAAAGAGTGTCACTTTTGGCACCAAAAGGTGGAGTCAACTTTGTCTGTGAGAAAGTTTCACCTTCAACTGATGTGCCAACCCAATTCAAGATGGCTGCCACAGCCAGCCAACCAAACGAGACACAAAAATGTTAATAATTCAGTCAGTTTTACTGATACTCAGCTAAAATGTGGTGTGGTAGTAGCTGAGAATCATTCACAACCCATACTCTGAGCATTACATCTCATGATATTGCATGGGATTGTGCACTTTTCTAAAAAAATGTTTGACCAAAACAGACTTTACTCCATCATTTCTCAACATAGAGTGATTTTAGTCTCAAACTCTGGAAAAGAAAGCCAGCAGGGGGAGGGTACGCGCTCCTTCAAGGAGTGCTACACCTTCGATTTAAAACAAGCTTTCCTCTTTAGTTTAACTTCAACACTTTGGAGTCATTTAAGCAGATGTATCGCTCACAATCAAGTTGAAAATCCATTAAAATTCCAGGTTGTAAGACATGAGATCAGAAAGAATTTCAGTAGTTTTGCAAACCCTTGTACGTGGGATGCCACCTATGCTCTGCTTGTAAAGTGATTACCTAACCTTTTTATTACTTGGCACCGTACCAAAGCTGACTGCACAGAATAACCCACTTCCTTAAAAGTGTACGTACGCTGACGCAAGTGTCTACACGCCTTGCAAATAACTGCTGTCACCCTGTCAGTTGTGCTCATTATTGATACTGAAAATGATAAAGAAGCGAGCCAAATAAGGCAGCCGGAAGCAGATGACTGCACATGATCCAGATGAGGCCAAACCAGAAGTGTTGGTTCTTCACTGGCATTAAAGCGACTCGTTACAAATAAAACTAAAAGAAAAATAGTCAAACTGGTTATAGTGACCTACATGCCAGTAGTTTTCCAGATATGCTGATGTACAATTCTGAAATGAGGGTAGGCACTCCATATAAACAAAGACTGAATCCGAGTGTAGGTGAACAAATATGGTGAATCGGTCAAGTGTGGAGTTTTGGACAAGATATTTAGGTGGAAAATAAGAGCAGACCTGTTCCTAAATGTGAATGAAAAGAGATAGAACGAGTACCGTGTTTTCCACACTTTATGGCACACTGGATAATAAGACGCACTGTCAATTTTTTTGAAAATTGAAGGCTTTTAAGTGCGCCTTGTAGTCCGGAAAATACAGTAAAACCACTGTTAGAAATAAACACAGAGGCTCAGGCCGAGCGACGGACGGAGCTCAAAACTTCTGCTAGACCGATGAGTCTTTTTAACTCTGGGAACAGTTATAACTGTTTTAAAAGCTTACTCGACAAGTACGTAATTACGCACTATTATATCAAAACTGACTGACTTTTCAGTCCGAAACGGCTCATCCACGTACGCCATTGTTGACCTATTTTCAGTCACTTTGGCTGTTTTCGTAGATAAACAAATGGTCGCGGCAGCTTTGCAAATTTTGCTCATGGATTTTTAATTTAAGGACACATTAACCATCAAAATGAGGAGTATATCATGCTGATTTTTGTTTCTCCTTTGTGGATAAGTTAACACACTAACTTACTGGATGTCTTCGCTTCGTTGCGGTGACGTGCAGCAAAGGGATTTTAATCTGAGACGGATTTGTGTTAGTGGGTAAAAAAACTGTCACTTTTCCCAAACTCACAGACCCCTCAGCCACAGGAGGAAGACCATTTATGGCTCTGTACATCACTTATATCCCCCTCATCACGAAAAACTACCTGGGTCTCTGTGAACGCAGAGCCAAACACAGCTCCTGTGTTTTTTGGCACGTAGACGAACTCCTCTGTTTCATCATCGCTGTTCTCACACTTCCACTGAGGCAAGGATCTCTGTCTGCCTCCCTCCCTGCTGTATACTCCTCCTCCTCCTCCTCTCCTTCCCCTCCGCCATGCTTTACTTTCCTCCTCTCTTTCTGCTATCGCCATACGCTTGCCATGGTTCCTCCCCATGGGTTGCAGCACCGACGCAGGTTGGCGTCACAGTGGTCTAATTTTACTGCTGTTGATGCTGCTGTTCAAAAGAAGCAATAGGCACCTGCTATTTTTGCCGCTACCCCATCTCCCTGCAGCCCGGCAGAGGTGAATTAATAGAGCTGGTCGCACATATCAGCTTTGTTGAGGGGGGGAGAAAAAAAAAGAGGTTTTGCTCATAAAAGTGCAAAGGAAACCAGATCTCGTCAGAATCATGGCTGTTATGCAACAGCAGCAAGCTAATGAAACAGGAAGTTCATCCGAAACAGATTTATTTGCAAACATATTGCAAAAATATTTGCGCCTTTGACAATTAAAGCTGCTTGAAATGTGTTTTTTCTTTTATTTAAAAACATAGGTTCTTGGAGGAAAAGGCCTTTACCTCTGCGGATAGTGCCATATCACAGTGTTGTGTTACACATTAGGGTGTGACCACACCATCAAACTACGTCAGAGTTCGTTAGTTATTGTCAGACAGTAGCCTTCCACAGAGCAGTGTGTGTCTTTCACACACACACACACACTCACTGCACATTTCCTGTCAAAGTCATTAGGCAACCCCTCTTCCGATTATTCTCTTTGTGGCGAAATAAAGATGAATAAAGCAAACGAGGCGAAAGAGACACATGCCCGAGTTTGTTTTGCAAAGGTGGTGAGGAAAACCTCACCTGTTGGAGTCATTAAAGCGATCAGTGAGAAATCATTGTCTCTTATTTGGAATAGATTGGTTGCATGAGTTGTGATAAATCAGCTTATCTCTTCAGTTATAACCCACTTACAACCTGGCACTCCTTGAAGGAATGCATATCGCCCACCGTCCTTCAGGTTTTTAATTGAGATTATCTTATGGTCAAAAGTAAACGACTTTATACGCAATTTCCCGGGTTGTGTTAACACCCAAAGAATGTGTTGAGGGGAATCTCAGCTTTTCTCAGCTACTACCATGCCAAATTTTAGCTCAATGTCTGTAAAATGGACTGGGTTGGCTCAGGTGGAATAGCTGTGGCGGCCATCTTGAATTGGGTGGACTTCAAATAGTAATGAGGCGTGGATGTACATGAAATAATTACTTTCTGACAGTTTCGTTAAAACCTATGCAGTGGTTTATGAGGTATTTCACTAACAGAAAAACAGGGTTGAAAACAATGGTTACCGACAGAGTTTTAAAGAAAAAGTACTGTGCAGTGTGTAGAGCTTGGAGGACATGTTGGGGAGGATTGTCGGCTAATAGCACACCAGATTTCAGCTCAGCATCTGCAAAACTGGCTGAGGTACAGCCATTTTTATGTTTCGTATGTTTAGTTGGCTGTGGTGGCCATCTTGAATTGGGTTGACCCCAGAAACCATTTAGTTGTACATGTACACCTAGTGATTATTTTTCTGTGAGATTCATTTAAATCTGTCCAGTGGTCCATGAGATATTTTGCTAACAGACAGATACAGTTGGCTCCAGTAGTTATTGGCAAACATTTTAAATCTTTTTTTGCACAAATAATGAGCGCTCAGAGTATGTGTTGGGAATGCCTCTCAGCTACCAAAACACCAAATTATAGCTCAATATGTGTAAAACCTGCTGAGGTGTAGCCATTTTTATGTTTTGTAAGTTTTGTCGGCCGTGGTGGCCATCTTGAATTGGGTTGACTCCAGAAGTCATTTAGTTGTACATGTACACCCAGTGATTATTTAATGTGAGTTTGACTTAAACCCGTCCAGTGGTTCGTGAGATATTTTGCAAACAGACAGATTTGGAGTACATGCAAGGCGGTACTGAGGAGGTGAGTTTGTAGTCCTAACTTCTTACTGCTTTTCAACCACCTCATTTCTGAGAATGTTTGCATTTCTGCTTTAGTCCTGCGTCTCTGGGTGTCGGTCTGGGGCCTTCTGACGCACTCGGAGCCGAAGACACCAAACCAACATCGGTTGTGGTCGAAGCGCTCTCGCTTTCGGATCCTCTCGTGATTTCGCGCAGCAGCAGATGTGAGAAACGCTTCGAGGGGTCAGATTGCGGAATGAGTGCGAACGCTTCTTTCCGCTTTTCGGTGACCACGCCACAGCGTTTGGAAAAAAACAACAAAAAAAACGGCCTTTAAAGTCAGAGGAGACACCGCGAGGCCCCGAGCTTTTGATTTTTCTCTCCCGTTTCTATGCGTCCGCAGTCCGGCTTCTTCTTCTTCTCCTCCGCCGCCACCCGCCGCTGCCGCAACAGCGACTCCCAGTAGGCTTCTATATTTGGGCACGGAAGCGTGACGTCACCGCGCATAGCTTGCAAATTGAAAAAAATGGAAAGAACGCACTGACGTCAGAGCCCTGACGTACAGCCAGCCCTGGCAACAGACGGAACAATAAATAGAGCCAGTGGAGGAGAAGGAAAAATACTGCTATCCCCGAACAGGATCATTTTTAGATATTTATCAGAAACGTCTTCTGAGGTGTGGGCGGAAAACGCGAAATGAGAAGCAAACAAATAAGTTGAATTTAAATATCTCTCTATATTTTTTTATTTCACATAGTTTACAACATTTTTTTAATACTATGTAGAAAAATAAAAATTTAAGAAATTAAAATCACAAATGTTTTCACAGAAAACTTCATAGTTTCATAGACCACGCACACCATGGTTAGGACGAAGCACGCCAGTTTTAAAAGGTTCACAAACAGCACACAGTTACTCTCACTTAACCAAAGTACAAATAATAACCATTGCTCTGACCACACATCAATAAACAATAAGTTTTGTCATCTAGCACCATTTAATCATATAGGAACTCATAGAACGACTATTATTTGAAACATGCTTATTAACTTGCTACATTGGTGTAATAGGCAAGTATATATATATATATATATATATATATATCGATAAAAGGCAGGTAAAAATCATAAATAATTTGCTTCCTGGTACAAGTCTGCTCCATAGCCCTGTAAGCTGCACATCTTGTTCAAGAAAGTGTGCTTGTTGAGGAAGAGTTATTGTTTCTGGAAAAGTCTTTAAAGGGCCAGCAGGGTTGGTGAGTTGAGCGAGTCAGATGACTGGTCGTTGCTGTTGCTGCCTCTCCTGTGGGCCATGCCGCAGGTGGGGAATGTCTCCGCCTCGGGGAAGGTGAACATGAAAGAAGACGTGTAGGTGGTGCAGGCCGGGGTGCAGGTCACCACGGGCGTGCACAGGGGCTCAAAGTCATTGCTGTTGCCGCTGGTGGAGGCATGGAGGGGCTCCCAGTCCTGACTTGTGTAGATGGAGCTGGGCAGGTCCACCTCGGGCACCGACCGCGCCGTCTCCATCTCCGCCTTGGCCAACAGGTCGAGGGACTCCTCCAGCACGGAGGCGTCCAGGTCCGCCATCTTCACGGCGGCGCTGTCGGAGACCGTGGTGCCGGAGAAGATGGAGTTGGAGGCCGAGGTGAAGGTTGGCTGGCTGGAAGTGATGGCGGAGGTCACCGGCTGGGAGGAGGGCACGGTGGAGGAGATGGAGGACACGAGAAAGTCAGTCTCCAGCTCGGAGGGGATTTTGCAGATGGGTTGGTGGGCAGCCAGGATGAACTCGAGCCTTTCCTTCTCCTTCAGCAGGTTGGCGATGTCGTTCTGCAGACTAGACTTCTCATCCTCAAGCAGATCAGTTTCCTGAGAACAAAAAAAGAGGAAGTGACATTTAGTTGGACTGCTCTGCTATTAGCTCTGGCAGTAAATCCATGCTGATAAATGAAATCTTTCGGAATACTTACAGCTTGCAGGGTGTCTGTGAGCTCTCGCCTCCTGTTGCGGCATTTAGCTGCTGCCTGCTTGTTTCTCTCTCTGCGAATTCTTTTCTTCTCTTCCTCCTCAGGGGTCAACTGCACAAGACAAGAAGAATACAAAACACATTAGACTTCTGCTCTGTGTACGCTTCAAGCCGTCATGTAATGTCTATAAAGGCAGAATGAAGCGATAATTACCTGTTCCATCCTGCCCCTTTTGGTAGAGCTGTGAGCCTTGGAGGCTGCAGACCTCATGGCTGATCTGGGGTAGGCCGGGCTGGGGCTAGAGCTGTAGGGGTGAGCTCTGTGAGAGGGGGCCACCGAGGAGATCAGAGGCTGCACCATCCACTGCAGGTCTGGGCTGGTGGATATGGCTGTGACAGTGGGGATGAAGGAGGCACTTGACACTGTCAGGTCAGTGAAGTCCTGGAGGAAACAAACGAGAGAAACATTTAATTTGAGGAAGGCACTAAAAGCTTTAAAAATATCCTTATGACGTTAAACACTCTCTATGGAGTTTCAATGTGGATGAATGAATAAAAAAATAGAACTTGTTTCTTTCATTCAAACTTTTTCTTTAAGATCCCAAAACTATCACTATGTATGTTAATTTTTTTGCCATAAAATATTTAAACTATATAGCCTAATAATAATATTGAAGATATTTGGTCGAACATACCTGAGACTGAGGAGATCCGATGCTGGAGTAAGATCCCGCTGGGGACGGGTAGTATCCCAGGTTGTCCCCGGACGGGGAAGCGGTGCTGCACCGGGAGGAAGAGTCGCACTCCGTGTTGAAAGCAGTGAACATCATCGTTCGGAGAGGAAAATCTACTTAAGGGGGACTTTAACCTTTAAGTGGGTAAATCCCTTCAGTAGGTTTCTAAAAAGAACATAAATGAACTCCTAAAAGCGCTGCGCTGGGTTATACTCCTGTAGTTTTCGCTCTGCTACTCCAAATCAATCTGCCTTCTCCGGCCGTTGGAAGCGCTTTTATAGCCGCTGTGGGTGATGACGTCGACACAAAGGGGGCGTGCTCTGACGGGCCGGCAGCTGGAGGAGGAAACCATGCAAGCGCTAGCTTAACAACGGGGGGTGAAAACAACACGAAGCGGGCCGCTTTCTCCGTCAAAACTCGGCAAATCTGACAACGCGACGCTCGTTCTTGTAAAGCCTCGACGACGAAGACGAGAAGCGCCTGTGCTGTTTTTTAAAAGTCTAGGCGAGAAGTGGAAGGTTCCAGAAAAAAAGGAATCCCCGATACGTCATTTACCAAATATGGTGCATCATCCTGTGCGGTGGGCGGGCCTTGATGGGAAACACCATCCGAGACTCGGCCTAGCAGCTGCAGCCTGACATTATGTAAAACAACAAACAGAGGCTGTCCGGAGAACCGCAACACACACACACACAAAACTGGGACAATGGTCAGCGCGAAAGCGTCCTGCTCATATCAAAACTAAACTTTAATACTTAACATACTCCTACAAAAACTCATTTAAACCGGATGTTTTTATTCACGTCAACAATAGGATATTCCATTTTTTTTAAAAATGTGTGTTATGTCTAACATTTTCAGAGCGCGTGTAAAGTTGTTTTAACATAAGTTAAACAGCTACCAGAAAACTTATGAGCAAGTTGAGGGTTCAGGATTATAAAGCCTTTTAGTATCTAAGATGTTTTTTTTATGATTAAACACAGTTTTAGAGAGCGAGAGAGAGTAAACTGCACTGTGAATGTAGCCTAACTCGTTTTGCATGAGAAGCTTTTATTTTGAAATAAACCTTTTCTTGTCAGACATATGGTACGCTTTAAAACAGCTCTGTATAAACAACCTTCACAAGCAGCCAGACAGTAGAGCTTCTGATTGTTGTGTAACCAGGGGAGGTGTGTTTAGTTGTCGTGTGTGTTTTTTTTTCCCCTAAAGAACAAACCGGCTGCAGTTATTGGGAGGATCTATGAGGGAATCCTCACCCTCCGTGACTTACATGAGGAGGTGCTTTGTGGTTCGACGCAACATTCAAATCGCCTTTTCCCCCTCGAATTTGTTTATATGAGTCATTTAGGTATTTTACAAATATGTTATTCACACGAAGGGAATCCCAACAGTTTTGTTTTGTTTTTTCCCTTCTCTGCAGGTCTTTTAAAAATAGGTTTGTAGAACATTTTGCATAAATATAAGCGAGAGTTTCATTGAAAGTTTAGGAAGTGACACTGAAATGTGTCTTTCAACACGCCTCTTAGTTTAAAGTGGATTTTGGGTAACATTACTTTGCAATAACTTTATTTTCTGTAAGCAGTACGACGCTTTTAATCGAGTTTATTTTTAGTTTTTTATTTAAAGCTGAGACAACTCGATGTGTTGTTAACATAAAATGTCTATTTTTGGACTAAACCCTCCGTTCATGGACGGTGTTAAAACGATGTTATTGTGTCAAAGTGCATCGCCTCGTCTCGGGAGAACTGTGTTTTGGTTCCCGCGCGCCTGTTTTGTTGACTGCTCTTGGTTGCCAAGGCAACGCCCAACCCTTCCAACGTCGGTGACGTATTCGGTTTGCGTGGCGACGAAGATCGTTTGTGAGCTCGAGGTGCAGCACTACGCACGCAAACACGCGCTGACGTCAGCCAACGAGCCGAACGAAAAAAAAAGGGGTGGTTCCGGAAAACGGCGTCAGAGTGAGAGCTCTGTCTGCGGCGAGGATCTCCGGGGCCGTCGGTGCCCGCAGTGCAAACGGCGTGAAACGAGACACCGAACAACCGAACAAGCCGTCCGGACCGTCGGCAGGAACACGAACTTCCATATAACTGACCCGAACTATTTGTTTGTTGTTGTTGTTTACTGGGAAGGGGAGGGATGCGTCTGAGAATAGTAATTTAAAAAGTCACTTCGCGGAAAACAGTAATATCTAGTCACGTATTTGTTAAGTTGCATTAAAAAATTAAAATATTTGACGACGACATAATATTACTATTTTTGCCGCTTTCTCTTTATGTTAGTTTATTTTTAGTGGAACTTGGCTGCAACACAAATGAGCCAAATCTCCTGCATGTCTCTGGAGTTTTGCTGGTTTAAAAATAAAAATAATAAATAAATTTTTTTTTTAAAAAAGACGACAGGACCGCGGGGACAGGTGCGTGTTGTTGCGTCCAAACTTTTGCAGACCTTGGACTCTGTCGGGGTCACTCTGGACTGTGGAGACCACACAGCCATGTGCCGGGAAAAGGTCCAGGAGAGGGGCGGGCTGGGACTGCCGGGAAGCAGCCGGGAGTGCGGCACCCCTCCTTCCCTTCCCTTCCCTTCCCTTCCCTTCCCTTCCCTTCCCTCCTCTTCTATTCACCACCCAAAAAAACCTTTCACAACAGTGTTGGCACGTGAGGTGATCTATGTCAGCGTTGCACGAGCTGCATGGATTACATCATCAGTCCTAACAAATTTAATCCGCGCAAATTACGTGTTAGATTAAAAAGGAACATTCCCAACCACTGCAGGAACGTCATGATTAAAGGCCTGGCATTGCTCAAAGGAATGCGTGTCACCCGCCGCCTTTCCTGCCAGAGTTTTAAACATTACATATAGTTAGGACAGGCTCGGAAACTAATCTGTCAGCGCTTGGTGTACGTGATGGGGATGACTTGTAAAAACTGACAGAGCCTCGACTATTATGTCTGCAAAGGTCGATTAGCTGGGGCGGCCATCTTAAATCGGACTGACTCTAGAAGTTAATCAGTCATAGATGATTATCCATGGATTAATATCAGAGCGCTTCATTATGATCCATCCACTGGTTCATGAGATATTTTGCTAACAGACAGACAGGGTGGACTCCAGCAGTCGATGCTAAAGTATGTAGCGCTCAGAGTAATGTGTTGCGGGGCCAGCTACTACCACGCTAGATTTCAGCGGAGCTTCTGTAAAATTGACTGATTTACAATCATTTTGTGTCCGATGAAGTCGGTTGGCCGTGGCGGCCATCTTCTGGTGATTACTTTTTAAAAGGTTTAGTTGAGATCCGTGCTCAGGTCCGTGACATATTTTGCTAACAGACGCTCAGACGCTTCCGGTCCTCCCACCTCCCATCAGCTGTGACGGCATGTTTCACTTTCTTTCTTTTGTGCTCGTGAGCGAGCGGGGGCCACACGCAGCGTCCGTCCGTCCTGCGCGCTCCCGACACCCAACGTCCCCCCCCCATCCCCTCCACTACCACCACCACCGGAAAAGCCATATATGGTCCGGCCGGTCCATTCAAGCGATTGGCTGCTTTATTCCAGCGACAGTTCTGTTGCTGGAGCTCTGTTCTGAAGCCCCCCCACATAAGAAGCTGTGTGTCAAACAGACGAGCGTCCTAATTTAGCAGATTGTAACTAAGCATGGTGGTGGAGGGGTTTGTGCGTTAATCAGGATTCATTTGATCTTTCTTTTTTTTGGTCCAAACAGATGACGGCACATGACTGCATCACAATGTTCTAATTTAAGCTGTTTAAAATGAAACTGAGAGAATAAAAAACGATGATTTGAATAAATTATATGTCATTGTTTCATTATGAGAGCATCTCTGTTACCCCCCGGATTATGTCGTGATTTGTCTGAATGCCATGATGTGCGCGTGTGATGCAGATGCTGCATACATAACGTGACGTAGTTCATTCATGGTGGCGGGCTCCTTCTGCAGGCGGCGGCAGAGGGGGGTGTCGTCCAAAACCCGCTCGCCGTTTTAGGGGACACGTGAGAGCCCCGAACACCGGCGATGGCCGCGAAGTGCGGCCGCTCGGACGCGTCCGGCGCTCGCGCCTGTTCGAAGCACGGAGCGCGCGCGCGCGCCGCGTCGTCTCCTCGGGTCGGCTCCGCTCCCGCGGAATGGTTCGGTCTCGCCACTCAGGTTTCATTCATAAAATTCCAGCTCACTATAAAAGGCGGGCCTCGCCACTATATCTGCACAGTTACCATTTATGAAAGCTGGCAAATGGAGTAGAAGTAGGCGTGCAGGGAGGAGGGAGGGAGACCAGTCCTGAACAGACAGAGGCTTGCTTGGACATTTTCTTTTTTCTTTTTTTTAAAGCATTATTATTATTATTGGTTTTTCATGTTTTAATGCAGTGATCTCAGAGGCAAACATGCATCCAGACTCCAACACTGATGAGCTCGAGCCATCCTCTAGCTGCAGCGCAGCATCATCGCCCGGCGGGGACACCCCTGGGCGCAGCCAGCCTCCTCCTGACTCGCTTTCATCATCAGTGGGCAAGGTAAGGACCCAAAACAAGCCACAACAACAACTAAAAAAGATGTTTATTTCTGCACATGTTCTGGATAACAGCCTTGTTTTGATTGGAGGGGGATTTAATCAGTGTCACAGTGCAAACTGTTTATGGAAAAGATTCATTTTTTCAAATTTTATTTCACACTTTCAGAGCGATGATAAGCATTTTTTTCTTTGACAGATTTAGATATCTTTGCCATCTGTCAGCCATAAATGATTGATGCGCCGTGCAAATATGGGTAAAGGTCAGGAAAATGCGCATTCGGAGATTAGTGAGCGGCTGTGCGCGTGTTTCTCCCGTGCAGGACGGTGGCACCGGCGCAGCAGCCTCCTTTGTCCCCTCTCCGGCCGCGGTCCCTACGTCGCTGGAGCTGAAGTGGATGGTGCAGCCGGCCGCCGCCGCGCCGCCGTGCGGGAAGGGCAAGACGCGCGGCGCGGCGCAGACGTCCTGCGCGCCTGGCGCAAAGAAGGCGAAACCCTGCGGCGGCAAGAAGGCGCCAAAGGAGCAGGTACGACCGCCTGAGCCTTGCCTGAGCCGACCGAGTCAATCAGCCAGCCAATTAGCAGGTCAATTAGGCGCGAATTCCGCCAGTCTGTGACGTTTTCAACTCCATCTCCTCTCCCTTCCAGTAAAGGTTAATGCGAGAATGCGCTCCTATCGCGATGTTTTACCAAGACGAGGCGCAATTAACTTGTTGAGACAAAACCCGACTTGCGTAAATTAGGCGCAAGGTAAGTGACAAGTGACACACCAGCCCAGAGGAGGAGTGCATTTAATGGGCGATTAAAGCTGAAGGTGCGCCGCTGTGTTAATTATGAATGAGGAGAGGAAATTGCCTGAAAATAAAACACACACACAAAAAAAGCGCGTTCACGTCCTGCCCGCGTGCCAGCGCGGTGCAGCATTTCAGAGAGAGAGAGAGAGAGAGAGAGAGAGAGAGAGAGAGAGACTGCACCGACTGGATCAGTATTCCCAGCACTCTCTACTAAAGAGGATTTTCTCTTTTTTTTTTTTTTGGCAGAAGAGATGGTGTTGTGGAGCCAGTGACTGCAGATATGGCGAGAATTGGCAGGATGCTCATTCCAATTTTTTTTCTTTTCTTTGTTTCTTCTGATTGATTTCAGCCTTCCAAGGAGGATGAGGAGAGAAGGAGGATCAGGAGGGAGAGGAACAAGATCGCTGCAGCGAAGTGTCGGAACAGGCGGAGGGAGCTGATAGACACCCTTCAAGCTGTAAGTGTGCCGGATTTTGGTGAAGTCACGTCTCCAAATGAGCCTGACGCGCCCAAATTAGACCCCAATGAATGCTTTATTTTCTTTTTTCTTCTTCTTCCTGTTCCTTCAGGAGACTGACTCGCTGGAGGAGGAGAAGTCTGCTCTCCAGACTGAGATAGACAACCTGCTGAAGGAGAAGGAGCGCCTGGAGCAGATCTTAGCCTCCCACAAGCCCTCCTGCACGCTGCCTGCAGGCAGTGAGGAGGAGGAGGAGGAGCAGGAGGACATTGACTCGATGCTGCAGGATCCTCCGGCCTCCCCGCAGCTCCTGTCCATCCTGGAGAACGTGAAGACCCCAGAGTCCGGCGGCGAGGCCCCCACCGCCCAGGACCTGGACGGTGTCGCCTGCATCCCCGCCGCGGCCATCCTGGGGAACTCCAACATCCTCCTGTGCTCCAGCGCCGAGGAGGAGGAGGAGGAGGAGACCCTGGAGGACCTGAGAGGGGACGACCTGGACGACTTGGTGCCCAGCCTGGAGATGGCGGTGACCTCTGAGGCGGCCGCGTCTGTGCCCGACATTGACCTGAGCGGCCCCTTCTGCCTGCCGGACTGGGAGACCCTGTACAGGTCTGTGGCGAGCGACCTCGAGTCGCTGCCGGCCGCGTCTTCCAGCCCCACTTGTAGCAGCTACCGCACAGCGTTTTCCTTTAACTACGCCGAGCTGGAATCCATGGCCGACAGCTGCGACGGCCTCAAAGGCAGCCTCGGCGCGTCCGAGCTGATGAAAGACAGCCTCAACTCGCCAACCCTCCTGGCCTTGTGAAGGAGTTATGCAACAACACGGCGCGCTCGTACCCTAACCAGCCAGCAAGCTATGATTATTACTCAGATGTTAACTTGTAGTGTGAGCTTTGATGCCCTATAAACCTAAACATCAAAGGCCGTGCGTAGACGATGTGATTTTTATTTTTGTTTTTGTTTTGTGACAAGGTTGAGTTCTTCCATGTTGTTTCAGTCGTCTGAGATGAGAATTTGTGCTGGAATCCAAATGCATGCAAATACAAATCATCTGTACTCCGAGAAGAACTGGCATCCACGTGTGATTTAAAGCCCCACCTGTGATGTGACGTCAAATCACGCTCAATATATGTGTAATACTGTTGACTAAAGTGGTGACAAGTGAATATAGAGTTACTAACATGTAGCAGCGTTTAGGTGTAAGGTGTCCCCTGTCATTTCCCCTAACAGTATTTCCATGAAGAAGAAGAAGAAGAAGAAAAATCCACGCCAACAACTATCATACCATGTATTTTATCAAGATGTACTGTATTTTATGGCATAGTTTATTTTTTTACTCATCATTAATGATGCAGATGCAAAAATATTAAAAAAAGGAAATAAAACATGACATTCACAATCATTTCCTTCTGTTTGTTGTTCAATCTAAGGGTATTTATTCGTGAGAATAAACAGTTAAATGTGGGGTTTATGTGGCAGCTCCTGAGGCGTTCCAACATATCACTTTTTGGCTTTTAAGAAACAAAAGAAGCCCTGATTCCATCAAATGTTGATCAGCTGGCATAGATGTGCAAATTCAACTCTAGATAAAAAGCTAACATGAGTCAGAAAAAGGCTAAAGTTGACGTTTAATGTCCAGGCTGTAAGATAATATGTTAAAAAATCCTTAAATCATGACACAACCAAGCTTAGAAAACCCCTACAAGCTTGTAATGGATCTCATCTAAACGATTAAAAATCATGTAATCAGAAACAATTAAACATAACATCAAATCAGAAAAACTTAGGGTACGTCAAATAAAACATAATAGCTTATTAAAGTTTAAATAAGTGCTTATGAATGTGTGCAAACTTGCATAATCGTGACACTTAAAGCCTATTATCTCTTCCATAGCTTGTTGAACCTTATGTTGTATAAAATTTAATATATTTAATATTAGAGCTGACACACCTGTCTCATAACTATCTATAAGTGGAATAATTAGCTCCCAAAACAACATTACGGTATTTAAGGTTTGGTTCAAATAAACCAATACAGACAAAAGGAAAGAGTTCAGGCATTAGGAGCAGTGAGAACAGTTTGTTTCTCTACTTTGAGGGGTGAAATTATGTCTAAACTAGAAGAATGTCCAAACAGCTTCCAGATTGAACAACAACACAATTTAATTATGTTCAAGAAGTATTTATGTGAAGAAAAACCTGATTATTATATTATCACAATGAAACTCGGGGATGAATATTCAACATCAGACAACCTGTGTTTCAGTATAAGTGCTTGAATGTAAAGAAATTTTTAATTTTGCATGAATAAATTCATGCAGATATGTACGTGTGTGTACATGTGAATACATCTTTTCTTATGCAGCCAAAAATAGCTGTTAAATATTTGTATATATTTGGAATTTACACGGGTGGGATTACATAAATTAGTTTCTTCCTCCCTTTTGAACACCTGATTACTATTTTCAAAATAATAATTTTTGTGTGTTATTGATCAAATTAGTATATATGAATGAATACATATAAGATATTTTTTATATCTTATATTTTAAAAATAATCAACTACAAAAAATGCCAATAACCTGACATTCATACATCAACTCAAATTCTAAAAAACTTGTAGATTAAACTTGAGCTACTGAATTATCTGTAAGTTTGAGTTGGAGTCTGTTTGGTTTAAGGTGTTAAAAGTTTAGACTTGTTCATATTAAGGCGCAACATATCGGCTTCAAACCATCTGGAAATAATTTTCTAGCTTTAGCCACAGGTGCGGTAAAATTAGCATGGCAGAATCTGCTACGTATGGGCCCATAAAGATGTCAGCGTTTCTATTTTTAGCCTCAGAGTTACATAAACTGCAGCCGTCAGGGACCGAGTCGTGTTTAAAACTGAGTGGGAGCCGCAGCAGCTGCAGCTTAATCTTTTATTCATAGCTCCGTCTCCGCCGCTCCTCCATTGTTGTCACGGACGCGAAGAGAACCGTGTTCCTCCTCGCACTTTTTACGCACTGCGCGGCGTGCCGCATGCGAGTGACGTCAGACGCCGCCGCCGCTGCGTCCTCGTACTTCCTTTGACCATAATTGGGTGGCTGCGATTGTTTTGTTTCCACGGCAACGGGTGTCACTTTTCGGAGCTGGAGCTCCGTCAGAAACCCAAAACAAAAGCCGAAAGGAGAATTGATACACAAAACTTTCTCTTCAATTACAGTCGCGTGCGTGATGGTAATCGATCCAAGTCTTTCCAGGATCTACAAACTGGATATTTAGTGACAACAACCTGCTGGGAATCGTTCTCCACAGTGCTAATACGCGTTCACGACTGTAATAACACACTCATTTCAACACAGAGGGGTTCCTCTGAGTCACTTTAGGCTCGACAGAAGGTGAACGAAATGTGTTTTAAAGGGCTGACTTTGTTTTAAATGCCGTCTTTACTAATCTACTACCAGTAGGGGTCGCCAAAGAGTAAGCAGGCGCAAGCATCAAGAACACAGGCGATTTTAAAGTCAGTTCTGTCAAAGAAAAATCTGAGCCTTTAAACGCATCAGCAGCCTCTCCTCTATAAAGCTACAGGGCAAATAACCTCCCCTGCAAATTTCTGTCATCTCATCCTCACATAAAGTGTAAAGGAACCACTGTAATACACGTTTAAGGTCCTGTAACGTCACATCTGCTGGATACTTGGGTTGCTTTATTTGAGAAATTATGGTGAATAATTTGACAGAAAGCATTCGCAAGAGTGTGTTGAAATTCACATCGCTCCTCAAACATGTAAAACGGGAACCCCCAGTGATATGACCCATCCGATAAACGGTATTGCAGCTAGATTAATCCGACTGAGTCGTTCATCAGAACAACAACAAATGAGGGGTTATAGTTGGACCCTGTTTTACTTATAGTTTCTCTTTGTAAACACAAACAGCAAAACAGAACAAACTGATCTCTCTGCCATGTGGCCTCTTACACAGAAAGTGCCAAACATAACAGCCTGAAATGCCTAAAATGCATTGTTATTTGACTATTTGTCACCCATGTTGTTTACTCTGTCCCCACTACCTTTAAAAATGGCTGATTTTTGTCCTCCTAAGAAGCAAGTTGTCTTCGCCGTCTTCGGTTGGCCTTAACTTGTTAACCCACGTCAACGTTTTAACCGGCAGCAACAGAAATGTGCAAAGAGTCGAGGCACTTCCAGCTTGTCTGCACGCACAGTTACCAGATCATTTGTGTTCGCCCTGGAGCTGAACTAAAACAGATGCCCTCAGCAGGTTCAGAAGAATACTGAGTTTAAACGCAAACAAATGCTGTTTGGTGCAAAATTAGATGTCTGAAACATCTTATATAACAACACCCAGTGACCAAGAGACAAACAGTTTGTTTAATAAAGAAACAAACTGCTTTAAGGCTTCTGTTCAAGGAGGTTATTTATGATCAGAGTAAACAGAAACTTCCTAAATGTTGCGCAAAGAGTTGTGTTGCCTTCTCACACTCATCTCAGCTGAAATCCCCCCTCCTATCATTCCAAGACATCTATAACACAGAGGAACAAAAACAAAACGACAGAGCATATTACGCCCGTCAAGCTGTTATCTTTGGCATTTTTGTTGCGACATCCTCTCTGACCTTCCTCACGTCCAAAGCCTCAAGCTGAAGGTGGCTCAAAGTCTGCCCGTCGCCAACAAAAAAAGGAAGCGGCCTTTGTAGCCGATCTGCTCATGTCCTAGTTATTTTTAAAAAAAAGTTACCAAATAAATCTGTGAGCAGCTCTGGTGTCTGTTGACTCACTCTTTTGTCCAAAGCCCATGCGTCCACCAGCTTCTCACCTTACGGCTGTAAGAAAATGACACATTCGGACCAAACGTAACCTCGCTGTGGAAGATGGAAGGACTCGCTGCCTGCCATTGCTCTCAGTTTCAGCTGAAATGCCTTTTGACTTTAGAATAAGAGGGCAAGACAAACACACCAGATCTGAAACCGTTAGCTGTGGTTCAGGTCAGTGAAACGCAAAGAAATGCCTGACTTGCACTCCTCAGACCTGCTGCGTGTCAGACAGTGTTTGGGTGAGACGATAACCATCACCTGCGACGTGCTCTTAGGTGTGTGCACAAAAAAGTAAAATCAAAAAATTAACCCACATTCTTATAGCACTTTACTGGAATGAGAAAAGAGTCAAAATATCATGGATCTTATTACCCTGTAACTCTGAAAGCATTTATCACAAGCAAACATCTTAACAAATATAATCACACAACTTTGTCACTGCACCATTAAAGGCTTTTATCAATCTAAGAATATTTAAAATTTACAGTCAAAATGTCAGCAAATGGGTCATAAAAAACCAAAAGATGGTCCTCAGACTAGCTACAGACAAGTTAAACTTAAAAAAGGATTGCTAATGACATATTTTAACCATTACTGTTAAAAAAATGAATTGAACAAAACAGTATGATAGTTGTTAAAACTGTTTGTGTTGTCACTAAGACATGTTTAATAGTGTTAAAGAGTTTTCTGTCATAAATCAGCAAAGGTTTAGGTCATAACCCTCAGCTATAAGCTGAAATGTTTGAGGATCTCTGCATCGTTTCATACAAATGAATATTCTCACATTAGTTGTATTTTAACAATGTTATTACTTTGAAGCTCAGTCAGCAAACCTGAGTTTCTTGCTAACATTAGCAAGGGTAATGTTGGTTTGGTGTAAAAAGAAGAAGAAAAAAGCACCAGAAATATCTTTAATTCTTACCGATTTGTATTTAAATAGTTAGTTTAGCGTCAATAAAGCTGAACTTAAAGGCAAACTTTACTGAAAGTATGAAAAAAGTAGGAAACCTTTAGAAAAGCAAAGGTTTTAGCTTCAGGGAGTTATCTGATTTGATGCAATGGGAAGCTTCTTATTCATCAAACAGACATGTTGGAAGACTCGTTTTGTGGTTGTAAAAAAGCAACCAGACTTGTTCACTTGTGGAACGAATGTTTCCACTGAATTAAAGCTGAAATCAGGAAATCACCAACATTAACAGTAACAGATTTTTCCTCCATCATCTCAGCGGTTTCTGTCAGTCTCCTCTGCTGCTCTGAGGTCAGTCGGAGTCTCAGGATGGGTTTCAAGCTGCTCCTCCTGGACTCAAAACAAGCCGTTCGCTGTTTAACACGACCGAGATCTAAATCCTGGAAAAGTTTGCAGCGTTTCACGATGGGATTACTTTGTGACATCTCTCACAAAGCTGGTTACAGATTGGTTTTTCCATTTTTTTTTTTGTAATTCTTCTTCTGCAGCTCACTGTTTCCCAGATGTGTTATCTCATGCACCTTCTGACCGTTCCCTTTCCTGCTTACCGTAATATTCCCGAGGAAGTGCTATATTTACGGGGGATAAATCAGCGTCATACGGATTTGGAAAAGTTGGACTCCCTTGAACATGAGTAACCTCGAGGCTGGTACGTGCGTGAACACTCACCGCTTCTTTACGCTGGAAACCCGGTGGAGTTTAAAGATCTCCTCTCTGATTTAGGGCTTTATTTTGAAAGAATTAACTTCTCTGTCTGGAGGACAAAAAGTCTAGTCATTAGGGGAAGTTATTATTTGAAAACTATAAAGAGATGTTTGCGAGAAAACATGTTCTCACAGACCGATTTTACACATTCAGGATTAACAAGTAAATTCTTGCCAATTTAATAAAACTTTGTTGTAGGAGGAAGATGAGTGGGACTGAAAAGAAGATGTAGTTTATATCTCATATTAACTATATTTAATTCATTGTACTTATTCAACTCATCCCTGCTCTCCCTTGTGACTAAATATTGGCTTTTCTACAAATAATTTCTATCTCTTTGGATTTTACAGTCAAAGTGGCAAAGGGCTGGACTTCTCCATCCAACCTAAAATAACCTGACCCAAAATGGCTTCGCTTACTACTGCACACATTTTCTGCGGTCTCCTTCTGTCGGAGAATATTGGGAAGGAAGGACAAAAGTAAGGAAGGAAGTCTGAGTCCATTATTTCTGCGCCTGAGGTGGACGATGAGTCAGGTTTGGGTCTGGAAGCATCTGCTTCTCTGGGTATTTCCCCCCCAAAATATCTGATTTAAAGACAAAAAAAATCCCCCCCAAAAAATGTCTCGACGTGCAGATTACAGTCAGACTGAAACTTAGAGAAAAGAAACATGGATGCACGGCTCTGTTTTTTTTAAATTCATATTTTATATTTAGTTTATCTGCGTAGCCCTATCTTCCTTCACCCAGAGAGAAACCAAACAACTGTCGCTGTGCGGGCGCCTGGTGATGGTGTGTGTGTGGGGTATTTTACTTTACTTTTTGTTTTTAAAGAAAAATTCAGCAAAATGAGCCTGATAGGGGACAACCACTCGCCTCCTCTGGTTGAAGTCAGACAGACAAAGCAAATATAAACTTTCAGCGCGCTCGTCTGTCTGGGAGAGGCACAGTTAATATCATTCACAAATGAATAAACAGCCTCAGGGGAATATATGAAGCTACTGATGAAACGTCTGCTCAGATCTGCCCCAAAACAAACAAACATTCAGCTCCCCGGATGGGAGAAGTCCACTTGTTTTTGTTTTTTTATCTTTTTATTTTATCCTAAAAGTCAACAAATAAAACCTTCACCCTTTTTATTATTATTGATTTCTTCCCCCCCTTTGAATTACAGACTTTATCTCAGCTTCGATGGACGCTTCTTTGCCGTTTTCGTGGCGTTTGCTTTCGACACACGCCCCGGATGTTTTCCTTCAGTGTTTGCCACCAGAGTTCAGGCTATTCAAACCATGATACCGCCACCACCATGTGTAGGAGATGAAATGTGATTCGTTCACTTCTGTTCCCCCCTTTCTCAAAAAAAAAAAAAAAAAAAACCAACAAAAAACCCACTAAGCAAATGTTTTGACGTTCACACATCTTTCTGTGGTGTAACCACAGACGAGCTGGATCTTTTCGGAGGACATTGACGATCTTTTACTCCTGCCCAGTAAAAGATAGCCTCCAGGTTGTTTATAGAGTTTAGTTTGAGCCCAACATGGCAAAAATCTGTCGTAGTTCCTAAGCTAACCAAGAAACTGCTCTCTGGCAGCGATATTTGTTGGTTGAACACTCCTCAGATGGAACAAAGTTGGTTGAACTGACCAACAGAGTCCCATTTTTTACAGATGGTTTTGTCTTCCCGTCCAGCCCGATAAGAACCAAGATATTTTTTTCTCTGAGCTCCCTGTTTTTTTAGGCCCAATACTTCCACGGATGTACGGTGGATTTCAGCTTTTAAAGTGCTGTTGTTTAAGAAAAGGACACCATCTCGCACAGAAATGCGATTCCATTGATTAAAAACAAAACAATGATAATTTTGACTTCGAGTAAACCTTTACGGTGAGCGATGTTCTGTAGTTGTGTAGAAATGAGTAACACTGGAACAGCTGGAACATTTTTGTCTAAACCGTATAATTGGTTTCTTTTTACAGTCAAAGCTAATGTAAAAAAATAGATATTTAAATAGATGTTTAGATCCGATTTGTGATTTTTAAGGCCACATTGACTATATCACCACGTTTCACTAGTTTCCTGCACAGATGCCCACTGTAAATACAGTCTGCTAAACATTTAGCTGTTAAAACAGCACGAAGCGCAAATGCTCATTAACAAAAAAAAGCTTTTACCTCAAAGCCCACAAAGCCGGGACTGTGCAGAAGTGAGGCAAAAGCTGAAAAACCACAAAATAACCCCCCCACCCCCCCAACCTCCATTCATCATCTTGGCAGCTGCTGGGAGGTGCACCAAAGTTGTGTTATGCCTCTGCACTGTTTGAGCTACAAGCGCCCAGGACCCTCCGGCCTTATGAAACCTGTCTGTTTGTTGGCGCAGTTCTGCTTTATTAACTCCAAATGTCTCCCCGAAAATTTGTCATCCACGTTCAGAGCGACTGTGACGCATGGCGACCCCCCCATCCTCCTCTTCCTCCTCCTCTCAGATGCGAGACATAAATCACAGAAGAACCAAATTAGAATCTAAAAAAAGGAACGGAGCAGGGGTATTTTGGTGAGCCTCTAGTAACTCGGCTGCTCACTCAAGGTGGAACAGCTGAGCTGGTGTCGTGTTAAAGCACTCAGACAACAACACAGATCAAATCTATCACGCTCGGATGAGACGTGGTGATGAAGAAACGGCTCGTGTTTTATGTCATCGCCACCGCAACGCGAAGCTCTGAGAACATCAGAAACCGGCTCAGGTGTGACCCCGCAGTTCTGCTGCGACTCCAGTTTGGATTCCACCGCTACTGGAGGTCACAGTTTACACAGCCTTCTCGTGTCTGCAGTGATAAATGTAATAATAAATAAAATCCACAGGTGCTTTAAGGTTACACACAACACAACGTGGTTGGGTAATCAGTCCAGCAGCCTGAAGCATAAATGAGGTTTATCTGAATTTTAATAACCAAACAGCAGGATGTAGTTACTCCTGGCAGCACTAGAGGGAAGCAGCAGGAAGAGTTGTTCGGGTGTTTTTTTTTCCTGAATGTTTCTGGTGCCACAGTAAGTAATGCTGAGACACAAACTTGTGTGTTAAGTTTCCATTACTGAAGCATAACTGCAGCTTATAAAACAATATATGAAGCGGGCTTGAGGAGCATCTGAAGATGCGTGTGGAAATATGCTGCAGGGGTGAGTTCAGCATCGAAAACCTCAGGGAGTAAAGGGTGGAAAATAATGGGGAAAGATACCTAATAAGTTATTTTTAATCACTTCATGTTAAAGACGTTTGTCTGTAGTTGACTAATGCTGTTCCTTCTTAGAGGCCAAAAGGACAATTTAACAATAAACTGAGTTTTAAAGTAACTTAAACACACATTTTTGTCAGAAATGCTCTAAAAATATTAATAATAACCTTAAATGCACCACCCAGAGTACTCATAATTATTGTAATATATGAAGAGAAATAAACTTTTACAGTTACAATTAGACAATTTATAATGTTGATTAGAAGGATATTTGGGCTATTTTTAAGCTTTTGTGCAAAAGTTATGAACAATGATCTTACCTGTTGTAGATAGCTTTTTGAATCACCTCAGTTTGGAGAAACAGAGTTTAATACTGCACATCATTTGAACTGGGAAGCTAGAATTTCCAAGTTCCAAGTTGGAAAAAAAAAAAAAAAAAATCAACTGGAACACCCCGACAATGTTAAAACCTGTAAAACTGAAGGTTCCTGACTAACCCACCCTCAGAACCCAATATGACTGACCTGAGCATGAAAAGTTGCCATAGTTGCAGAAACAAACTTTTTATTTTAATCTTAGTTTTTTGGGTCAGTTTTCACCTCAGCAGTGTAGTCACAGTAATTTCCAATCATTATTACAAAAACATGTTGGTCTGACGTCAATTACCAGATCCACGTTCCGACATCCAAAGTGCAACGAGGCCCTTCAGAAGTCTGACCGGAGTCTGACCGGAGAGCTAACGGCTAAGACCAAAGTGAAATGCTGCCATCTTAAATCAGCTCCAGTCAGCAAACTTTTAAAGGGGATCATGCAAACACTGTTTTATGGTTTCCACTGCTGTCAGTTTTGCGTCACGTTGTTATCTTGACGGAAACAGAATGATATTCCTGCTGGAAGTGCTACAGCTAGCTGCTGCCATTGGTACTTGCACCTGCAAATGACTTTGAAATTCTGTGCATTTAACCGTGTAATGCAAAATAGACAGAAGTGTGAAGGCTTATAAGAGAGGGTTATCATGAACTGCTGTGGAAATCTTGGGGGTTTGAGTTGTTTTAACAAAGCTACACGCTTTGGTTTTAGCTACTAGCCATTAGCTGTGTCAAGGTGTAGATCGTTTAATAAGCTACAGTACCTGCTACATGTAAAACATTAAATTTATGACTAACTTCGTGCTGCAAAAGAGGGTTCTTATGAACTGCTATATTTTTTTTGGAGATCTGCATTGTTTCAAAACAACAGCAACACATTTTGGTCTACATTCAGACTAGCCGTTAGCCTGTTAGCCATGTCAGACATATTTCTCCAAAACTGAGGTTGTTCAAATAGCTACAGTACATGCAACTCGTAAAATATTAAATGTACAAATAACCTCCCACTTTGACAGGTACATAAAAGAGGGATCTCATGAACTGCTATGGAGGTTGTGGAGAGTTGAGTTTCAAGAGTACAGCAACGCACTTTGGTTTTGTCTACATTCAGATTAGCCGTTAGCCTGTTAGCCATGGTAACGGTCCATGATGTCAGCCATATTTCTCCACTGAGGACAAAAAAAACTTCCTGCTTTAGTTAGGTTTTTTTTTTACAGCTGGAAGCCAGTTTCTGTGAACTCGTAAGCAGGACAGTCGTTACACCCCTCGCGTTTATTTACCGACTCGTTTACGGCCCGTGGAAGCGAATTACGGCGCGTTCGACGCCGTCGCTATGAGCCGGCCGGGGCTGAAGAAACTTTGTGTGTGTGTTTTCTGGTTGCTAGGGGCGGAGCCAACTGAGCCGAGAGTCGCTTCGGCCCCTCCCTCCTATATTCTGTTCACCCATGCTTACGTCTGGGACCCGAGTTCCGCATTCCTGAGCCTTCGGGTCTGTACTTAAGCGAGCTGATGCAACGACCTCTGCTCAGTCCTCAATAAACCTGCCCAACTCCGGAGTCCTCCACCGTCGCGTCGCAGCGTTACTGTCTCTGCGGAATTTTTTGGACGCACTACGGGTGAGTCTGCCTTTAAATTCCAGCCTGTGCGCTAACTGCACAGCCATTTTATCCCCCCCTCCCCACACTCCCTCTCCAGGAGTTGGCTGAATGTTGATACACGGGCGTCACATTTGCATTATTCTATATTTAAAAGGGGAAAACAAACACGTTGTTACGGGGTTTAGAACGCATAAGTTAGTTTTTATGACTTCATGTGCGACGTTTTCGTTCGTTAGTGTCAATAAATGGCGATGGAGATGACCAATTTTCCGTGAAAAGTGGGAGTTGTGTTTCTTTTTTGACGGTTTAAAGTTTTCCGTGCTCCCACCGCAGCAGGGCTGCTGGTAGGTCGGTGCCGTTAAGGACGTTGTTGTTACAACTGTTGTAGCAACTGTCGGGTTCTTTATTACGGCTCGTTATTTACGCCCCCGTCGGCCCGTGACTGTCAGGAGGTATTTTCATCTCCTGAATTCCTCCACGGAGTGTTTCTAATTAAAAGTGTCCGTTAGCCTCCCGGGAGTGACGGTTATGTAATGCCGCACGCGCCCCGAAGTAGTTACCCGCTAACCGTTACCAAGGACGGGTTCAGAGGGAGCAGGGACCCCTCCCCCCCACCACCCCCAGCCAAAGGGGCCCCCACATTGTCCTCCACAGACACCACCACCCTCCGCATTTACTGCCCCTCTCTGTTGGTTTGAGCGCCGTTCGTCCACACGGCAGCGGCGGCCATGTTCTCTGACACCGAAACCGTTTCAATCCAGGACTTAAAAAAAAATATATATTTTATTGGAAACTCCTGCCATTGTTTCAAGGGGAAACTGCAACTCAAGAAGAAATCACACAGTCACAATAAGGCAGTGGTTAGTTTGTGTCCCCCGCAGTGGAACTACAGTAACAATGATGGAGAGCTGAATACAGTTTCCAAACAAACATTTGTGTTATTCTCCGTTCTGGATTTAAGTGTTTTTCTTGCTGGAGAGTAGAAACGCAGAAACCACGGCCCACGAGCTCAGCTGTACCGTGTGAACGCGTCACGTTTCCACGCTCAGCATCGGGAGAAAATTGCCAAAGTTTCCAGAGATCATTCCACGTGTGAACGGGCTCTTAATCCAGCTTTTTTTTATGGATTTGCATCTATATGTTGTTCCAAAGAAGTAGGTTAAATGAATAAAAAAATAGAAAAAAAATTCACGTTAAAACAAATAATTTTGATTCAAAGATCTTTAAAGATGATTCAAATCATGTATCGTTACTTTCATGAGGGAGTGCCCTGGCCTCCTACTGGTACCACCTGCACCCCCCCCCCCAATGATAGTACTAGCATGTAATAAACTATTAAACACCTGTGTGTGTTCGCATGTTACCAAAGCGATACGTCGTCGCCCACCGCCTCCTCTGGCGCCGCCCCTCAGATCTCCCCGGGACTCAAGTGTCTGGAGTTTAACATCGTTATAAAAGCGTACCCAACAAAGTGATGCATCTGCATGTGTCAATGAGTCTGATTCGTCATCGTTAGCGTACAGACGCGTTTGACTGCTCGACCAAAACCCCTGCTAGCAGGGAGCGAGGGCACGCACGCCGGGAAAAATGGCGCAATTTACTCAGAACCCACCCACCACCCCCCAAAAAAATATATGCGTTTTAGTTTTAAAATGCTCTCACAGTGTACAAAGCAATAGATCTTTATTGTCCATCTTAATCCTTTCCATATTTAGCTGGTGACAAATAAAAGGGAAGTGCTGACGAATCAAGTTGGTTGATTTTTGGAAAACGGGTCGTAGAAAACATGAGCCGCCAGTCCGTTCAGTCGACGGGTCTTTTGGTTCCTTCAGTAAAACCTGAGCAGCTTTTGCTGGAGCAGAGGTTCACAGTTTGGCTACATCTACCTCTGAAACAGGAAGTAAACAACTACATGACAGATGGAAATCTGTGTACTTTTCCTGTTTATGATTAGTACAGATTTCTATTATTCCAACTAACTAAGCAAGAAAGAAACAGAAATAGAGCCGATACTTCAACTTAGAACCAATTAAAATGAGTCATAATCTGAGTTTAATGAGGGCTGAACTGTCTACAAAGTAACCTGAGGGGAAATATAAAGTATTAATATATGTTTCATATGTACCTGTTGGAGTAACATTACCAGGAAACATTTTTCCTCTGTGATTTTTGATGACACTTCAGTCAGTCTGACTGATGTTATTGAATATTACAGCCCGGTTCTGCAGGTTCTGCAGTTTGAAGCTTCTAAACTTTTGTTTTCATCTGGTTCTGTTTAAAAAAAAAAACTACTAAAAATGCAAGGATCGCATTTCCACGACCACTGTTTCTGTTTCTGCACCTCAGTCTTTATACAAACAACAAATATTGGACAGTTTCCCTGACAGTGACTGAAAATAGACTTGTTTAGTTATCCTTACGTAAACAGTTTGTAACTAATTTGTTGTAACTTTTGCATTAGACCAGCATCGTTAAACTTGGCTTGCTCGTCCTTTGCGTCTCCAGCTTCTTCCTGAAAAGCCCACACCTTGGATAAGTTCAAAACCAGATAAATTATGACTACCACATTTACAAAATGACAGATTCATTTACACGGGAGAAAAAAACCTGGAAAGAAAGCAACTTTTGCTAATGGTATTTATTATTGCTTCACCTAAAAAATCAGCTGTTTTGAATTTGATTTGAATACAATCCTGATAGTCATTGTGATAATTTAAAGTAATCTGTTTTAGTAAGTTTCTTTTTTTTTTTCCTCACTGTTTAGGACTGCTTTGTGATCATTCAGAGTGCAGACTGTGAAGACTAACAAACATCCTCTTTTACCTTTTTCCTACAGCGTCTAAACGGAGTTCATCATTGACAGAAGACGACTGATAAGTTTTCTCTGAGTAAGTATCAAGCATTTCTACCTCCTGATTATCACTGTTACACACACCTACACACACACGCACACAGGTCTGTGAACAGCCAACACACCTTGAAACATAAGTGATTTAAATGATGCGTGAAGTCTCTTTTGGCAGCACATGAGCACGCCAAGTAAACTTTGCTTTGGTTCGTCGTCTGTTTTTCTGCATAATGAACGAGGGAGACATATTTACAGGTTTCACTACCAGATAAATATTTATTCCAGTACTGCAGGTCCTTTAATTCACTTTATTTTAATCATTAAGCGGTAAACACTATGCACACGCCCGTTTGAAGCCCTCTTTAAATGACTGTGTTACAGCGTGTCCCTGCCCTCAGTGGCCTGAAGGTTAAAGGTCATCTGTGCAACGTGAAATATGATTTGTTGTCTTTTTTTTTCTTTATTTGTGATGTTGGTGAGGGCAGAGGTTTGTCATTTACAAGTTCATAGGTTCAGAGTTTTCCTACGCGGCGCATGCTCGTACAGATATACGCTGCAGGGGAAACTATTCTTGTGTTCTTTTATGTATGTTTCCTTTGTGTCTCCGTCTGTGTTTGTGTGGCGCTAAGTAACCGAGCCCGTGTTGCAGAGGCTTTAAATGCCCAGCGCCGCCTGCCTGGACGCATCCGTGAGATGGTTTCCGCATAAATGGAACACTGCAGTGGATTAATGGGAAAGGGCTGGCGAGCCTGCAAGCAGCGCGGGGCCAACAGGGCTCAGAGGCTGGACGTGGGCGCACAAGGTTTATTTTAAGTAGAAATGCCTTCCAGTGCGTCTCTGGAGAGCTAGAATTGCCGAGCTGCTCCTCCAGCACGCTGAACAGACAGCAGACGCATTGCAGACGAGCAAGCCAACTATGCAACCGCTCAGTGGTACTAATGCTAATGCTGGGGGAGCAGCTATTCACTGCTGTGGGTATCAAATTATCAGGATCGCGTCGTAGTCCACCGTAAGCCTTTCCACATGGCTTGTAAAAACAGTATCGGGGCAGACTAGATGTACAGTGTGGAAGCAAATACCCGAATGTCCAAAGGTGTAACAGGAAGGAGAGACATTAAAGCCAGTGTTTAAAGGGAAATGGTTCACCTTTTACATAGTTATGCTTTCCAGATTTCTCAAATTTCTTTTGGAACCAAAACCAGCCTTTCTTTGTTTAGACAAAAAACACCCTTGTCACAAAGTATTGACCCGACTTTCAGACTTCCCGTCTCTGAATAACACCGCAGAATCACATCCACTACTCAACCTTGGCTCTGTTTGAGCGGCCCCAGCGCCCGCACCGTACATGTGTGCGCTTGACATGGAGCAGATGAGGAAATATCAGAGGACAAAGTCTGAAAGAGCACCGAAGTGACAACCGCACGTTGCGTAACACCGGTGATTGCTTCAGCGAGGCCGCATTAAATCTAATTTTCTGGATGTGCTTGGCCAATATCTTGTCGTCAGAGATTGCACATTACAAGCCTAAGATTTGCCATACGTTGCAAATGCTTTTGTTTGCATCCTTTTTCTTTTTTTTTTTGATTGATTTAATCCGCGTCTGAGCCAAGCCAAAGCTCTCTGCCATGCAGCCTAATCTTGACTTACAGCTCGAAGAAAAATAGTAACATTATAGTAACTCGAGCAGGACCACCCAGACGCACAAGCTGATGTGTGACTGTTTGAATAGCATGAAGCAGACCAAGAAGGCCTCCAGCCAAGGATCACATTGTAAAGCATAGAATAAAAAAAAAAGATCAGTTTTTTGGCTGAAGTCGACAGATTACAGAAGTTTCCGATGTCTTGTATTTCAGTCTGAGCTTCATGTTTACTTATCATCACTGTGAGACAGCAGTTTCAGGTTAAATTTTAATAACCGTGATGAATCGTTTTGGGAAGACTTGTTTTCTGAGGACATCTTGGAAGGTTCGTCCTGTCCGTGGGGACGAAACGAAAGCTGAAATGAAGCCCTTTCACTTCCCGCTCCATCACTCTTTGATTTCACCGGTGACACGGCGACACCAGCAGACCCCGACTGCGTCTCCTCTTGTCCGGTCCCGTCCCTTGGAGCGGTCCCGATGCTTTATAACTGGACTGCCCCGTCCTGGAGTCGAGTCTTTGCCAAATTCCCCTGGTTTCCCCGGAGGGTTGCGAAACGCCGTAACTCAGCTCACGGCGCAGACGGTAACGATGATCACTCAGACCTTGGCTGAAGATGGAGAAAGTGCGCCTTGGCTGCCGGCTCCTTTTGGACATCTCTCATATTCAGCATTCATGTCGAGTTGGACCTGCAAAAGCTGTCTGCAGATGTTTAGTTTTTTTTTTTTTGCATGGTTCCCGCCTGTGGATCATGTAGTTCTTTATTTATCCCAAATTAATTGCAGATATTCCTGTAGCACAAAAAATAAAGAGTTTCCTACAAAGGTAAATAAGCACGAAAACCCGTCACAAATGCTGCTGAGGGTAATGTGCGGTTTTAACAAGCAGCAGTTTGTAAAGGTAGCGAGCAGCCTTTGAACCCCCACCCACACACACACACATATTCAAGGTTTCAACAGGAATGAGGATAATGGGGCCTCCAGCCGGGCCGCTGGCTGTTGGCGAGGAGCTGAATTCCTCAGAACTTCTAATTGCTCTCAGGAAATGGACACGTTTAGTCGAGCCGAAGACAGATAAATTATGTGAGCGAAGGAGCGGGTGAACTGCACCATCTGCCCGGTTTAACCTCCCTCCACACCCCCACCCGGCCTCCTCTCTTCACACACCTCCTAACTCCAAACTCGCCTCGCAAAGATTTGCTTTGGGCCGAAGCCAGAACATGAGTTGAGGGTTCTAAATTTCCACAAGCAATACTTGGCATTTCCGCTCCCCGCCCTCGCCTCCAGCCCCTCTCCGTTCGCCCCGAGCGCCCGTGGCACCCACGTCTCCTGCTCGGGTTTTCTGGGCGCCTTTTGTCCGAGGGGGTAAAGCGGGGGCCCAAACACTGTGGCGCTGGCTTTTCTGCTCCACTGCAAAAGCACAGTAACGCTTGTTGCATCATCAAAACGCCGACCACTAATCTCTGGCTGCGGGCTGCTGCTGGGAACAGAAAACAACAACAGCAACAACAGAAACGCTCTTCTCTTAATAACCGTGAAACTCCCTTCGACTCCTGGGCTTGAGCGTAATTAACGCCCTGCGAGACGAGCAGTGGAGACTTCTCCAGCGTTTCATGTCTTGAGGTTTGAAGGGGTGTTGAGTTTGCGAGGGGGATTTTCAGACCCTTCTGAGGCGGAACAGATTAAACACAACAAATGTACTCTAAAGTGAGATGTGCCAAGAGCCCGCTGTGTGTTGGAGTTTACGGCAATACTTCAGTTGTCTGGAGAGGCGTGAAACTGACTTTTATGTCATAACTGATACTTCAACTTTGTTTTAGCTGCTGGCAAAGTCGCCTTTCAGATCTTTGATCTGCTGAACCTGATATAATGTTACCTTGCATACTTGTTTTTGACTGCAAGGTTAGGCTTTTCTTTCAGAGTATTGTTTAATTACTGAAAAGGAATGAATTTAATGGATGTGATCCTAGAATATCCTGGAACTGATTATATTTTGGTATTTTAAAACTTGCCCTTTCTGAGTTTTAGCCTGATTTGAGTCTGTAAACGAGCCACGAGCGTCTGGCCAGCTCGAATCTAAACAGGATTTTTCTCCATCAGTCCTAATGGGCCCGTCCGATACTCGTGGCTGTTCTCCCAAATACCTCCTTTAGAACACGGAGAACATGGAAGTGCAGGAGATCAGTCTCAGTCCTGTCAGACTTCCCTCCCCTTAATCTCCTCTGAGACCCTCAGAGACAA
This sequence comes from Kryptolebias marmoratus, assembly GCF_001649575.2. Lineage (NCBI taxonomy): Eukaryota > Metazoa > Chordata > Actinopteri > Cyprinodontiformes > Rivulidae > Kryptolebias > Kryptolebias marmoratus. Next base: position 11,257,070 of record NC_051448.1, read on the forward strand.
GGAATTTTATTTATTTATTTTTTTGGAACCAGGGTTGTCCTGTTCCTTTCCTCTCGGTATAAATGGGAGAATACATTCAGCGGGAGACAGGAGGGAGTGGCAGTAAGGATTCAAGATATAATAAAACGAATCACGCAGACCGGGGCTGACACCGAACATCGTTCTCTGAGCCGATCAGAGAACCGCAAATAATGTTTAAGGGTTTTAACTTTTTCTCCTGGAAGAAAACATCCAGGCGGCGACGAGTGATAATGTAGAGGAGCTGGTTGGAAAAGTAAAAGGTGAGGCGTTATGTGACAGATGGACTTCCACACAGAAGCTGATTGATTCGCTTATTTAGTTCTTCAGACACAACAGACTGAGTAAAAACACTCTGAGACTGGCCCATACGCTGGGTGGAGTACATTAGAATAGAGTTACATAATCCTCCTTTTTTTATAACCTCCTTTATGGGCTTTGTAACAGTCTTTTTGTACCCGAAAAAAAAGAAGCGGAGAAAGGAAAAACTTGTAACTTTCAGCACAGTCTGCCTGTCGGATAGTGACCCACCGGCGGCGTCAGCTGTTTTCACAGCACCTCACAATACGAGTCTTTGTTGGGTCCATATGAGAGGGGCTTTGTTCGCTTTGTGCCAAACCTGCAGAGGTTCGGCTGCAGACACAGCTCAGGAGGCAGCTGTGAATAAAGCCATTAATCTCAAAGTTACCCCGATATCATGTGCACTTTTCAAGCCCTCGCCGCAGCCTCGGGTTCGCCTGCTAATCCCAGTCTGTTGTCAGCAGAAAGAAGCTGTTGGAGAATTAGTCGTTTCAGATGTGTAGGCGTTTAGCCGAAAAAAAAACTGTTCAGATCCACCCAGTGACTGGTTCTCTGCTAACGCAACATCTCAGCCAGACGAAGGCACGGCCGCTTTGTTCAGGGGCTTTAAGAGAAAGCTCCTCTTCCTCCTCGGCATGAAGACGACACGTCTTCCTCAGCGTTGGGCAGAGCAGAGTCCGTTCCCCCCTGTTCTCATCTGAAACATTTGTTTTTTATTTGGCCATCAGAAGTTTTCCAGCTCGGAGCCCTCAGAGTAATTACAGAGACATCTTAATTCTACAGCCTGCACCTTTATTCCTGCCCAGCCTCTTTACTTTTCCTCCTTTCTCCCCTGATTGCATTAAAGATCGCTGCGGTCAAAGCCTCTGAACAGCCCTAAATTATTGGAAAAAGGGCGGTGATCAAATCCATGCGCGTTAGCTGCTCTTTGATGTTCTCCGAACCCTCGCCCCAATAAACTCCAACCAACACTGGAGTCCAAAAGCAATAAACCGATCAGAAGCGGGGATGTGGAAGTCGGCGCTCTGCTCCTCCGATCAAACCGGAGGCTTCCCTTCCCTTCGCACAACAAACTACAGACGTGAGCGTCGCTGCTGACAGCGTGAAGTTTGTTTTTTTTTTTCCACCAGCTGCTGACTAAAACGATAACCCAGCTGTCAAAACTGTCTACTTATTAACACATTCTTGGAAACGGGAACCCGTATTTAGAGAGACATTTGATGACAAGGACAGAAGACAGAATAGTTTTAAAAAAAAGACGAGTTTCCTGGTATCTGACGGGCGGGACACACTTCTCTCTCTCTCTGTTTCAGCCGTAGATGGAGGCACCTGCAGCAGGCAGCTCAGGAAGGATTGTTTTTGGTTTTTGTCGTTGTTGAATATCCCTTCATCCCATCTGATCCCTGATGGTTTGTTGTGTTTATCACAGAGAGGAGGGATCTGTTTATGGAAACCTTTTTTTTTGGCGGCACATAAGAATGGAGCCTCGGGCCTGCAGGCTGATTTATTTTCTGTTTTGCAAACAAACAGTTTTCTGTGGAAGAATGGGATCACCCTGCTACCAGATGGCTTCAGAATGACAGAAAAACACAAGATTTCAAAACACTTTGACATTTACATCATGTCATCTTTTTTTTCGTGTTTATCTAATTGTGTTTCTGCTTTAGGCAACAGGAAACACATTTTATTAAGCACTTTGGGTTTTCCGCCGTATGACCAACAGCTTCGGTAAACTAACCTCATCGTCACTTTGTGCTCATTGCTCCCCTTTCTTCCTCTTTAACTCCACAGCGGCAGCGGAGGCCGGGCTGGACATGATGCCGGGACAGATACCCGACCCTTCGCTGGCGGCGGGCTCCCTGCCCAGCCTGGGCCCGCTGGCGGGCATCTCAGCCACCACGCTCACCGACCAGCTGAAGCTGGCCGACCTCCACCGGCTGGGCACTGTCATATCGCCGCTGCACTTCCTGGGGAGGCTGGGGAAGAGGCCGCTCGCCATCAAAACAGAGGTGAGGAGGAGGAGGAGGAGACGGGCGCGTCTTCGTCCCCCGACCCTGCGTCTTTTCTGTTCTGTGATGCTGATGATATGAGCAGGTTTGAGCAGAAAAGTAACACCTTGTTTTTTCGCAGATGGATGAAGACGAAGAGCGAAGAAAACGAAGACGAGAGAAGAACAAGGTAGCAGCAGCCCGGTGCCGAAACAAAAAGAAGGAACGTACTGACTTCCTTCAAAGGGTGGGTTCATGACTCAGCGCTGTATACTAACAGCAGAATAACGAAAGCAGACAAGAATAAGCTGACCTTTTTTATCCCCGGCTCGCCGTTCTACAATAAACCCCAATCTGTCAAGTTTTTCCAAGCGATCTCTCTGCTCCTCGTCTTCAGGAATCGGAGCGTCTGGAAATGGTGAACTCCGAGCTGAAGGCCCAGATCGAGGAGCTCCGTCTGGAGAGGCAGCAGCTGATGGTGATGCTCAACCTCCACCGGCCCACCTGCATCGTGCGGACCGACAGCGTCAAAACGCCCGAGAACGAGGCCAACCCGCTGCTGGAGCAGCTGGCCGCCGAAACCAAATGAAAGCAAACGGCAGGAAGCCGGGGACGTGGAAGTCCTCGAAGCCTGAACCAGGGATGGCCGTTTTGCGCCGTCCAAACAAACACTTATCTGAACAAGCACTTGAGCTCCACAGCGGAGACTTTTGCCCAAGGATCTGAGGTTGTGGGGTTCTTCCTCAGCCCTGCTACATGAGCTGGCTCTGTCCGACAGAAGACTGGAAACACCTACTGTGCCTGCGCCCGGTCGTTACTCCAACCTAACTCCACGTAAAGGGACCAACGGAAGCAGGAGGTACGACTGGAGCGCCAGCCCTGAGGAGACACTAACAGCGCCCCGCGGCGCTCTGTTACTGCGCCGTGCCACGCCGCGCCGCTTCCACGCAGAGGCTCGCAGAAACTTCAGCGTTGTGCAGTTTGTTTGTTTGTTTTTTTCCTACGTATGCTAGTCAAAACATACCGGCGTAGAGTTTTAGGTTACAAACACACCAGACAGAGCGCAGTTTGTTGTTTGTTTATTTTTAAAAACGTTGAGCTCGGTTGATCCGATTCGTGGTGACGCAGGCGTCCTGAAAAGCACATATTCACAAAATGTTTACACCCTTTATTTTTTAAAAGAAAAGACGTGTCTGTTTCATTGTTGAACTTGTTTTATACTGCCTCGTATGAACCGCTCGCTGGTCACTCGATGTGATTCGTCTCCAATCTGTCACGCTGCGCTGTCAAACAGCTGTGAAGACAAAGGTATTTCTGTCTGTTTTGCACCTGTACCTATGTACGAGCTCGCATCATATCCTGAGTAGATTAAATTTTATTTTCTAACTAAAAGGAAGCGCTCTCTGTTTGTGTCAGGAGTCTCGGCGCTGCTCGCCACGCCGCCACAAATGCCAAACGACAGAAGGTTGTGCAACCGTGTTTTCTTCCAAACGCATGTTGCCAGAATCAGAGCTTTACTTTCATTTGCACAACTTTTTTTTTTTTTTTTTTTAAAGGTCATGCTTTTGTTTCCTTTTTTTCATGATTACTTTAGCTTCCTTTTTTTGGGCTTCGGCAGAGAAAACGATTCTCATGACTTTTAGCTGACATGTCAGAAAGCTTGGTGCCTTGGCTCGGATGAAGTTTCAATCTGAAGCACCTTCAGCAGCAGCAGCAAGTGAAGGCACCGCAGCCAGTCTGACGGTGCGTTCAGGGTCACTCCGGTCATGGCTTGAGCACCAGCTCCAACAAATGAGTTTCTAAACCTAAAAGTTTCTCACGCTGTCAATAAAAACACATGAGGAGACGCTCTGAACGGCTGAAAAGGAGAAGTCCTGCTTCAGGCAGAAGAGGGAAAAACATTTTTTACTTTCAGACTGAAGGCAACTTTTCTCTAAAGTTCCCAACAAACACTCAGCTCCAAAGAATTAAATCCATCACAGCAATAAAACATGAGGAGCTAAGTTTTTATATTAAACATTTAATTCCTGCTTTTTTCCCACAAACTGAGCAAAATAATCTTTTCATATGTTAGACACATATGTTGTTTTTTTTTTTGGAAAGTGAATGGGTCAAGAAAAACTACAATAAGGAAGGTTTTTCTTTCAGCTCAGCAGTGAACAGCTCCATCTAGTGGACACTTCTGCGAACTGCAGGGTTAATATTAACGAGTAACTGGTTGTAAAATAAGTTACTTTTTTCTTTGTTTTTCTTTAATTTGATTTGTCAGATTCTTTAAAATTCAGAACTAGAACTTGTTGTTTTTTAAACATCACTAAGTGACAAAAGCTGCACAGATACAGTAAGTTATTTATTAACAATGAAAATATTTTTACATTTGGTTGTCAAACTAGAGAATTTATTCATTTTTTTGCCTTAAATAACTCAAAGCAAGCTTCTTCTACTTTTATTATCGTAGTTCATTTCAGTTGTTTTTTTTTAAAAAAATCATTTGGCGAAATTAGCTTCAGATGCTAACGACCTTTCTTTGACAAACAAACAACAACAAAGCTGCGTTCATCGTTTCCTCCTATAACTTAGGTCAGGAGGACACTTTAACATCTTTGTTGTGATGGAGAAACAAACCAAAGAAGGAGAGGAGAAACCGTCTGAGCTGCTGAGCAATGAAGAGCGGGACATGGACCTGGAGGCTGACGGTTTGTAGATTATTAATAATTCAGATAAAAATCTGAATGACTTGGTGTATTTTTGCTCCTCTGGGCTCATTTTGAAATATTCTGTCTCAGTTTTTATTGAATAGGATATTGTTCCTTATAAATGCCGTTTTTGTCTCATAACATCTCTTTATCTGGATTTTGCCACCATTTTCCTTCCTCTTCCTTGTTCCTCCTGGTTGTTTGGTTTCCCTCGCTTTCCTTTAAATGGGAAATGAAAAATGTTTTGGAGACATAAATCCAAAGAAAGTCATAAAAGCTGTTTGCTTTCAGAGTTTGTTCATTTAAAATGAACAATCAAAGATCCAAAACACTCCTCGGGTCTCTTCGGCTTTTTTCCTGATCCCTCCGAGGTGTGACGCATCGAGAGCCAAACGGGAACGCCAACAAGGCAGGAAACAGGAAATAAGAACAGAGTTGGGGTGAAATGGTTGTAAATAATTCTATGAATCGACCCGAAACGCCCAACAGCCGAGTCGTTCTTCAGCTTCAAGGAGGACAAGAAGCTTGGATGGATTTGGTGAGTTCAGGTCCTGGTGTAAACCTAAAGTCTGGAGACCGGCTGTGGACCACCTGAGACACAAACCTTCAGAAGAAGAACCACCGACCTGTCGGACCGCCACCAACCCGCTCGCTGTCCAGGTTGAAGCTCGGTGCAGATGCTGTGACGTCGTCGTGAAGTTTGAGGGTTTTGAGGGTTTCCCCTTTGTGACCAAACGAAAAAAAAAACAACATATTTTCAAACTAAACTTGCTTCTTATTCTTCTTCTGCTTTCCCTGACAAATGCTGCAACAGTAGCCTCCTTCTAACCAATGAGGTGACTCCGCCCACAGTCAGCCCTCTAGGTTTTTTTTTTTTTACCCCACAACTTTAAATTAAAACCAAGTCATGAACGTTTCAGATTGATGAAACGAAAAAAACTTAAAAACCTCCTTTTGTTTGACATCTGGTCTCGTCTCGCCTCGAAGACGCGGCGGCTGAGACGGCGACCTCACTGCGGGCAGAAGTCTACCTGAAGGCCTGTCGATGGCTCGGAGCCGCGCCCGTTTCCTCCTTCCTCCGGGACTCGGGTGCAGCCGCTCTGAACCTGAACTCGTACGGCGTCGGGCGTCTGGGCGCCGAAGCTCTGGCCCTCGCCCTGAAGGTAACCCCCACCCCCACCCCACCGCGCTTTCGGCTTCTTTATGCGCCCCAGCTTCACCACGGTTCGGCTGTTTTTGTTTCAGCACGACTGCGTGGTCGCCCACCTTGAGCTGGAGGACAACGGGCTGGATGCAGACGGGACGCGGTGCCTGATGAAGATGCTCCAGGAGAACAACACCGTCCGGAGTCTTGTGAACGACCACGCTCTGAAACTTTCTTCTTCTTCTCCTCTCTCCTGTTTGCTTACTAACCCAAGAGTCTCCTCGCTTCAGAATCTTTCCAACAACCACCTGGGCCCCCGAGGAGCCGGCGTCGTCTCCAAGATGCTCTCAGACAACTACAACGTCACGTCCCTCAAACTGTCAGGTGTTCGGCTCAGATCCAACGTTTCCTTTAGGTTCCGAGTTTCCGTCAGATGGGAAGGAAACAAAGACGGGTCTTCTTCTTCTTCTACTTGCAGGAAACAACTTCGACGACTCCGCCGCTAAATGCTTATCCGAAGCGCTGAAGGTGAGCCACGGACACTCGGTTTGTGGATCCAGGTGAGCGCTTTCAGCTGGGACGAGTCCCCGAGTGTCCCGTGTTTGTCCTCGCAGGGAGACTTCGTGGTGAAGGAGCTGGACCTCAGTAACAACAGCTTCAGCGAGGCAGGAGGAGAACTGCTGGCTCAGATGTTAGGTGAGCTGCTAACCAGCCGGCCCCTCAAAACCGAATCGTTCCTTTTTTACCAAGCTGGTAAGGAGACGCGCTTCGGTGGAAAACAAAACAGGTGAAACAGACTTTGTCCAATCAGAGCTGCAGGGAAAAGTGCTGAACGCAGAAAATTCTTTGGTTAAATAAAGCAAAAAAGAAGTTTGTTGGTTTTAGCTGTTTTTTGGTCCTTAGAGCTACATAAATGAGCTTGAAGCTGAGTCTGAAGCTAAAATAAGGAGAAAACTAGCTAAAAGTCAAAAAGTAGCAAAAATGCTAGCTAACGATAAATACTATTTAAAGACTATTTATAAGTAGCTAAACACTAGCTAAAAGCTAAAAGTATCACCCCTTGACTGATTCTTATGTTTTGAACCGGTCTATCTCAGCTCTAACTGTTTTTGTTTGGTAAATGTTCAGCTGTTGTTTTTTTGAGGGCGTCTCTCTCAGCACAAACAGCTGCTTTTTGGTCCTTAGAGCTACATAAATGCTACATAAGAAGACACGAGTCCCTGTCTCAGGGACATTCCCTGAGACAGGGACTCGTGTCTTTTTATCTCAGTTTGTGAAGTTTCCTGACTCCCTCCCTCTCTCTCCTAAAGGCAGCAACATGGGGATCGAGCTCCTGAACCTGAGCTGGAACCCGTTCCGTCTGGGCGCCGCCGCGGCCCTGAGCGCGGCCCTGAAGGTGACGCCTCATTCAGGCGCGGGCCCTCGCCACGCCGCCGTCCCCCCCTGACGGCCTCTCTGTCGTCTCCCTTCAGGTGAACTCGACTCTGACGCGCCTCCGGCTCTCCCACTGCGGCCTGGGCCGAGCCGAGGCGCAGTCCTTGGCTCAGGCTCTGAAGCAGAACTCCACCCTGGCGCTGCTGGACCTCAGCTGGAACTGCTTGGACGATCCGGCCGTGGCTCCGCTCTGCCAGGGCCTGAGCACCAACGGCACCCTCGGCGTCCTCAAGGTGACTCCGCCGCGCGCCTGTTGTTTCTCACGGTGACTTGAACCGCTCTGTAACGTGTGCAAACGGTCTAGCTGTGCGGTAACCCTGTGACGAGCCTCGGAGCGCTGGCGCTGCTCAGGGCGGTCAAAGCCAACACGAACTCGGCCGTGGAGGAGTTGGACATCTCCGTAAGCTCCTCCGATCGCCCAGCACATAAGCCGTTAGCGGACGCGAGACGCCTTTTATGCCGTCAAACTGTCTGTGTGTGCACGGCCGCAGAACGTGTTCGTGTGCGAGACCTTCGTGGAGCTGCTGAGGGAGGTCCGCTGTCAGCGGCCATCTTTGAACGTGCATTACAGCGTCCTGAGCTCTGTCACCAGGAACACGTCAGCCCTGAACACCTTTAAGGTTGGCGGTTTAGATGCTCTGTCTTCACGACGTCCGCCGGCTTCCTGTCAACATTTTTTTTAAAAGCGTTGAAACCTGTCCTGACATTTTGGCAATCTTCTTCCAGGAATTCCTTAAAGAGCGAAGCGAGACCCTTGCGAGTTTCTTCCAGGCTTTGGACGAAGGAAAGACCCTGACGGTGTCCACCTCTGACTTCAGGAGAGCCGTGAAGGTCGGACCAAGGACCTCTTGAAACGCACGGAAACCCCGTCTTCGAACAAACGGGCGGTGTTCTAACGAAGTGTTCACGCCCGCAGGAAGTTAAAGCACCTCTGGACGAACAGCAGCTGGACTGGTTGGTCAGGAGGTTTGACAAGAACTGCACGGCCACCATAAAGTACAGGTCCGTCCGGGTTCTGGGGGGTCACAGTTAATCTGTAATCACCTTATCTTAGGTCCGTGAGGTCAACGTTGACTTTAGAAAGGAAAGCTTCTGATGAAGCCAGCTGTGTCCTGTTCTCACGCATGTTTGTTTGATCGGTTTAACTCGAGATGAACTTTATCTTTCAGATTTCGCTCATTTTCAGAAACTGCTCAAATTGAGGTGAAGACGGCTTTTTGTTTCATCTTCATCCACTTCGGTCCAGACTAGTCGTTAGCTCGTCGGTTCGGTCCGAATAAAACAATGTCTCCAAACCGAGCTCGTTCAGAGCACCGCTTCCCTGATCTCCACAAGCCACGGCACCCGTTTCGCTTTAGACAAACGACAAGAAGCGCCACCGAACAAAAACGTCACAAAAAGTGTATTTACTGAAATCTGATAAAAATCCAGCCTCGGTTCACTGAATTTACTCCCCCGGTGTGAAACATGGACCTGTTTAGTTGAACACAAAGCTGATGTTCTTACAGGAACTGAAGAAAGACGCACCGAGGTCTTCCTTAACAGATCCGAACCTCTCAACTGGAGCACGACGCTGTACTGCCCTCTAGTGGATGAGAATGTAATTGTTCTGCCTGTCGCTTCAACCCTGGTCCCGGAGGGCCACCATCCTGCACGTTTTAGGTTTCCCTGCTTTGACTCACCTGACCTGAAGGAACGAGTGACTAACAGGTTTCCGCAGGACATGAAGACCCGCTGAAGAGCAGAGAAACGTCTAAAACACGAAGGATGGAGGCCCTCCGTGACCAGGGCTGGAGTACCAGTCAGGTGAATCATCGGTGCGTCCCATTTACATCGGAACTCCTAACTGGGAAGACGGAGCGATGTAATTTCCCGCTTCGGCGTGTTCCAGTTGTCCCGCTCGGTGAGAGTCGAGAACAAGATGGATGCCCGCCTCAAAGCCGTGTAGCACTCCACTCACGGAACACGTTTTAATACTTGCTACACGCCATGAAAAAGTGCTAGTTGTACGAGTGATTGGAGCGAATATTAACAGTAAAAGTAACAGAGTTAACCTACTAAAGTTGCGAGTAGCAGCCATCTTGAAATCCTAACAGGGGTAGTCGGAGTTGCTCCCACTTTCTGACTGGGACGTCCCACTTCAGGGGGCTTTCCCGTTGAAATTTACGATGAGGAACTCGGAAATGTCCATTTCCCAGCAGCACTACTGGAACGCAGCGGTTGGCTCACACAGCTACCTGCATGTTGTTCAGAGGATCTGAACTATCACTTTAATGATCAGTCTTGTGGTGCTAATCTCGAGTTCAGCAAAGAGTCTGACATCCCTCCCGACGGTTACGGCGAAGTTGAAGGTCGCGGCTGTGTTTCTGTTTCGGCCGATGTCGGTTTGAGAGCCTCGACCGGAGTGACGTCCAGCTGTGTGTCTTCTTGTTGCAGCCACATCTGCTGAGCCGTCCCAGGAACATTCCGCCTCCTCGCAGGACCACGTACAGCAGGAGGAACCTCCAATTAAAGTTGCGCACGTGCTCTCCTCGAGTTTGTCTTTCATGTTCCAGCAGCAGAACAAGCGGGTCTTCGGGTTCGTGTGCCGCGCTCGAAAAACCTCTGACCCTGACCAGCTGCATCAACCTCTGACCCGCCGCCCCCAACAATCTTCAGGTATGACAACGGAACAAGAGGGGGGGGGAGGAGCGCGGATCAAAAGGGCCGAAGAATGGGACCAGATGCGGGCGAATGAATCGGGCGCGCCGCGGAGGAACTGAATATTCATGCCGCCGCATTACTTATGCAGGCGCCGCCGGGCGGGATGAGCGGGGCGCGCTGGTGGATTGTGTAAAGGTGTGACACCCAGCAGCGCGGTCGGTTTCCGTCAGGTGGCTCGCGACGACACCAGGCATCACCTCAAACCTGCGTTGGTTAGTTTCCGTCATGCGTGAACGGAACAAACCAGCTTTGTTTACGAACTCGTCTGAACACCTTTGACCTCTTTGTCCTCATCGCTAAAACCAAAGCCTGTTACCAACTGAACAGCTCTGAAAGTTTACCACAGACGACACGCGGGATACCCCTCCCACAGGTAAGCGGATGAGGTCGCACCCATTTGACGTTTTGATTAAAACAGGTTCTTATGCGTTGAGCCATTTCCCATCAAAAAGCGCCTAAAACTCCAGCGCCGCGGCGTCCTAAACCTCTGAATCCAACTCCTCTCCGCCCGAAATCTTCTTCGACTTCAACCCCGCCTTCGAACTGGACCAAAACGCAGTTCTTCGCAACGCCGTGTTGATCTAATTAGCGTGTTTAAAAGAGGAGCAAAGCAGAATAATTTAGGTAAATTATCCCTCTGATGTGGCTTAATGAAAACAAACAGCCTACTGCCAATTTCTAATGGGCCATCTTTCATCTGAATGGACACAAAGACTTGAAACCCACATCTTATTGAGCGCTCCCATTGGAAATTCACAGATTTGGCCAAATTTTGAAGACGGAACAAAACAAAACAAACAAAAAAAAGGCTGCCAACAAACCCTTCAGATATCTATGCACCCACTGGCACACGGCGGCCAATTAACATGATCTCAAAAGCGCTAATGGAATCTTGAGCGGTCATAAAAGTAAATAATTAAATTAAAGGAGCCCTTGTGTCATTGTTCGCTCTGCTCGGGCCCATTAGAACCTCCGATATTCTCATGGTAATTTACCGTTCTGGTTTTGTGTCTCCTAATGAATCCCCCCCCTACAAACAGAGTTGTTCAGACATTTGTGTAGGTTCTGGCAGAGAAACAAAGACGTACATTAGGAGACCATTGTCCCCCCGCGATTATTAAAGTAAACAGGAACGCTGAAGAGGCGTCGCACGCAGCTGCACGCACTCGAGCTCGTGTTTGTGCAGCGGGAGAAAAGGCCAAGCAACCCTCAAGACTTTGTCAGAGACGATCCCATTATCTGAAGCTCCTCAAGAGCTGCGAGGCGGTCCCACGGCCCACGTTGCTTTGAAGGGCCACCGTCGGTGGCAGAGGGTTCGAGAGAGCCGAAACGGATTTGGCACGAGATGAAATGTTCACCTGCGGAGATCGATCAGTGAGGTGGCTGTTACCTCGGGCCTGAGCTTTCGTTTCGCTGCCGTTTTTACGTCCAAGACCGTTTCTATCCGACCGCGTTCCGCGTTGACGGACCTGGACCCCCCCCCACGTTTCACCGACAACCAACCTTCATCCGGAGCGTTTCTGAGGTGTACCACAAGCCCAACTCCAAGGGAAAGTTGTGACGTTGTGTAAAACGTAAATAAAACCAGAATGAGACCAGATTCTTGAAATCTTGATGATAGTATGAACTGTAGATGACGGGATAATTCCCAAATTTCTGCTGAGGAACATTATTCTGAGTTTGTTCCACCATCTTAGACAGATTTCCACAGACTGCTGAACCTCTGCCCATCTTTACTTCTGAGATTCAGCCTCTCTAAAATGTTTTTTGTTCCCAGTCCTCTTCCTGACTCGTTACTAATTAACCTAATTAGTTGCAAAATGCTCCTCCAGCTGTTTCTTGTTCATATCATTTCCTTTCACAGCCTTTTGTAAATAAAAAATGGTATAACTCCTTAGTTTAAATATTTCATATATTTGCTCTGTTCCACTGGGAGTACATTATATGTCTATGAGGTTTGCAATTCACTGCATTTTGCTTTTAGGTATAATTTACGTCAGGAAAACGTGACATTTTAAAAAAGTGGAAGCTGAAAATCTTTAGCAAATCTTTACATCAAATATCTTGGTTGCTAAAATCTTTAATTTTTGAGATCAGATTGGTTTCCAGGTTGGACACAACAGCTTTGGACAAACTCGGAGATGTGACGTCACGCAAGTTTGAGAACATAAAACGAACGAAAAGAAAGTTTCATGTTTCAGTTTCTCTTAAATACGAGAATTTCATATTTAAGACGGGACACTGAGTTGGTTTTAACACTAAAGCCCAACATAAAAATCTGGCAAATTGTGTGTTTTGAACATACATATATATTGCCCATATAATAACAAACTGCGTGTGTAATAAAATAAAAAAATGTGCAGCCTCAAGCTTTTATACAGACTTTGCTAACGAACAAAGAAAACACGACAGAAATCTGACAGTCTGATCAGAATTTGTTGGCTGGAGGGACGTTTAAGAACTAAAGCAGCTCAGATGAATGAATGACTGAGCAGATGAATGAATGAATGAGCAGATGAATGAATGAGTCGCCTCCACACAGACGTAGTGCTGGTTTACACACAGCTAGTTTTTCCAGTTGCTGCCTCTTGGAAAACATTTTGCTCGTATCTGCGGTCGGAGCTGCTGTGGAAAACGAGCAACCAGCCGCTGCCTGGGAAGCCAATTTGTTTCATATTTACACATCAATGCCAAGAACGCACAGGGGCAGAACGTGCACGTTTAAGCTTTTTGTCAGTTCTCCCACAGTGTTGTGTTGTATGCTGAAGTGTAGCTAAACGATTATCAAATAAAACCAGCATTTCTTGAAGGAATGCATATCACCCCCCAACGGACAAAGACACGCAGGAAACGACTTTATAACCCAGTTTTCATAGTGAGAAAACGACGGGCTATAACAACAAATGAGTGACAGCATGAATTAAAGCGCCATGAGTGTTGGAACACACCCTCAGACCTCAAATCAGCAACAACTGGACGAGTTGCTTTGTGCGTTTTTCTGCTTTCGCGGAGTTCATTTTTATGCAGCCGAGGGAGCTCGGAAGGATAACGCGGCGGTTTGAACGTCACATGTCCAGGAGCAGCGTTCGCGGATCCTCCACCGCCGCTTTGATCTTCCGCAGGAAGGTCACCGCTTCCCTGCCGTCGACGAGCCGGTGGTCGTAGGTCAACGCCACGAACATCATGGGTCGGACCTCGACCTGCCGAAGCAGACGGACAGCTGCTTTAGATTTGATTCCCCCCCCTTTCTAAACGCAAACAGACATTTGTAGTTCCCACCTTGCCACTGACAACCACGGGTCTGTCAAAGATGCCGTGCATGCCCAGAATGGCCGACTGCGGGGGGTTGATGATCGGTGTGCCGAACAAGGAGCCGAACACGCCGCCGTTGCTAATGGTGAACGTGCCTCCGTCCATGTCTTCGACGGTGAGCTCATTTTTACGAGCCTGGGGACGACAAGTCAGAGGATACTCAGGGCTCTGCGGAGCGACGGCACGAACGCGTGGGAGAGCAACTGTCCCGGCCGGAGCCTCACCTTTTCTCCCAGCGCATTAATGGCTTTCTCGATGTCAGCGAAGTTCATGGTCTCCACGTTCCTTATCACCGGAACAACAAGACCCTACGGTGCGGAGGGCAGAAAACAGGATGTTACCCAGAGGTTGGCAGCAACTGTAGCTCTGCTTAACATTAAACGAAAAAAAGCATCGAAAGTCGTACCTTTGGAGTCGCCACGGCAACGCTGATGTCTACATAGTCTCTATAGATGATCTCTTTGGTTGTGTCGTCAATAACTGTAGTACAAACAAACTGGGTGTAAATTTGCTGTAAGATAAAAGAAGTGCAGTCAATAAACTGGAGTCCTGGTGCTCCACCTGACGGAGCTGAAGACGAATGTTTCCCTGCTGACTGGAAGCTGAGGTTAAACAAACTTCAGGCTTCATCATACCCACCTACAACTACTTAATTCATGCTAATTTACTCAGTTTCCCCCCTCGTATACAGAGTTTTCTACTGCACTAAACGCGGCGGAGCACAGGAACGTCATCAAACCGGACGCCCACGATGACCCCAGGTGTCCTCGGAGTCTGGGTGGACTCACCAGCATTGACCGCAGGTTGATCAGTCAGAGCGACCGCAGCAGCTTTGATGAAAGCCGACATAAAACCAAGTTTGACGTCGTGCTTCTTCAAAAAGGCCTCCTTGTGGAGTTTCCTCATTTCCTGGATGTTACTGGAGAGAAATGGCGGACATCAGAGAAGAGTGTTAACCAAGTCGGACCGCGGTTCAGGAGAAACACTGAAGCCGGTCGCTTTGTCTCACCCCATGTCCACCTCGTTAAAAGTGGTCAGCATGGCGCAGGTGTTCTGAGCCTCTTTGAGTCTTTGAGCAATCCTCAACCTCATACGGTTCATTTTCACCTAGACACACACACACACACACACACACACCTGTGAGTCATCTTCGTTAAGATCTTATCTGGTTGGTTGTAGAATGAATTATGTCAATGTGATTAAAACAAAAAATAGCATCAAATTTGCCATCAGCGTGTGTTACCCTGTTTTCTCCTCTGACTCCTGCTGCTGAAGGAGCAGGTGGTGCTGAAGCTGCAGGTGGTGCTGAAGCTGCAGGTGGGGGCTTCGCAGCAGGAGCTACACGAAGACAGAAGAAACAACAGGTTATATATAATAAGTGTAAGTATATTAGGTGCTGGAAGAAGAAGCTGTTTGTTGAGCTCCACACCAGGTGTGGCTGCAGCAGGAGGTGTTGAAGGTTGAGGAGGTGCTGGAGGAGGTGCAGCGTCTGGAGCAGCTGCCTCCACAGCTGGGGACGGAGCAGCCTTGGCAGCAGCAGCAGCTGAGAAGTGAAATGGGAACAGACATGGGTTATCGTTCTGCACCGCGTTAATGTCAAAAAATAACATTACAGCTCCGACGTCGGAATAAAGCAAACCTCCTTTGCGTAGCTTGAAAAGTGGCGTTCCTGCTTCTACCTTCCCTCCATCGGGAACCAGCAGCTCTTCAACGACACCGGCTGCTGGGGCTGGGACTTGTACTGACGTCTACAGAGACACAAACACGTTCGGCTGAATTTAGACATATATATATAAAAAAAAAGAAAAGAAATTGAGTTTACTGGCTTCCTTCCTCATACCTTATCAGTCTCGATTTCACACACCACTTCGTCTTCAGTGACCGAGTCGCCCACCGCTGTGAAATAAACGCAAAGAGGCGTGGATTTAACAAGCAGAGCAACCATCCGGTCTCACGGGTGACGGAATGTGACGACGGTACGGACCGACCTTTCTCCCACCTCACGTCGCCCTCTGTGACCGATTCTGCGAACGCAGGGGTTTTGACCGTGACCACCTCGTCCCCTGCACGAAACAAACAGACGCTGAATTAAACACACACACCAAGCAGACTTTATAGAAGACACTGCGTCCTGTACATACTGTGAGCAGCAGACGTCTTCAAGAATCGGACATGGTGCGCATTTAACGACAACTGCGGCTGACATCTGAAAGTCAAAAAACAGAATAAATCCATCTCTAATTCTTGAGATTCTCACACTTTTATTGATTGTTTTGCTGGTATAGTTTTATTAGGATGTTTAGCTCAATTAGATGAATAAATGCTTTTTTTCCCTGCACTAATCAATACATGAAAAATCCACAAAACGGTGACAAATTTCTCGTCTTTTAATGTAAAGTTTCATCAAACCTGGAAATATAAATGCAAACAGGAAGTTAGAGACTTACGGCTGATGTTTCCTGTGGGAGTGACCTGAAGTAAAAACAAATGAATTAAAAAAATGAGCAAAGATGACAAACGCTGCCATAAAAAAAGACTTCCCAAGATGACAAATCCACCGTCGAAATACTTACGAGGCAAATTTTGTCGGATTACCACGTTACAGGCCTTAAAGGAGGGGAAAAAGAAGAGATAATCAAATTTACCTTCTTTTTAATTCCTATAAATTGTGAAAAATGTCTGATATTTTTTATTTTAAGTCACGTTAGTCGAAAATCCTACGAGTCAGATTAAATTAGCGAGTCTTCTAAATAGATGCATCAATAACTTCTGAGTGAAGACAAAAGGAGAAGTATCAGGTGTGAATCGGCAAGACGGAGCTCTCAAGATCGATCTAAAGTAAAGCAAATAAATAAAGAGAATATTGTCAAGACAGCCATGAAGCTCCATCATCCTCATTAATAAAAGGTTGTGTAACCTGGTGCACAGAGCCTTAATGAGCTCTGACATCCCCCCCCACCCCACCTGGTTCCTGTTTTCATTTATTCCCCGCCCCTTTCTTGTTACACACTGTAGCATCCCATGACACTTTGTAGCTTAAATGTTTCCCTACGAGATGAATAAGATATATTTAACCGACCATATCCTTTTATTTATTTTTTTAGTGAAGCAAAGATCATATCAACCTAAAGCAGCGATTAAGTCGAGCTGCTGCTTTTTATTTGATTTATTAATTGCTTTGCAGAGCATCAGAGCCGATTGTTGACCTCTTCATTTAGCTAAAAAAGGAGGAGTTTAAGATCATGAAAATGCCTCACTGGACACGAGAGCAGCTGCACGTATTAGTTAAGCAATCAGTCAGTCGTTTTTCTCTTTTCCTTTACATTTTTACATCTGCCCACGTAAACAAAACAAAACAACATGAAGCCTTTGCAGCCCGAGCAAACAAACCACTTTGTTTTGCAGCGGCGAAGCGACATCATTGCTGTGTTATGAGTCACGCAAGTGTGTGTATGTGTGTTTTAAGGGCTGGGCCTCCAGAGTCGACTTCTTAACGTTTTGTTTTGAGTTTTTTGTTACACTGGAGGGAGTTTTGTGGAGACATTTGTGGCCAAACGTCCTGATGTCAGACGCCTGAGGAGGGTGGAGTGAGCAGAAAGAGATTAAATTTGTAGTTTATCAGGTTACTGAGTGACTTCAGCTTCAAACATGTTTGTTTAAAGTCTTGGAGGATGCAGACAGAGTCAATCTGCACAAATAAAAAACAAATATGTCATCTTTTTGTATAAATGACATGGTATAATTTACATGCACCGGTTCACAAACTGAATTATTGCTGTCGTTATGTGTAATTATACAATCTGAGCATAGATTTCACTCATGTGACCCTTTAATAAACCCCTTTTTAGTTGACAGTAACCTTGATAAAATGTAATAAATTTAAAATAAATAAAACTGAATAAAACCTTAGAAGTACTTCATGAATTAAACACTGACAGAGCTAATGGAGGACTAGGCTGCATCATAAAGTAACAAAAATAAGAAAACAAACGCGTTAACATGAGTAAGAGCTGAGCAGTGATTAGCTTCTTTAGCCAGCCGAATTTAACTGTTTGTCCTGGAAACAAGGAAAATTTAAGTTTTCCTTTAGTTTTGAGCAGTTGGGAGGAAAACCGAACCGATCAGAGGTTCTTCGGAAAACTTTTGAGTCTGTCGGTCCGCGCGCGCGAGGCCGCCGCTTCCCAAGTTAACGGCTGCTCCTTAGCTTCCGGCTAGCCGCTTCTTCAACCGCGCAGGAAAGCCGCCTCCTCCTCCTCCCGACTCACCTGGCTCGCCGCTGACACGGAGCGACCAAGCGTGCGGTACACGTACGGGGTCCGCGACAACATCCCGCCGGCTGGTGACCAACTCTGTTCCTGCCCGTGTTTTGGGAGTGGAAGCAGGCGGCAGCGGGCTACGGAAGCTCGCTGCTAACAAGTGTTGTGCCGAAAAACGTACCCCTGCCGTGCAAAAAAATCCACCCTGTCGTAGTTAGACGCATTTGAAGGCAGTTTGGTTTTATAAATGGAGTGAAATAGAAAAATGAAAATCAGAGTTGCTTTTATAGTTCTCTCGAGAACACAATAACTACTCAGTTTCTCCCCAATTTGATATAAATGCCCCACAATGGCTGTAAATCTATCTTTGACAGAAAAATGCAAGACTGCCCAAGTTGTCACGAAAAGACCTCCTATATGTAGGTATAATTAAACATCTGTAAACAGCTGTGTTCTGAAATGCCATGAAAAACAAAGTCATGTGTCACTTTGACTTCATTAGTGAACAAAATGCATTCATGAGCGCTTCTTACTGCGGGGGTACTTTTTTCGCCAAAACACCGGTCCGTGGTCGCTCCCACTGGAAGGAACCACTGCAAGGTGAGCTAGAGGGGGGTTCGCTGTGCGGTGTGGGGGGTTTAGAGGGAATTTATTAATCACACACACCACTACACATTATACCAAACTGTTTTGTTCGCAGAGACAAAAGTGGAGCTATTGATTAATGTAAAATAACAACAAAATAAAAACAGTTTTATGAAAACGCGACTATACCATTGCATGTCTAATTTGGCTGCAGACGTTACTACAATACTACATTACAAAAAACTTGCAATTCACCCTCTCCCACAATTTTTAAAATGATGCCTGAGATGATCAAATGAATGCATCCAGTTGATTAATGTGTTTAAAATGTATATTATTTATTCCCCCAGGGCTGTCATATTAATGCAGCGGGCAGGGATGGGATTGGTTGTCATATTAGACCACACCTCCTGGATTCTCAGGGGTCTCCCAGAAGGTTTCCCTACAAATAAGTGAGTCGTCCTGTCCTCCAAGCTTCAGGACCTCCTGCAGCTTCACTGCACACAGCAGGTAAGATCATCAGCTGCTTTAATTGTACATAGCTCTGTGACTGAGAAAGTTATGCAGAAATTGAAATTTTTATATTCATCATTATGAATGATAACATTGCCACACTTGTTTTTAAGCTGTCAAACATGACTCAAAGTCTTTGGAGCAAAGCTGCATTTTCTTCAAGTGGAATTTGCCTTGACGGCTGCACAGCAGACCCTTCACCGTTGAATCTAGATGCATCAGGTGGTTCTGTACCTGCAAACGAGGTCAGCAGGGATACGAGGGGGCTGCTGGATAGACCCCTTTATAGCACTGGAAATGCTGGCTCAAGATCAACGTGTCCCAGCCAGTTTGAGCTCGACCCATCCAGAGAAAGCGGCGCCGCACATTTAGCCAGAATACCTCCACCCGGTTCTTACGATCACCACGGCTGGAGCATGAAGAGCGGCCACCGAGCCAAGCGTGCCAGAGTGGAAAACATCATCAAGGGCATGACCTGCACGGACGTGACAAGTCACTTCAATCAGACGGACTGTATGCAGGAAGACGGAGGAATTCAAGAACTTTTACACCAGACACGCAGGGAACGAATTGGATCTGTAAGCCCGGGTCAGAACCAGGCGACGAGAAAAGAGCCTGAGAGCCAACATCGGTGCCTCAGTCACACGGAGGGAGAAACTGATAGGAGATGGGCCGATTCTCCCGAAGCTTCTCCAAATGACGCGTTTCCCGATTCCTGCACCGAGTTTGAAAGCAGAAAAAGTCAAGGGTGGAAGAAGGTGGAGCTGATGAACTACTTCCAGTCCAAACCAGATCGAATAAAGCTGATGGCCGACATTTTGAAGTACGAGCTGTCCAGAGCTGTGAGCAGGAGCGTTGACTCCATCTTTAAAAGCGTGCCACTTTTACAGACACCGCCGAGGGACGCCGAAAACCCCGAAACCGGCGTGCCACTTCAGGCAGCAGTGCATAGGGAGAACAGGTTAGGATTTCCTTGTTGTGGGGCGGCAGAGATCCCAGATGTCCAGACGGAAGCTCTGTCCCTGGTGATCCAGAAACCTGGGCTGGAACGACCCGACAGCTTCGTCCTCGAGCCTCGCTCCGCGGCTCCGAAGTCCTCGTCCTCCCTCTGCCACGAGTCTGCTCTGCACGGGGAGGGAAGCTTGGAGCGAAGTCGCAGCACAGAGCATCGACTCGCTCTCCGATGCTGGCGGGACGGAGGCTCTGAAGCCGGCCGGTCGAAGCAGGACGCACGCTGGAATCCGTTTAAAGTCAAATCAAAGGTCAACTCTGCACCTGGGAGGAGCCCAGAGAGGCACGCCGGGCCGATGGATCCAGTGCTTTTGGGAAGCCTGAGTCTCCCGCATGTGAAGCTCGAAGCCGACAACCTGGAGAAAAACAATCTGTACATGCTGAACGTATCCTTTTGGTTTTAATACAGCTTTTTATCTTTCATAGCTCAGTGAAGGCGTTGTCTTCTTTTATGGCCACCTCGATAGTTTAAATTTCACCCATGCTTCCTGCTGATTTCAAGCTTTTACAGAAAACTGCAGAGATAATCTCAAGAACGGGCGTGTTTTTATCCTGAACTCGGGCGTATTTTAGGAGTGTCTGACCACGAACCACCTGAAGAAAGCAAAGCTGATGTTCTTCTACACTCGCTACCCGAGCTCCCTGGTGCTGAGGATGTGTTTCCATGATGTGCAGGTGAGAAAAACATCTGTCACAGCACAATTTTTACTCTGTCACTAAAAGAGATTGTTTTTTTAGAATTAAACCCAATCTGACATGTTCTGTTACAGCAGAGGTCAATGAAGACGACAACATGATAAAAGCTGCACATTCACTTTATTTGCTTTACTTTTTTTTAGTTTTGATACAGACAAGTCGTTTTTACGAACATCTCGTATCATCGGCTCACTCACCTGCTCTCCCTCCTCCTCAGTTTACGCGCTGCATCACCTCCCAGCTCATCAAGTGGTTCAGCAACTTCAGGGAGTTCTACTACATCCAGATGGAGAAGTTCGCCCGAAACGCTTTGGCGGAAGGGGTGGCAGACGTGAGGGACCTGACCGTAGACAGAGAATCAGAACTGTTCAGAGCTCTCAACACGCACTACAACAAAGCCAATGACTTCCAGGTGAGGAGGAGCCGTCGGGAGTCTCTTAAATGTGAGAGAAAAGAAACGACTGCTCCCTGAAAAGACGTCTGTCTGTTTCACTCGGACGTTATCGTCTAAATGCAAAGCTTTTACTTGGCGTGGATGTTGGGCAAATGCCTCATATCAACATTTATCATTCCTTTTATATATTTGAAGAAGTCAGCTCTACAGGTATGGCAGACCGACGCAATCTGGTCCTTTGTTTTCGAAAGTTTCCAACACTTCAGTTAGATTTCATGATTTTGCAGCACATTAATATTTACTAAACATTTTCAACTTGTCTACTCAACCATTCGACACCCTGACGAACAGCAGAACTTAACCTGGACAATATTCACTGAACCTATGAGCCACAATCATTAAACAGCCAATTCTGAAAATCACACAAATATAAGAATTTCTTGTTTCTCAGTAAAGTCCCGTATTGTTTTTTTTAAATTTACAAGCTTAACCTAGGAAACAAGTATTATTTGTACATTTTGACATTTCCCCCCCTCATTTAATTTACTGAACATGTCTCTGTAAGGAAAGAGGTTAAGTAGATATGTCTTGTTTGGTCTTTTACAGTCTAATAACTTCTCGGCTTTATAAACGAATAAGTTAAACTTCAGGTGAATCACTCATTAAACATAGAATTTTATTTTGCACCAATATTGAAATAGAGAATCTGTGAAGACAGGATTAAAAGCGTGCGTCGTCAGAGGGTGAGTTTGCACGGTTCGGATCAGTAACATTTATAATGCAGTGAAATAATCAGTTTGTTTAAATGTGCTGCCAACCATGACAGGCGGGTTCAAGTAGGTTTTAAATTTATTTATTCTTTACACAGAAACTGGGAACAAAGGCGACTGGGACGAAAGCTTTTACTGTTTTACCAGAGAAATACTCCAAGCTTTTTTAAATAGTGAAGTTAACACCTAACTAACCTCAACGATAATTTACAACCAGTACAGTTTATTATAAAAGGTTACTGAGAAACATATGTCTCTGTGAGTGATCAAATTCTACCATTCTGAACAAGTCATTTGATTAAAACACGACTCCAATTCTCAGATTTTTGAGTCATTTAAAAAAAAAATAAAAAAAAATCAAACCATCTGTACAGTTTCTGTAATTTAAGTTTGTACAGCCGTGCAGCTTTATTATCTGTATGTTTGTAGAAAACTATGGAGAGATTTCTGACTGGCTTTGTGAGGATATACAGTTAACTACTCCTGCAAAAGGTGTTCATTTGTTCATTTTTGAGGAAATATTCTACGTGAATACTTTAGCCAAGACAAAATTATGCAAATTCTCGTCACTCCAGCATACAAAAATAATTATTTTTCTTAATCGTTCAAGTCATTTACCTGGGTCTGTTTACGCTTCTCAGCTGAACAAAGTTGTTGCCTTTTTATTTGTGACATTAGAAATGGGACACGGGGGGCCAAGAACAAAAATGTTTTGTTTTTTTTCATTTCTGGCAACCCAAGTCAGGAAACAAAAAGAAAACATGAACATCAAAATACCTGTCAGGTTTTTTTTGTTTTACACACAGTCAAAACCTCGTCTGTTTGAGCAACATTAGACCGAGTCTGGAAACAAATGTATCCAGACCGTCAAATACTCAGACCTTTCCAGACTGTAGGAAAACTGGAGTTGTGAAAATAAAATACTGCCAACATTTTAAAGTTAAAGATAATGAAAAAATACCCTCAACAGAGAAGTAAAGAAAAAAGCTGTATGATTTGTGTTTGTATTTAGAAACCAATAAATTTAGTTTTAGATTTTGCTGTCTTTGATGACTAATTCAAATAATATTAGTATAAGTGGAATAAAGTGGTGGTGCAGGCTGATGAAGGGGACAAGACAGCTGTTTTAAATATATATATATATTAAAGAAAGTATTGTCATTGCCTAATTTCCTAAATATGTTTACTTTGCAAAACTTTTGTGGCCATAAAGTGGAAAATATTTAGCTTCATGCCTTTATGTCAGAAAGAAAAATAAAACAGAGTAAAGTAAAAAAATGTTTTAAAGAAGACTGAATTGAATATTTCCTACACAACTTTCACTTAGAAAACTAGGCTTTGGGTCTTACTTGATGTACAATTAGTGGCCGTAGAATTTTATAAGTTAGATTTTTAGACAATAATAATTTAATAAAAATAAAAACACCTTTCACTCACTTTGTGGGTGAATGTGCTTCTGTCAGCTCCTTTACCCAGCAGTGTCGGGTCATTTATTGGCTACAGACAAAAATTTTAGCCATTTTAAAAATTTTGCTCTGTTTTTCTGACATGGCACGAATCGCGGCAACAAGCATGAAGAGTCCAACACGCCCCCTAATATGTTGAAACAACCAGGAAGTGATTACTTACTATTTATTAAAATAGTGTATTTTTTATGTATTAAGGCTATTAATATGATTACACTTTGGCACTGCTGTTAAAAACCTAAACTCAACTGGCTGATTTTTTTAAAGTGGGGTTGTACAGAGCACTTATGGGCAGTCAGTGTCTTACCTGCAGCAGTCAAATCAATCTCAGTTTTAATGATCGGGAAGACAGGCTGTCTTTTGGAGACAAACGGGACCTGCTCGTGTTCGGTAATCATCCAGTCTGTTAACGAAGGAACCCCATCGCTTAAACTAATTTTACAACTCACTGCTTTCAACTATCCAAACGATGCATTCTAGAGTCACCTTATTCAAACTAAACATGATGTTTAACAGTGTGATTAACTTAAACTGTATCATAAAATACAAAAGACGACCGTGGTGTAGTCAGTGATTCCCCATATTGGATTTGGAACCCTGCTCGTCTGTTGGGAGACACCAAAGGAAGGGGCATCAGTAATCTTTAAATATATATATATTTTTTTTAAATAAAAAATGAGTGGGTTGTTTAGAATTGTTAAACCAGCGACAGTGTTGCAAGTCCTTGTTCCTCCTATGTTATGGATCAGAAGCTGGAAAGTTTGGGAACAACACATAAAGCCAGTCTTGTTCTGTTACTTACCTGGACTTTCAGGACCAGAAAGAAATTATGTCAAAAGTGCTGCCAATCATCCAAACCATTGAGCTGCCAAACACACACACACACACACACACAGAGTGGACAACATGCATGGTAAAAAGTCTAATTCTTCACCCCAATCTTCTCACATGGGTTCTTAGGTCCCCGAGAGATTCCTGGAAGTGGCTGAGATTACACTGAGAGAGTTTTACGTCGCGATTTCGCTGGGCAAAGATCACGATCCGTCCTGGAAGAAAGCGATCTACAAGGTGATCTGCAAGCTGGACAGCGACGTGCCAGCTGAGTTTAAGAGGCATTACTCTGGATAAAACCCCAACAAGGGGGACAACATGTGCCACAAGCGGTCATTAAAATGTGGACTTACTTGTTTCTGGAAAAGTAAAATGTTGTTTGTTAAATGTAACGAGGACGCAATGAGCATCATTAACCGTTTACTGCAGCCAACACAAACATTTACGACTGCATCTGTTAACGTCTCACCGAGCTGTGACTGTTGGAAATTAGGCTCCAAAACTGGTCAATTTCTGAGCGTTTGCAACCATTTTGTGTACAGTTTGCAAGACTGTATTCTCGGTCACGCACATTATTTTCCTCCGCACACAATACCCGCCTCAGCTGCCCCCACGTTTATGTTTGGACCTTATAGCGTACACTTTTGAGATGAAGATAGGCTGATTTCAATTTGTTTTTTTAATTTATCTTCAGCATGGTTTTTAAACATTCTGTCATAAGAAAGCTCTTGAGTTGGTGTAAAAATCCAGCTCTGGACGCGAAAGAATCCAAATTGAGAAGGATTTGAGACAGATTAGAGACGCCTATGACAAGTCTGACGCTTTTTTTTTTTTTTTTTTAATTTTGCAACAAATTTTCCAAATGTGTTCAAAACTTAAGTGACAACACCGTGAAACGGGGAACCCCCCTCCTCTCCGCAAACGTTTGAGACGTTCTGTGAAGCCCTTGCCGTTCGCCAACATTCACAGCCCGGTGAGATACTGACTTTACCATCTTACATGTTTCGTTTGATGATAAAAAAGGAAAAATAAAAAAATCACAACACAATCTAAGTGAGTGAAAAAGTTCTCAGTGAAACATTTTTAACTCACAGAGCAAACATTTGGTATCAGAGGCACTTCTCAAACAAAATATAGTCAAACACCAAGGGGAGGAAGTGTTTTTATTATTCAGTAAACAGCTGTATTTTCTTTGCATATACAGAATTATGTACAGTTATTCTTTAAAATGTCAGAATTTCTTGTTTTGTTTTACAACTTTTGTGTTTGGTTCCTTTAAAAAAACAGCTAAAACATTGTCTCCTTCATACTTACCATCCGGATTCTTCCACAGTTCCTGGCTGTTCGCAGACAAAATAAATGTCTTCATCGGGAGCAAAGTGCTTTTTCGTTTGCCGCGCCGCTCGTCTTCAGTTCCTCTCAGTGAAGGCGTCGATAATCCAGATTAAATTCAAGTGTGTGAAAGGTCAAATTCTTGGTTCGTCCGGTGCTCAAATTTCAAGATTAAAGAAAGAAAAAAAAACAGAGTCATCAGCGCTGTATTTTAGCCACTGACTATAAAAAGTGGACGTAGCTGTCAGGTTTTGAAAAGGAATGTTTTGGGTTTTTTAGTTTAATTAGGCAGAATAGACCCTCAGTGAATTGTGATAATCATAAAAGTCAAAGTGTTGGACTGAGAAAAGAACAAAAGTTGCATTTAAGTGTTTGATCACAATATGAGGAAAATTGAGATCATAGAAATTAAGGATGCGTTCTGTAACAAGTTATTCAGAAAGTTTCAGCTCTAGTTTGGAGCCGGTATCATAAAGCAAGCTTTGAACACAAGCAGGAGCTGGTATCGAACAAAAAGATGGTTCTTCCTTTTTTACGTTGCAGTTTTTGGTATGACATTATCACTTTAAAACACTTTCTAATGTGGGGATTGGTTAACAAATTGAATTGTTTTATGTGTCTGTATGAACATGAAATACAGATCTTTTGAGAAATGTAGCAGCACATGCTAACGACTACTTTGTGCCTTGGAAAGCAAAACAACAATGGAGCTGTTTTTAAAGTTTTTATTTTTATTTTTTTAAACTCGTCTAGCTTTATCCCAAACTGTCACGATTAAACTTCAACTGTGTGCTGAAAATGACTAAAAGAAAACAACAGAAAAGAAGTGTTAGTATTGGTTTGGGGGAGATCTTTCGCCTTGTGAAGCGTGTTCCGATATGCCAATGTGGCAGAAGGTGGGTGCTTTTAGCATTTTTGTTACAATTATTTGAATACGTAAAAGAAAAATCTGTTTAAATGGATCAGTGGTTCGAGCGGTCGTCCTCCAATGACAGTTGGAGGTTCGATTCCACCAGTATGCCACATGTCCAAGTGCCCCTGAACAAGACACTGAAGCATTAATTGCCTCTGATGAGCCCCATCCATGTATGAATGTGATCCAAAGCCCTGATTAGTCTCTGTAGGATGATTCATTCAGACTAGCTTTGTAGAGCTGTGTGTGTGTGTGGATGGATGTGTAAACGAGGACAGATTGTGTTGTAAAGCGCTTTTAGTGACCTAATTGGCTAGAAAGGCTCCATATAAGTACATCCATTTTCCAATCTATACAGAGTGTAGATGGGCATGTAGGCAGAACCACAAGAACTAACTCAGATTCTACCGTCAACAAGGTTTCCAAGCGAGTAGTAACCTTCAACGACCAGTGATTGGTCAGAAAATGTATCACTGAGTGTGAAGAACAGCTAAACATTAGTAAAACAGTAGTTCATGTACTGGCATGCTTTGTTGCTTTAAGAAATTGTTTGAATAAGCAACACAACCTACAACAGAAGTCCCAAATATATATATTTTTTGCGTTTTGAACAGTATTAACTCAGATTTGGTATAACCACTTCATGCTTCTCTGTCCTTCTAATTTTGTTTTAGGATAAGAGTGTCGAGTAAGACTACACTGTAACATGGAACAAATAAACTTTTAGTCTCAACAATATATTTAAAAAGACGTTTAACATTATGTTATGGTGTTGCTCTTTTGTTGCAGAAAAGCAAACTAATGGAAGAAGGAGCTAAAATTAAATGAGTCCTCTTTGAACTCACCCTGGCATCACCAATAAGTTCAAAAAAATCAAAAGTGTCCAAGTTTCTGCACATGGGAGTGCAATGGTAACGACCAGCTGATTTAAAACGAACCTTAAGACGTGAGAGGAAAAAAGAAGACATTAACGCCAAAATTAACAGTACTTGAAAGGATCGACTGGAAGTCATTAAAACTGCTTAAATTTAGGTTTTTTAAAGGTTGTGGTTTTGTTGCATTTGCTTTGGAATTTAAAATAAAAAACAAAAATAAGCCAAGAGACAAAATCCTCAAGACAATACCTCATGGTACAGTTCACTTGGCCTCGTGAACTCTAAAACAGAATATACACAAACAGAACAACAAGCTGTAAACAAACAAACAATCAGTCGTCCCAAATGTAGGTCAGACTGATATGATGTCACTCGTATCACATCGAGATTACAACAAACCTTTTCATCAGAAAGACCCAACTAAGAACTGTGGTTTTTTGAGAAGTTGATGTGAAACTTAGTTTATTTCCACTACACATTGAGTAACAGTGTTACAGATTTACAGTACATGAATTGAAGTATAAAACAAAACAACGACAACAAAAAAACCACGAATGGATGTTTAACCAGAAGAGAAACAGTTTATGAAATACAAATTTAAAGTCATTTATCAAGAGGGGAAAAAAAACAATATGTTAAGCTGATCTTAGCAAACTGACTAAAAATTGATAAGTGTTGGGAATATCACCTCCACTTCTGCTTCGCCGTCAGAGAGCGGCAGCTTCTTCACATTCTGGACACCTGTGGAGAGTAAAATCAGGTCATTCTGTGTCGGATCGGTCAGATTTATCAACACAATACAAGCTTTGTGCAAGAAGTAGAGATCTTCCTCGGTAAAGTCCCTGGACTCAATCCACTCTGATAACTTTAACACACAATATAAAACTAATCAAACACAGTAAATTTACTTAAAAAAAGTGGAATTTCATGCTGAAAAAAAAGCTCTCTGAGCAGGAACCATAATTTTCTACAAAAGGTTCATTATCTTTCCTTGCTCTTCATATTTCGATCCGAACACAACTCATCCTGAAATTTGTCCCCAATGATTTGTCAGAGATTTTAAAGTTAACGTTTGTACAATCTGCTAAAACATAATTAGACCTGTAGTTTCTATTGAAAGGCAAGGTAAAGCGGTAAAAAGCATTTTAAATTATCCTACGCTGTTAAACTATTGCTACTGTTTCGATCCCAGCAGGAAATCCACTGAATATAAACATCTATTGTACAGAATCAGAGTAAACTACAAACTTATAAAAGCCATTCATGTCTGAATGATTGAAATGAGATGGGGTTTTTTTTAAAAGAAAGAACCAACTTACGTACCTTTTCATGAAGTAATAAAAAAAGAAGGTAAAGATCATCTTCTTAGAAATACTTGGTGCGGTTGAGAGCTCTTTGCGCCAGCTGGCCGCTCTCATCTGTTATTTTTTCCCAGTCCGTTTGACCCACCACAAAACCAATAGCACGCTTTCGCTCCGCATCCTTTTTCTCTTCCAGGTCAGCCCATCGAACCTGAGCAAACAGGGGGGTGGGGAACACAGGGCGTTACATCGTGAGCATGAAATGGACGAATGAGCTGAATTACAACATTTCACAGGATGTGTTCAAACAACCCTTTTAATTTTTTAAAAATGTGCATATAAATCATTACTTTGCCCCCTCCCGTATCGAACGATTGGGTCGCGTAGAATGGAAATTTACCCGTTTCTTCCCGGGCTCAGACGTGCGTGTGGCGTAGTCGTCCGGCAGCTGAAGGAAGTCCTCCAAGCCCGACAGGTGATCGCCTTCACGTTTCCTCTTCCCGCTGATCCCCAGACCGTCCAACTTGTCTTCATAAAAGGAAGATCACTGTTCAGGTCTTTTGTGCCCTCAAATCAAAAACAGCTTCAACCTTTCGATCTCAGCAATCATCCCCCCCCCCCGTTCTTTTTTAGCAACACTCAAAGGAAAAAAACGCAACACCGGGACTTTCATATTGAAACGCCGGGTGCTGTTTTTAGGTGCCATCTGGGTGCTTAACTCACCAACGGGATCGTTTCATTCAGCTTTTTGTACCATCAAGTAATAACAGGACACAGTGATTAGGGCTGGGCAATATGTTAAATATAGTTTAGGTATTTGACATCCTCAGATTCACTAAAACACACGAGCTCAGTCAGCCAACAGT
The DNA here is from genome assembly GCF_001649575.2 of Kryptolebias marmoratus. Classification (NCBI taxonomy): domain Eukaryota; kingdom Metazoa; phylum Chordata; class Actinopteri; order Cyprinodontiformes; family Rivulidae; genus Kryptolebias; species Kryptolebias marmoratus. The sequence goes on from NC_051448.1 coordinate 11,286,474, forward strand.
CATCTTAAACAACAATCACTGGACACAATTAAAAATGGTCTTTATGAACTTTAAGTAGCAGGCTAACAATCTTGTTGCAGCCTGAACTAAGGGTGTATTCACACCAGGAAAGCCCTTTGGTCCGGACCAAAAGTGGACTTTTTTTTCTTCGTTTGGTGCGGTTTGCATTCACATTGTGCCTTTTTGTAAGCGGACTATAATTTATAAACAAAGCCACGTGGGTGACGCTCATCGATCCCATTGGACAGAAAGACGGGGGCAGCGGTTAGAGCACAGACCCCGAAATAAAGATGGAAGTCCTGTGTGCTGTATTTGTTATGTGCACATTCGTTCTGTTGGTACGATTACAGCACCATTTTGAAATTCAAGAGCAGCTCGTTCAACGTCGGTTTAATGACATTTTACTTCGAATTTTGGAACGGCGCCGGCAAATGCTGGTGGTGTTAGCATTAGCAACAATAATGCTATTTGTCCCATGATGCTTCGCAACGGTGGCCCGTGAGGTCCAAAAAGGTGCGTGCTTTACGTAGTTAGTTCGGTTCAAGTCCGGTCTGCACCAGAGTTCGATTTGAAGCGGACCGAGACCACCTCAAAAAGCGGGTCTCGGTCCGGTTGTTTGATCCGCACCGGAGTTCGCATGACTGTATTCACACCTGCACAAAAAGTCCAGACCAACGCTGGAAACAAACTCTGCTTCGACTAAACCCGACCTAATGTGTCAGGTCCGAATACGACCTATATTGAGTATTTTTATGTTTCTTATTCAACATGGGACTCTGGTGGAAGGAATTACATGTCTGGTTTTTATTAAAACAGACACATGAGGGTTAGAAATCACATTAAAGTATCAAGCTGTAAATATTTACAAATTGAATTTATGCAAATGAGTCAAGATTAAATATCTTAACTATATTGCCCAGCCCTAGCTACAACAAGTAAAAACAAAACCAATTTTTTTTAGGCTTAAAATGCAATATACTGAAGCGAAAGCCTCTAAACCACAGAGAGAGAATGTGAGCTACGAAATCAAGACTTGCAGAAAAGAATACCTACCAAGTTTGGCTTCAGACGTGTCCATCTCCCATTTGCTTTTTGGAATATAGCCCTACGTTAAAGAAACACTGCAGCAGTTAAAAGTCTGGCCAACGCAGGGGTTAAAGGGGGAGAGAAAAGAGCGGGGACAGGGGACTGGCTGGAAAGAGAGGAGACTGGTTTATCAGACGTTAAAAAGACATTCAACAAGCACAACTGGAATGAAACGGAATTCATTAGTTAAATACGAAACACTGCTAACACCGGCATGCAGACAATTAAACACAATTTAAATGCAAGCTGTGACTAAATGGTCTTTTTAGGACTAATGTTTTGGCTAATTACTAAAAGAAATCAGACAACAACAAACGGCTGTAATGCTTCGTTTTCCAGTAAGCTAATTATCATTCAACACCTCGTTTTGTGTATTTCTCTAAATGTTTTAAGAACTGAAGAGCTCAGATTGTGCTTGTGTCTTCTAAATGTTGCTGACAATAATAAAGTTCAAATATTTGCTTGATTCGATCTGCATGGTTATCGTTAAACGTCTGATAATTATATATGTGTGATTCCAAAACACAAACCCTGCTGTCGTTATTGGGGTAGGTTAGTTACAGCAAAAAGCTGAAACTTCCAAGATTTTTTGTTTCAGGCTTGTTGGAGGCTTTTTATATGAGACAGAGAGATTTTAAAAAGTACAATCCAGCGTTTTAAAGAGTTGGCATACAGAATAGTGGTTAACCTGTTCATCTTCGCTTTAATGCAGAAACAAAACAAACAAACAATCAGAGGAACACACGGCTGACACACACCGGGTGTGTTACAGGCTTGTGAGTCCAGGTGAACACGACAGACAAAAGCACAAAGTAGATGGGGTCAAGAAGCCAGATACGAGCCCGCTTCAAATTAATAAAAAAAAAAAAAAAAATCACCTACTGGAGCCTCAGCCAACCAGTAAGAAGTTAATATGTCAGAGGATTTTTAGCCACCATACTTTGATTAAAGCTTCTGCTTCCGAACACTCCCGATGTTTTCTGTGGTGGTAAATGTGAGAAATAGACTGTATTCACCACAGTGGGAGGATCGGGGGTGTTTGAACAAGAATTAAATGATTATCAGTGATTTTCATGAAGTCGTTTTGCTTGAAATGCCCACTCCTAGTTGTCTTTTTTTGTCTATTATTTGAGCAGAGACACATTCTGTGCAAAACTTTACAGACCTGGACATTAAGAGAAGTTGACTTTTCTTTTAACGACTTAAAGGGACAATCCAGTCAACTCTGAAAGGACGTTCTGTCTAACAGTATGGCTAATTTCGAGCTAAATGAGTGCTACTTTGAACCATTTCTTAGGCTTAAAAAAACCAATATACCAGTGTGAGAGAACGCTACATTAGCTAACATTTAACCTTTACATGTCTGCACGACTCCAGGTGTTTGGTTTGAGTGTTAGTATGAGGGCTATCTATCATCACTCTGTCTCATGGTGAACAGCCCATCATGTCTACCATCGAGTCCCTCATCTGCCAAGACTGGACACAGTCTTCTAACAAAGAAGAACGAGACGAAAAGCACTGTGATGAAAACAAACAACAAGTTGGAGGCAGACTGTGCAGAGCAGAGCCTTTTCTCCACGGTCTTCTTTAAGTTTAAGCTTTAAGTTTTAGAAGTGAACTCAAAACCTCTTTTTAAAATAATGTTTGTACAGTAGCATTTATATCAGTTTAAACAGGGTCTCAAGGACGATTGGGAAGTGAATATAATTCAGTAATGTTTAACATGACCTGTTAGGAGCAGTGAATTAGAGGGGGGAGTTTCATCACCCCATCTAGTTCTAACTATTGATAACTATTATTAACCAGAACATCACTTCAAAGATGACCGGACTATCCCTTTAATGCTGATGACACAGGAGTTTAATTCTTGTGATAATGTACGACACACATCTCCGTGATAATCATGGGAATATGGGGACCAAAAAAAACAACAAAAAGTAAAGTTTGAAAAATAAATCTGGACTTAAAAGTTGTTTTAAAAAGTTCTACGGATGTATTTATTAATGTGCCGCGATAAACAACAATGAACTGGCACAAAGTGACAAAGGCGGCTCTACATTTCTCCCTCCTAATATTTTTGTTACCTCAGCTGTAAAGAACCTGTGAGGTTCTGTAGAGCTTCAGCTGCAAGATAAATTTACATGACCACAAACAACCGAAGTTATGAAAGCAACTATCAAAACAAATAAAAAGGCAGTGATGGGAGCTGCACGGTTGTGTCAACCTGGAAGCATTTATACAATTAATGAGACAGGAAGTTACGGTGTTTCGCTGGTTTCTGAATGATTTGATGACTTTTCCATAAATGTCTCGCTCAGGTTTAGCCACTCGGAGTTGATCTCCATTCAGCGATTTATCACGTCGACCACAAGTAGGTCCTTTTTTTCTTCCCCTAAAGTAATCTCGTCTTACTGGAGTCATCCTCATGTCTAAAATGTGCATGAAGCGTGGACAGTCCACTCGTTCCTGTAGTAAAAAATGTCCTAATGCCAAGAATGGCAGAGAAAAACAAGCCTGTTAGTTATATTTAATTAAGAAACTTGTTTACACAAATACCCCCACAGGACACTTCCAGTGACTACGGCTCTTATGAATGTTTATCTTTCAAAAGGCAAACAGGTCAACGTTTTTTCCTGTGCCATGTTTAGCTCCGTGTACAGGAATAAAGGAGGCAAATTGTTAACTTACACGACAACATGTACCGAATGACACATTCCTATTTATATTCACACACTTGAATTAAATTTTGCATACTTTAAACCCATCAAATTCCTTTTGATCCAGTCTGATCCAACGTTTGTTGTCTTATAAAACGCGTGAAAGGACCTGGGATCTCTAAACTAAAAGTGGTTCAAGGTAGAGGTTAAGGGTGTAGCAGTACACGTATTTATACTGAAACATTTCAATATAAACCTAGAGGTCCAGCACACGTGTACCACAGGAAACAGTGATTTCTGTGTATCGTTACACCCCTAACAGGATGCTTTCTACTGCAGGATATGCAATGTATGCATTTGTTTCCCCATTTTTCCACACACATCCCTGTTGCTCGTTTTTTTTAAACGGTCTCAATATTTCCGTGCAAGGTTATCAGATTTCCAGTCATTTTTTAAAAGACAAGGCTCCCTTGATTTTTCAGAAAACAAACTAAATTTATAATGCTTTGGATTTAAAACTAGTTCTCATGTTCATTGAACATATTAAGTACCATGATCGAAACTTAACAATTAAAGCGACTGCAATTTATAGCATTATTGCAGCGTCATACTTTAATTGTCAAATTATTTTTTTGTTGAAGTTTCTTCATCCCATGAACTTAAATGTTTGATTTCGTGTTCAGCAGATAAACTGTTGAACACAGAATCAAACATGAGGTTATACACAACTATGGAAAATAGGTTGTTTACGTTCAATGAAAACCTATTTTTGAACTAATCCACAACTTCAATTATTGATTTAAACATAAAAATAGTTTTCCAGTTTCTTCAGGCATCGGGTCTTAAATATTAGGAAAAAAAACAAAGGATTAAAAATCTGTTTGATTTGAACAGAAATGGTGGGATGGATTTTAGTCACTGTTTTGTTGCTTGTTCATTTTTTGGACTAAGTAATAAAATTTGTGTTTGGTCAATTGGTTCTTTGTTGTATTAAAGCTTCTTGGCAATAAATCATATTTTGTTGGAAAGCCTGTTTATTTCCCTTTAAATGGTGCCACATTTGCCAGGAAAATGCATTGGCTGTATCCATGAAAATCTTTCCCAAATAGGATTGGGCCAGGGTTATAGAGCAACTTCAGGCTGGCGTTTCTACAAAACCAAGCTGCAGAGATATTTGGAGTGAGCCCTAGTACCATCTCTAAATTTAAAGGCCAAGTTCAATAAAACAGACAACACAGCACAAAGTAAAAAAAAAAACAAGAAAGGTTTTTTTTTTTTTGTAGAAATATGCTCAAATGACATTTGGACACATTCCTGCAAAAATGTTACAGCGTCAGAACAATTTGGGTTCAAATCTAACGTTGAGGTTATTGACACAACACTGAGCTGTGTTAAAAAAGAACAGCAGAAATTAAAATTAAATAAAAACTTTTCATAACAAAAACAATTAACTTTGAGAAAACCATCTGTGAGGCTGAATGACACACTGAACCTTAATTTAAATGTTTTAAAGTGAAATATTTGACAGAGTCTAATAAAAAAGCAACGTTTGTTAGGAAATTGTCACCTATAAATATTAAACAATATATTGTTTCAGGGTAGCCATTTTCTTTATCAGTTAGTTTAAAGTAGTTAGATAAGAGAAACCCGGATGGCTTCAGCAGTGAAAGGTGAGACCGGAGGTCTTAAAAGTTACACCAAATAAAAAACGCTGCAGGTGCCACTGAGTTTTACCCCTCAAAACAAAAAGTTTGACAAGCACATTTAGTCTCAACAAGTAAAAACAAGCTTCCATGCAGCCAAGTGAATATTAGAAGTCTGTGTGTCGTACAGGCGACACTGGAAACTAAAAGTAACTTAAATGATAACATTAATGACTAAATGAATGTCCAATCCTGTCAAGGAAGGAGCCAACCTCACTGATGTAAATAGATTTATAAGACATATGTCAAAAAGGTTTGTTTAAATTCTGAATATCAACGAAAACAAAAAATATATTGCTAGTTCACAAGTAAATATTAAGTATAAATTAACTTTACCAGCCTGTGACAGCAGAAAATGCTGCTATAATAGATTTGTCTTTATTTTCTCCAGATCTAATTTAATATCTTCAAGTTTAACAGGTCATAAGTACTATGTACCACTGCATTAATACGTATTACTGCATTAACACGATCAGGGTAAATCATTTGCCACAAACATTTCAAATTAAAAGCTTTGTAGCATTTTTAGAGGACAAAACAATCATAATTTCTTAGAAGATTTGGATCAAAACTATGTCCAGCTGCAGGAGGACTGGCTTGAAGAACAAAACTAACCCGACCAAACAGAAATAAATAAATAAAAATATTAAAAAACATTAAAATCAGGTGCATCAAATCAGCCGAGGGTTTTAAAGCAGTATGATTAAAATGTTAAAATCATTTAAGAAGTGGAAATGTTCATAATGCCTGTATGGTATGTAACAACAGAGGTTTTTCCACTCATTTTATTTGGGTTTTCAGTTTTCTTTTTCCTTTTTTTGGGTTCAGTGTTAAAAACCCAGCTTTTCATCTAAAGACTGTGAATGAGAACATTTTACACGGTGGGAAATTTTAAATGAATTTTTAACCGACAGACATTTTAGCACAGAATTCTTTGCTGCTATAATTGTATTTTTATTGATTTATTTATTTGTATTTAATTTTAAACTCATTCCATTTTTTCCCTATTGACAAAAATGTGCCTTAGAATAAAAGAGAAAGGTAATGGGGTCTGGTGTCTTAAACTAAATGATGTATTTTATGCTTAACTGCTTTTTTATGATAGGAAATATTTAAATCTCAAAACAATAAACAGGAAGCCTGCTCCTTTGACTGTAAAGAGCTGTAAGCACTAGTATGCTGCACTCCTACCTGTAGCTGAATATCAAATCATAATAATTTACAGTTCGGGTTTCCTACAACTCTTCAGATCAATTTAGAAAACATTAAAACATCAACAATGGATACGTCTTGTCTGACAAACTATAAAACAAATAGGTGAAAATAACTCTTGCAGCTATAAAGTTAAGCAGTCGTGTCCTACCAGATCACTCTCTTCTTCCTCTTCCCTCTTGGGCGCCTGAGGCTCGTCTTCGGGGTTGAAGTCTTCCATTTCAACCTAAACGTTTAAGCACAAGTTGCTTCAGCTCAGCCTCTGAAAAAACGACGACGACAACACTCTGCTGAGTCTCGACAGAACCTCACCTCTTCTATGGCAGCATCCTGCAGCAGGGACCGGACGTCCAAGCGCACCATATGACGAGGCGAAGGCTCCCAGTTGCTGGACATCTGCATGCAGAATATTTAAGTTACGCAGATGTTTTAGTGAAGAAAATATTGAGTAATTATCACGAATAATTAGCTCTGCACTTGAGATTAGTCAAGCAAGGTTTTAAACCTTCATTATATCCTTCAGTGTGCGCCCGTGGACATTCCTCTTAGCACACGTTTGATTGTCCGCCGTGATCTCAGCCACGTACACCTTGAAATAAAAAAAAAAAAAAAAACAGAACGTCTTTAGCGTGGACCAGACGGGGTGCGTTACTCCGACTTATTCCTGAACACATCTCACCTCAAAGCCTTTAGTTTTGGCTGCGCTCCAGAACTGATCAAAATGTTTAACCCTGTCATTAATAGTGTCTAAAATAATGAAGGGGAAGAACCCGTCATCCAGAGTTTTCCTAAATGTCTTCAGCATGCTGCTCCGGTAGGTGTCCTCCATCTCTGGCTCATACTCGTACTCCAGGACCTGCAGGATAATTATTGAGTATTTAACAGGTAATACTAACTCAGAAAGGTAAAACTAAATGTAATGTTGAGCACAAAGCTTCCGTTGTTCGTTGGCTGATCTTGTCTGTGTCGAACTAACCTTGGTTTTCACTCTTTTCCCGGTGTCTGGGTCCTTTTGAACTTTCTCCACCTCGGTCATGAAATAATCATCCAAAACAAGAACTCTTGGAGGTGCACCGCCACATTCAACCTCTTTGTCCTTAGTATTAAAAAAAACAACAACATTATTATCATTTTTTAAGATAATTAAGATAAGAGGGTTTGTATAAACACAATTTTTTAAAATTAGAGAATACTTTTCTTGAAGTTACATCAGAATATATATATATATATATATATATATATATATATATATATATATATATATATATATATATATATATATATATAAACAGACATCACTCACCCGTATGAGTTTTGCAACGTGGCTTTTCCCACTTCCTGGAAGGCCTCTCATTATGATGACAATCTATTAAAAGTATAAAACTTCAGTGAGTACATTCGACACCCACACACCTTTCTTAGAAAAATGAACACAGCAGGAAGTTAGTATTACTCTCTCAGGTCGGGATACTCTTCCGGGTGGTTTGAGGATATCGTCAATATTCTTAATTTCAGGCTTCTTCTCGATCCTTGTTGGTGCTGGCAGCGGCGGTGCGAGGGGCGCCGCAGAGTGAGGTCCTCGGTCCTCTGGAAAGCCTCTTCGATCCACTGTGTGAAATTGTTTGCAGTTCAAATATTTCCAGAAACATTTTGATTTTCTGTGATAAATTGAAGTGGCTAAATTGCGCCCAAGCGTCGACACAAGGCTGGTTAACATACTGAAAGGCGAGCCGTAGCGGTCAGACCCAACTCGCTCGGGTCCGGGGCGCTCGTATGGCGGTCTGTCGTAGCCAGGTCGTCCGTAACGTTCGTCTCGATCGCGGCTGCCGCTTCGGTCCTTGTCTCGGTCCCGGTCCCTGTCCCTGTATCCTGATCGCAGAGAAGAAGCCAGAGGAGACCTACACACGGGATGAGAACTAGGTTTCATCTTTTTTTTTTTCTTACGAACCATCAAACTCAATCAGAGTTTCTAACAAAATGTGATATAGTACCTTTCCTCAACCAAGCAATGTGTGCTTGAATTAAAAACAAACAAACAATAATAAATATATAAAGAACTATTACAACATGTAAAGAGACAGAAAACTTCTCTATAAATTAAAAAGAAAAGGTAAACTCTCGAAGGAAACACCTTACCTGTCATCTCTTTCTCGTGAATGATAACGATCCCTCTCATATCGGTCTCTTTCATATTCAGGAGGCTTTTCTCGGTACAATTCCCTCTCTCTGCTGTACTCCCGGCGATCCATATACGGGTCCAATCGTCTTTCAAAATATGGGTCTCTGTCGTAGGGATCCCTGAGAGCTAGATGCTCTACTTTTTTTTTTTTTAATGGAAAGACAATATTTACAGAGCTGCGACAGCAAAACAAGTAAAAGAAGTGTTTGATGGAGTGAAAGCTACCTTTGTCATAGCCTCTGTCTGATGGCATGGGGTCAGGCCTCAACACTATCCTCTCACCGTAAGAGATGCGCTCTACAGTAGTAGTCCCGTGATCTGAAACATTTAACGTTAATCAATACCAGCTAATGCCAGTGCACTGAAACATGTCGGTTTTACTGCTCATACCGTGCCCGTGTCCATAATCGACAGTCTTAGAAATCAACGGAGGGTTTGATGAGAGGGGTGACTTGTAATCTGCAGCAGATTTGCTTTCCCAAGATGCCTGTTCAGGAGCAGTTTGTGCTGCAGCACTTATACCCTGGTCAGGACAGATATTAACAAATAAATAAATAAAAACTAACTAAATAAACTTGTGGGAAAATGATAGTTGTATGATAATAATGCTGCTCCTCTCCGTTACTCTGTTCTTCCCATAATCATGCATTTGTGTTAAGTAATAATAAAAGTTATTACCTTAAGAACATTCCTGACATCTGGTGGGATCTCCAAGCCCAGGAGACCTGCAGGGAGCTCTGGCAGAGACTCGCTGGGTTTAGTTTGTAGCTCAGCAGTAGGGGGTTTTATGTGTTGCAATTCCCTTGAAGCACAAAAAAATGTCTGTTAAACCAATATGAAAGATCCCCGAAACACTTTAGAGAGGCGGTGTAATGTGACGAGATCCTGGGCTCGCAAGAATGAGACTAGACAAGCTTTTAACAATATTTGTAAGAAAAAAAAGCTTTTGCTACAAACTCCACTGATTCTTTCTCCTGTTTGGTTTTTCAGACCTTAAAACGGTGCTTCACCGACGCGTGACCCAACTTCTCATTAAAGCTGCGTGAACTTTGAACTCAAGGAGATCCAATTTTATTTTCACAAAGAGCCAAAATTAAAAACCCGATCAAGTGCCATGTGTTGTTTTTTACAGTTTTCTTAAAAAATAAAAATGTTTTTCAGATTTCTTATATAAAATATTGACACAAAAAATTAACTTTCTCAATATACATTTTTTAAAAGTCAGAACAGATTATACCCTAATTATAATCACTTCCTTTTTTACTGAACTGTAATGAAAATACTTTATCACAATCCATAAAAACAGCTAAAAACACAGCTACCGACATTCCACCTTCATTGCAGAACAAAAATATGGATAAAATAAATTCAGACGCTGTAGCTGTGATGTGCTATGACAGGCAGTTCTTAAAGCTAAGAACTAAAGTGGGCATTTAAAATAAACTCTTGTGTTGTATTTATCATTTTTAATCCCAGAGAAAAGTTCCACACACTGATAATTAAACATCTGTGTAGAGAGCAGGAGGGAGGTAATCTGAATAAACAACAATGATATTCTGATTATTATTGTTCTTTTCACCTAGAGTTTTCAAGGGTTTTACAGAGTTTCTTATTCACTTCTACAGTGCTATCAATTATGTAGTTTACACACTACATGACGCACAGCGTGCAGTGTCTTACCCAAAGACACTTCGGCACGCTGCAGGGGCTGGGGACCAAACCCCATGACCACACTATCCACTGGGCCAAGAGGTGGAAACGTCTTTATTAATAATTTCTCCAGTAATAATTTCGCAAGAGTTTTCAATTCAATGAGAAATCTTTGGAACATGAAGTTTTGCTTGATGTAAAAAAAATAATACCACCGTTGCCACATATTGCATTAATTTATAACAAAAATCAATCAATAAAAAAAATAAAAAATTACCTTATTTGCTTAAGCTCTTGAGCAGCTTTTAAGATAATCTCATGCTGACGTTGAGAGAGGGCAAGTACATTTGCCCCTTGGGATGATGATTCAGCTGAGCTTCCTGGCAAGTCTGAAGCAGAAGCAACAGGCCGTGGAGGTAAATCCACAGATGAGTCTTTTCTGTGCTCGTCATAGGGAGGTCTACGATCGTCACTGTCAGGATAACCTCTCTCATGTGGTGGAGGAAGCCTTGAAGGCCGATCCCAGTCTGACTCCTCTTGCCGATACGGCAGCTCATCCCTGTACTCGCGAATTCTAAGCTCTCCTCTTGCCCTGCTGTTGTCATCGTATGGATACAGGCGATCTCGCTCTGCTTCCTGATGCCAACGTTCACCTCTGACATGCTCTGGTGGTGGTATGCGGGGAGGATAGTCTCCCTCAGGAAGCTCTCGTTCTCTGTCCCACACAGACTCATGGTACTTGGCTTCATGGCGATAATCATCGGGAGGGTAGTCCTCAACTGAACGTAAACGATGGGCATCTCGCCCATGTTCATAATCCACAGTGTAGCCCTCATTAAACCCTTCTTCATATTCCTCATGTTCTGAACCTGGGCGCCACATTCCCCTTCCCATCCCTCGGCCCAGAGGTCTTCTCCTTATTCCTCCCCTATCCAGTATCTCATGTGGAGGCATTGGAGGACCTCTCCCTGGTGGTGGATGCCATTCTTCCCCCCCTGCTTCTTCATACAATGGTTCTTCCATAGGCTCCATCAGCTCATGAGGTGGTGGCGGTACACGTCGCCTGCCTCTTCCTATATCAGGATACATTGGATGGCCAAACGGGTCATGACCATGATACACTGGGTGCATTGATGGATCCAAGTTTGCGTCATCAGACTCTATCTCATGGCCTAGTGGCTCATGGTCCATTTGCCCATGTAGAGGGTGAGGTGGGCGTCCTCGTCCTGGTGGCATGAAACCAGGGTGACCATGAGGGGGGCGACCCCGTCCAGGTGGAAATGGGGGTCTCATACCTCTCATCGGAGGTCTCCATTCTTCTCCATAAGGATCTCCGTCCTCATAGTACTCAGCTGACTCAGCATCTTCCCAGGGCCTCTCCATTGGCTCCCCTCTACCCATTGGCAGACCTCCCCTCCCCATGGGCGGCCCTCCTCTACTCAATGGTGGGCCTCCTCTCCACATGGGTGGTCTCCCTCTGCCCATTGGTGGACCCCCTCTCCACATGGGTGGCATCCCTCTGCCCATTGGAGGGCCACCTCTCCCCATGGGTGGTCCCCCTCTCCCCATTGGTGGTCCTCCTCTGCCCATTGGTGGCCCTCCTCTGCCCATCGGAGGCCCACCTCTGCCCATTGGAGGCCCACCTCTGCCCATTGGAGGCCCACCTCTGCCCATTGGAGGCCCACCTCTGCCCATTGGAGGCCCTCCTCTTATTGGAGGCCTACCTCGCCCCATATGGGGTCCTACTGGCCCTTCATAATATTCATCATCTTCAAAGTAATGTTCTTCTGGCACCCATGTTTCTTCAGGAGGCACCCCTGATTCATTGCCACCAAACTCCTCATAAGAAGGATCTTGCCACTGGTATTTTTCTTGCTCCGCTTGTATCCCAATGCTCTCTTCAGGTGGCATGCAGTTATATGGCATTTCTCCCACCTCCTCTCCAGCTTGTACGGCATTTGGTCCCCTAAACTGCCCAGGCCCCATCTGTCCACGTCCATGCACTGGGGACTGGCCTCGTCCCCTTCCAAGTGGAGAATTTAGAGGCTCTGGGTTTGATAGCATTTTACCAGAACCCTGTGGCTCTGATTTAATTTCTAAAGTGTGCTGAATCAATGGACCATCCGCTTTGAGAGAATTTTGTGCAGGCATTTTTGACACTGGATCTAAATCAGTAGTTACAGAAGGCTTACCCTTTTCACTGTCACTGGATATTGTTTTGCCAGCTGTTTTCTCAGGCTGTGTGCTAGTTGGTAATGTTTGAGGAATAGGATCATTTTGAACAAAAAAGCCCTCGGTTCCAAGCAAGCTGTCATCTGACATGTCTTCAAGAATGGACTTAACAGATTCTGTTCTTTGTTTGTCTTTGTCAGATTGTGGCTGATCAGGTGGATTTGATGGAGTCTTAGAATCCATACTAGCAAGTTGCTCATTAGTTGTCTCTGACTTAGGTTGGGGAGCTTGCTGCTGTTTTTGCTGCAGCGCTGGTGGACATTCCAAAGAAGATGAAGGGCCGAGGGGCCTTGGGGATTCAAACCTGGGCTGCTGTCCAAATCGAGGTTGGTCATATCTGGAAGGGGCATCAAAGCGCTGCCGTTGTGGATCAAACCTGGGTGGCCCTTCAAAGCACTGTTCTTTTTTGTCTTTGTCAGACTGTGGCTGATCAGGTGGTTTTGACGGAGTCTTGGAATCCATTCTGGCAGGCTGCTCAATGGCTGTCATTGACTTAGGTTGGGGAGGTTGCTGCTGTTTTTGCTGCAGTGCTGGTGGAGATTCCAAAGAAGCTGAAGGGCCGAGGGGCCTTTGGGATTCAAATCTGGGCGGCTGTCCAAATCGAGGTTGGTCATATCTGTGGGGGGCATCAAAGCGCTGCTGTGGTTGGTCAAACCTTGGTGGCCCATCAAAGCGTGGTCTTGGTGAATCAAATCTAGGTGGTCCATCAAAGCGTGGTCGTAGGTGGTCAAATGAAGGAGGACCATCAAAACGCTGCTTTGGTTGGTCAAACCTTGGAGTGCCATCAAAAGTTGGTGGTGGGTGGTTAAACCTCGGAGGGCCATCAAAAGCTGGTGGTGGGTGGGTAAACCTCGGAGGACCATCAAAACTTGGTGGTGGGTGGTTAAACCTCGGAGGACCATCAAAACTCGGAGGTGGCTTGTCAAACCTTGGAGGACCGTCAAAACCTGGTGGTGGCTTGTCAAACCTCGGAGGACCATCAAAACTTGGCGGTGGCTTGTCAAATCTTGGGGGACCATCAAAACCTAGTGGTGGGATGTCAAATCTGCTTTGCCTGGAATCATTAAAAACACAGAACATGTACATTTAGAACTACTAAAGCATACATTTTAAAATATTTTGCTTGAAAGGCTCAGTCCTATGTGTATATTTAAATAGTAAATCGCATTTAATACAGAACAGCCCTTACTGACCGTGGCTGTATGACATCATTGAAACTCGATGGCTGTCCAGTAAGGGGACCAGGAGGCCTCACTCCGACCCCAGTAGGGACACTTCCTTGCAAAGTGGGTCCAGCAGGTGATTCTGCCTGTGCCACAAAAGCAGGCGGCTGCTGACTTGGAGGTATAGTACTAACAGTAACTGGAGGCTTCTGGACACCTGGATTTACAGGTTGTTGCTGCATTTGGATTTCTTGTGCAGGGTACTGTCCAAGCTGTCCCATCATAGCAAATGGCACTATGGCAGAAAGAGTGGTCACTCTTTCTTGAAGGTGGACATTGGTAGCAGCCATCTGCTCTTGCCACTGCTTCCACTGGTGCTCATATTCCTGCAGCTGGTCTTTGTGTGGATAAGTCTGAAACTGCTCATACCATAAGGCAAAGGATGCAACCCAATTTTGGAATAAAGAGGTGAACTGCTGCTGTTGCATTCCATAGTGTCTCAGTTGCAATTCAGCAGTCATCGCCTGCAACAAAGGACATCAAAGTGATAAAGTTAGTTTTGGTTTTTGATGTGCTGCACAGAAATCCATAAACAATACGGTTAAACTGAAAAGTTGTATTACTACTCAAACCGCCAGGCTTATAATAAATAAGTCATTTTTTATACACGTTTTTTTCCACCCGCACCCCCAAAACCGCTACCTTTATCTACCTTACCGCGCAAGGGTGCACACGCCAACAGTGACGCAATCACGCTGTCCCCACCCCTGCGCGAAGGCCCCATGCGGTGTCGCATCGTGCACTTTTTGTAACTTGGCGTGGACCGCGCTCCATTCAAAATGGATGATTTCAGTGCTCTAGCGGAGCTGGTTAGCCTGTATCAGCATTTATAAGATCCCTCTATGAGATCACAAAGATAATCAAACGACTCAAAACTCTCGGAAGGAGATCACTGCTGCAGCCGATAAAAAGGAGTGTTTATAGACCACAGAGGGAAGAAATATTAGTCCTATGATGGGCGAATCACAAGTAAAGCAAATAAATCAATGAAAGTCAAACTGAATGCTTTAAGTTTAAACATCCTCTCTATATCACAGCCAGAAACAACAGCTCTTCCTCCTGAATACGTGCAGCCATATTTGATGTGACAACCATCTGCTCTCTTTTTTACCGTATTTCCACCGGTTACGTAGCGTAATGACCCGTTTTTTTCGGAGAGAACTGCACCGACGTAAATGCCAAGTATAAACGCCTCCTCGTGCTGTTCGCGGAGCCCTGCGGGACTCTAATGAGCCCTGAGGCCTTGACGTGAGACGTGTGTTGGTGTCTTGTTTGCACTTTTTCCATTTATGTTAATTTAATTTATTTGTAAATGTGACATAAATTAGGATTTTAATTAGGTGCAAACAATTTGTAGTTATTTTAACTGTATTGGCACAAATATCTTACTATATCACATCATAAATAGCCATATTTTCAACTTTTCCGCCATTTATTTTTTTTACTAAATCACAGTCGGCCGGTGATCAGCTGGCGAACGGCCACCTACCACCGGGTTTAGCCTCTTTGATGGGGGAAACCCTGTACCTGTAGGTCAGAAGGCTGTTGAATCAGCTGTTGGTACTGTTCAAGGATCTGTTGGAGCTTCTCGTGTTGTTGCATGAGAGCCTGGTATTGTATACTTGCTCTCTGCTGCTGCACCTGCTGCCACTGAGCTGCTGCAGCTTGTAACTGCTGGAGACGAACAGCTTCTTCAGAGTTATTTGGGGCTTCGGGCTTTAAACAGAAACAAGCAGAAACATCAGAGCACATGTCTGAAGCACATATTTGTTTTATTTCTCAAAGATAATTTTTTGAAACATCCAGAGAAGACAAACGGTTGATGAAAGGAAATATTTTTAGATGGACTACTTACAACTTCTAGAAAACAAACAATCGTAAAAACAAAACACAACAAAAGATCGTTTTAGTAAAATTTGAGCAATGCTAGTGATATTTTAAAGGGTGGAGTCACACAACAGATGAATAAGTAAAGTTGAGAGTTCCAAAATCTAGATGTAGTTACCTAGTTTTCAGTGCCGATACCCAACAGCAGTCGTTAGCAGAGATTATACAGAGATTACATTAACAGAGTATTTTATGCCACAGTTCCTTTGCCCTAAATTATTTTTCAAAAATCTGAAAGCCGTTTGTCATTTTAACAAATCAGAACTGAGATTATGTATCATGATGGTATGTATTTTACAATAACAATCTCAATAACATCTATATATCTACCGTACACTGAGTGCAATTTCACATTATGATACTTTAGGATCATCTTTGATCGTATCCTTGAGTTCAAGTTCTGTGGCCTCACATTCATACGGGTAAGGGTGCAGACGGCGTACATTCAAGAGCAATAATCAAAATCCAATTTCATTTAGAGCAAATTTTAGATATTTCTTATTCATATTTTACTTCAAACTAAGTATCTGAATGTTTTGAAAGTCAAGGGAAACCTCTGGTCTGTAGTGCCAATGGAAATTGATCAGTGCTATTTAAAGTACCAAGTTTGGTATCCAACCCTTTTCAAGACATGCCAGA
Organism: Kryptolebias marmoratus; assembly: GCF_001649575.2. Taxonomy (NCBI): domain Eukaryota; kingdom Metazoa; phylum Chordata; class Actinopteri; order Cyprinodontiformes; family Rivulidae; genus Kryptolebias; species Kryptolebias marmoratus. The sequence continues at coordinate 11,302,942 of NC_051448.1, forward strand.
TATCACAAAAAACTGAGGTCAAATATTATGTATATAAATGGAAAACGGTGATAAAGAAAAACTGAACAGCATGACTTACTGTGTCTGTAACTGTCTGTGGTTTTCCTACATTTTCACCCTGCAAATTTGTGCAAACAACATAAACAATTTTTAGACCGTGGGACATTTTTTCTGCAAAACTGTACACCACCATCACTGTCAACATTTTAGGAAGCCTTACCTTCAATCCCACAGGTGGAGGAGGGGGGGCAGAGGGTTCCTCTTTGGGAGGGGGTGGAGGAGGTGTGCTTTTGGGTGGTTCTGAGGGAGGAAGAGGAGGCTGAGGCGGTTGACCTACGAGTGGCTGTGGTGGCATAGAAGCATCGCCCTGGTTCTGATTCAGCTTGCCCTTCTCTTGCTTCAGTTTCTGCAGATTCTCAAGATGCTGCTTGTACCAAACATGCTGCTGTTCCTGGCAGAAACAGTCACACCAACGTAAGACAAAGCCCACAAAGATTGTACTTTTCCATCTCCATCTTTCTTACACTCAGCTAATTGACTTGCAGAGACAGGCTGACTTACGCACAAAACATTTTACAATTACATACCAAAAAAATCACTAAAAATCAGGGTTCTGTCAATTTTTTTCTCTCTCACTTTTACCCATTGTATAAAATCTTAATTGTCTGGTATTACCTGCCCAGTTTGTACACAACTTTAAAATTAGGCTCAAAATTTCCAAATGTATCATTTTAGAATCCACAGAGACATTAACTGAAAATGTCAGAAATCAAAGACTTTCCTGAAACCTTAGATTTATCATCCATAATCAGGATTATAGATGATAAATCAAGGACCCCTCCTCTTTCACTTTAACTATTGCACTAATCCTTTAAATTTCCACTGAATTGTGATTATGTTTTTAACCATTTATTCATGATACTTTGAAGTTAATTTGTATTTATACAAACATTTTTACCATTAGTATATATTCTGAATGCTGCTGGACCAGAGTGTGGAGTTTTGTTCTTCTGTGTTTTTAACGTTTGACTGTTTTTCCACATTCAGTGACAATAAATTTAATCTTAATCCAAACTGTAAAGCTAAATGCTGAGAAGTATTATTTACCTGTAAAAAAAAGCTGATCATACCGACCACTTTAGATACTTAAAATACACAAAATGCTATAAAAGTAAATTGAACTAAAACTGACATCTTTATGCATGAAAGCTATTATTAAAACTTTTTGCATCACATGGTTACTTTGGCCGAATCAGAAGATTCCCTTACAGATGTGTAAAGGTTTATAAAACAGCATTCACATGAACCACTGTGAAAATTTGGAAACTGGAGCTGTTTTAAGATGACAGCAGCCCACTTTGGTCATCAGTGCTGTTGGACAGAATCACCATTTCTTCAAACTAAGGCTGCTGAAGCCGTCTACAAGTAAGATATTAATAATTTATAACTTACACAGAAACCCTTCTCAAAATGATCAAACTACCACTTGACTTGTTTTTATAGTAAGAGCTGCAGTATCCCTTATTTCTACTGACAGCGAGCATGAGTAGTTCTGAAAACATGACTGCAGGCTAGTTGAACAGGTTTACAATAAGTGACAAAACATTTTTTTAAATTAATACACTTCTGTTCCTGTTTTGTACCACAACTCTTTACCTTGTTCTCAAATTTTCCTTTCACTTTTGACATTTATGTTATAATTTGACCAGGAATGATATCAAGTAATAACGTTCTGATCACATGGCTGATGCTGACCATTCCTGTGTACGAACATACAGCAGAAGAGGTCGTTCTTGAGAGTTTGGTACAGAGAATAAAAGTAGACACCTTGATTGTGACGCAGGGCTTCTGTAGACTTGACCTGCTACTCACAGGCGACATTAAATCCCATCAGAATGATATCTGAGGAACACCTCAGTCTTTAGCTGTGTTCAGACCAATCAGCTCTAAGGGCATTTCGAGGGTTACTAAAACTTAGTTCCCCCATGGAGCAGTCATAAGAACTGCGCTTTTGTTATTGATTTGCTTCCGCACCTCCAGAGGAACTGTGGTTGTGTAACAGCAGCTTTTTTTATTAAAGCTGAGCTGGAAAGAATAAGTTTGTCAAAACACAGGCTTGACATGGAGACAAAAAATGTGCGCCGCAAGCCTAAAACACTGACAACAGATCGCACTTTACACCACGAAGGCTAAAAGAGCACACTGTTTGAAACAAAACAAAAATGAGGTTAACTTATTCCTTCCAAGTGAATGGAAGCTTTATATAGAAGAGAAAACACCATGAGCATCATATTCTGAAAGTTTTTCAATAATGGATAAAATAATAGCATTTAACACCGAGTTTAAGTTGACAACAAAAGATACTCTGCAGGTTTCAGAACCACTGTTGGGTTCAGCTGCACAACACTGTTCTTACAAGTTATTTGGACACAAACAAGAGTTAATTATTGATGAAACAAACTGAGTTTTAACAATGAACAATGGATGTTTCTGAATGTCTAAAAAAATGTCTTAATACTGATAATCATGTCAGTGCCACTGGAAAACAAGTGTCTCAAGATTGCTCTTCCTATAAGGTCCTAGTGTTTTTTATTTTTAGCAGGCATGATGAACTGTCCTAATTTTTTTTTCCCCTGAACTGAATCAGACTACATTGCATATAACTAATAAAGACTGTACTCCACTTCACTGTAAAGTGTTTACTTTTGACAAATGTGAGCAAATTAGTTATTTTCATAACTGAATTCAAAGGTTGAAAGGAAGGAAAGTTCCTGAGATGCTTAAGGAGTTGAGTTTACTGAATAGAGACCTTCCTTAGCAGCTTTTCAAGGACCAGAGTGATAAGAAGTGTTACCTGCAAAGGTAAGTTTTGGTTGTCCTTGTTAGTGGTTGAGTCCTTGTTGGGGGGCTCCTTAGCCTTGGGAGGCTCGCTGCCTTCTGGTGGCAGGGAGTCTGGAGGGGGAGGAACCGGCTGAGACTCCGCGGGTTGCTGAGGCGGTGGAGGAGGAGGATGCTGCTGGGGTCGAATCCTCGGCATCTGAGCCGGGGCGTTTTCCTGCTTTAAATACGACTGGCCACCGCCGCCCTCCACGTGTCCCGTGCCCTCCGAATGCCACGACGACGAGCCCGGAAACCCGCCCGAGTGTCCGCCGCCGAACCCAGAGGCACTGTTGCCGTGGTGCAGCACAGACTGGAGCTGCTTCTTGTGCAGCATCTGAAGCTGCTCCATCTGTTGGCGGTGCTGCTCCTCCAGGCTGGAGAACAGCGAGCTGCTGGAGGAGGAGGCCTCGAAGCCGCCGAACCCCCCAGCCTGGCCTGTATGACCGCCCACCGAGAGCTTACGAGGCCCGGACCCCCCATAGCCCTGCGACGGAGGAGCACCGTAGTTCCCCCAAGAGGGATACATTGCGGAACAAAAACCGTGTCGCGGGGCTACATGCAGTCGGCCCAGACGTGCTAACAAAAGCTAACAGCTAACGTCGACCTGCGTTCTTCAGAGGACGATAGCTACATTATCGGTTGTTTTCCAACCGACTGCACGTCAGTTTAAATTATAAAACCAGCTAAATAAACTGTAATACTCTACAGGACACGACAAGTAGCTTATTTTTTCTAAATAAATGTTTTACAGTCACGTTAAGACGTATGGTATCGTTGAAAGACCGACTGCACAAGTGAAGTCGCGGCTGAAGACGGACATACGTCACACATCTGACGACAACATCCGGTATATCAAAATAAGACACCATGTTTGTATTTCCTTTTTTTTAATTTTGATGACTTCTTTAGTTGTTTTCTTTATGGCTCTGAACATTTTAGATAAAAAAAAACTATATTCATTTCTTAGGCTTTAATAACTTCATTCATGTTTCGTTTATAAATCCTGGTTTTAAATGTGTTATTGGCTTTGTTTTAGAGTTAGAAAAATCGTTTTGAAAGCCAGCAGTAGGGTGACTACAACAAGGAAGAAAATGTAAAATTTAACATTACAAAACATAATTTTGGCAAACTTCCTTTTTGTATAAATGTACACAAGTTTGGTTTGTGAACAACAAGAAGGCAGTTCATGAATACAGCATATAGAAATAATACTTTTCTCCCTGTCTATAGTATATTGCTAAAATCTATCACCTTTCAATACAGCTGTTTCTGGATTTTATACTTCTGCCACTAGAGGGAGACATTTACAAGTGTATTTGTTCACGACAAAAACAAATTGCAGTACAGAAAATAAGGTTTCATTGCATTGTAAAGTTTTTTTTTGCTGTCTAGATTGACAATAAAGACTAATTTCTACCCATTGCATTGGGAAGTACAATAGTTCTTGAATCAAACAACAATACAAAAGAACCCGATTTATAGTAAATGGCTAAATCAAAAAAGGTGTGAAGTTTTAAAAAAGACTTAAAATGTAATGCCAAGAGTAAGTCAAGCTATGTGATTTCAGTTTTTCTATAAAGACTTTGTGTTTATTGGAGGAAGGACTAAGGGAGAAGGAGAGAGCAGTGGGAGGTACAAGACCACTGACTTTAGGTTGCCCTTGAGGCGTAATACACATAAAATTATTTTCCTTACAGTCACCAGTAAATCTGTATTAATTTTGACCAGAACCACTTAAAAAGAATCGTTAAAGCGGATTAATCAAGCCGGTCCTGTTTAATGTCTCCCGTTAATTAGTTTGTCAGCAGTGTTTTAATATTGCCTAATGACTTCATATTTCACCAATGACATTCAAAGGATGTTAAAAGAGGAGAAACGGCCCATTCAGGCCTCAGTTCTTTCTCTTAAGACGGCCTGGATGAATAAGACAAGGTCAGGGAGATCTGGCCTTTAGGGAGAGATAGATTATCAGGGGAAAAGGGGGTATAGGAGAAATCCCATAGCGGAAGCTTTCTCCCCTCTAAAACAGCATGACGGGCACAATGTGATACAGTTCAGCCTTAGAACAATACACTGCACCAGGGATTCATGATACAGCTTAGAGCAGGCACACTGTATAGGATGGCAGGAGAGTCCCACAGTGTACAACAATACAGACACTCGGGACACATGCTTCTTTGATGCGAAGCAGATTAAGATTTATATAATGTGAGGTTGGGAACAATCACAAAGATTAAACAAATATTTCGGAAAAGCGAACTTGGTCCTTTTAGCTCTCCATCAGCACTTCGGAAAGCTTTCCAAGCAGAAACAAAGAAATCAGAAATCGTAAAGTTGATATTGAGGACACGGCGTTTTCTCTGTGATGAAAATCCTATGTTAAACAAAATGTTCAATGGAGGCTAATGGATCCCGAACAAGTCCATGCACCGCTTCTAAAATGCTTTGTTTGACAAATCAATTTTCCCATAACCCGGCGAGGAGAAAAGTGATGCAGATTGATCGCCTCCCCCCCACCGCCCCACCCCGACTTTGTTTCCAGAATATTGTTTGATGGCTGGATAGATTAATTGGTGTGACATTTGAAAGCCTCCTCTTGACTGTCAGCATCTAAGCCTCTGTCCGCCAATCGAACCGCGGCCTAATTGTCTCCTCTGTAATACCTCCATTCACAAATTAGAGACGGGGCCTCTATGAACTACTCCCAATGTTGGAACTAACAACATCACACTGCTTAATCAGATATACGTTTGAGGAGGGAGAAGGAGGGTGATGCCGGCTGATAAGGCAGAGTGCATTAAAGGTCATCACCCAAATCGCTGTGCCAGCACATCTCAGCGCAGCGAAACACACAAATCAGAACCAAGCAGGTGTGCGAGTCAACAGGCACATCAATCTTTTGTAGTTTATGTCAGAATTTTTGTTATTTGCATTGAGACAATACCAATAAAGACAGAAAAAAAAGCATCTGAATCAACACATTGGAAGTTTTGGTTATTATTACCCTCAGCCAGAAGGTGAAGGGTTAACGGTAAAGTTTTTGCCCATGTTTGTGTGCGTCTGTCATCAAAACATCTCACAATCCACTGGACAAAATTATTGATCTGATACATCTACAACTGATTAACTTTTGGAGTCCACCTGATTCAAGATGGCCAACACAGCTGATCAATATTTGCAGACACAAAAAAAGCTGTCAGTTTTACAGATATTAAACTAAAATTTGATGTGGTAGTAGATGAGGGTCATCCACAACACACACTCTGAGAGTGTCATCGCATGAGATTGTGCATATTACATTATTTCCCGAGATTTGACGAAAACGGCTCAGACGCCATCATTTCTCAAAGTAAGATGATCGTAGTCTAAAACTATTGCACAAAAGGCAGCGGGTGATATGCTTTTCCTTTAAGGAATGTTAAGCCTTTGAATTTCTAAATGTTCTGCTGTTTTTTTTGAAGATGGCTGAATTCCAAGCAGCTGCTTCAGGTTTTTTTTTGGTGCACGCTAACTCTAGGTGTCATAGTGTGGTGGCAGATTGGTGCAGCTGCAGAAAACACTAAACGAAACATTCAGCTTCAGCCATTCAGCCACAGGGATTTTGCTCTTCTTCATGTTGCTTAAAAATGTGGAAAACATTGCTGTAAGGAATTAATACAAGTTCAACTATCGTTTTCATAAATGTTCTACTTTAATATTCTTTAGTTGAGTAAAATCATCACCAGTTAAATGAATTTCTAACATTTGCAAGTCATTTCTCCACTTTTTCCCCCCTTTTTTTAAAAGAAACACTGAACATCGCAGGGCTGAAGGCAACACTATATTAAAAAGAGTCATATGTAGCCTCTGATTGTGCTTTAAATGTAAATGATCATTTTTTTTGCACAATGTGCATCATGTGATGCTTTACTCTTTTTTTTCGAGTATTCTGAAAGCTTCAATAATCTGTTACAGTCTTTTTTTTTCCTCCCGTAAAAAAGAAACACATTATTCTGAATCAAATCAGACTGTTGGTGGGGCACATGCCCTCCACGTTTCATCTCCATTTATTTACCATTCAGAATGACTAATTGCCCCACTTGGTTTCAATAGTGGGCCGGGCTGCTCGCGGAGAAGGCCTCTTCATTCGCCGCGCCTTCCCTTATATCACCCCAACACACCCACTCGCCTTTGAAAAACTGTAATTGAATGAGTTTATGTCGTCAAATTGATTAATCATATTAATTTGTGCTTGTTAGTGGGACAGTTGAGAGCGATGACAATTAGATTAATGAAATTAGTTAATTCTTCTTCCAACACCATGCTCCCAAATACACCCCAACCTTTCTTCAAAAATGGAAAAAAAAAGAAAAGAGAGAGAATCTGTTATGACAAAATTAGCAATGAAGATTTGGCTGCTAATTGAATGTCTTCTTTTATTAATGATAGGTTTATAAAAAGACCTTGAGAAAAGAATATTAATTGATTAATCAGAGTGTCCCAATTTATGTGGACTTTACAAATCAGAAGTCTGCGACGAATATTGTTATGCTCAAAACTGGTCACAAAAACACACCATGTTACTACAAAATAAATATAATGATTTAAATTTTTTTAGAGTATATATACATTTGAGGTGAATGAATAAAACATGCCGGTAATAATAATTAAAAAAAAATAGATGGAAGGATGGATGGAGTGCATGAAGAAATACTCCAGTTACATCATCTTTCTTTTAAATTGTGTAATTTTACTAAAATAAATGCAGAATTAGAAGATTCAAGGCCCAGCATTTCTTGACAAACTGCATATCACTTGCCGCCTTTTATGCCAGAGTTTTAGACTAAAACCATCTTCTGTTGAGAAATGTTGGAGATGAGTTTTTAGGTCTTTTTTTATCTTTAAAACATAATGTTTTGCACCATCTTATGCAATAAAATGAGATCTCACACTCAGAGTCTGTGTTGCAGATGACTTTTAGCTTCTACCTCATCACCTTTTTAGCGCATTATCTGCACTGACTGAGCTACAGCACTTTTTTGTGTTGGTCAGTGTTGAATAGCTGCGGCGGCTATTTTGAATTGTCGTGACTCCAAAAGTGAATCACTTGAAGATGTGCAACCAATGATCACTTCCTGAGAGTTTCATTAACATCCATCCAGTGGTTCATGAGATATTGTGCTAACAGACAGAATTGACTCCAACAGTTAATAACGAAGTTTCAAGAACAGATTTTGTCCGATCAGTTAGCTCTCAGAATATAAGTTGGGGGTGATTCGTAGCTACTACCACACCGAACTTTAGCTCAATATTTACAAAGCTGACTGAGTTACAGCCATTTTTGTGTTTGCTAATTTTGCTTAGCTGTGGTGGCCATCTTGAATCGGATCGTCTCCAAAGGTTAATCAGTTGTAGCTGTTCATTCAGTGATTACCTTCTGAGAGTTTCAATAAAATCCATCCAGCGGTTTGTGAGGTATTTTGCTAACACACACAACAATATTGTCCTTTCCCCTCAGGCGGTCGGTGATAACAGCGTCTCCAAGACTGAAGCTCACCAGACTTTATAGGAAAGTATGGAAGTTGCCTGATTACAGATCAGTCCAGCGGGGAGCAGAACCACAACCATACATTCATCATACCAGTTTCTGCTGCGGACAAAAAAACAAAATCCACATAAATATATGTAAATATAAGTAAACGGAGTGTGAGATCCTTCGAGACGATGGAGTGCTTTGAATTTCATTATGCAACAAACTGTCCCCGTGTTATAAACGATGCTCATGAAAAAGAAGTGATGGTTTGATATGATAAAGATGAAATGTAATAGTCTACGCCACCATGAATCTGATCGTAACGTCCCCACTATTAGGAAGGCCGATAAGAGCATTTATGACTATTTGCTTTGTGTCATAAAAGGAAGTGGGCTGTATGATTAATACGAGCAGCTGCCTGGCTCCGGGTTCAGCACATCGTGTTGTTGCGTATAACTTACAGATGTGGTAATGGGCCGGTTTATACTATAAAATGTGGTCTGTCACACCAGTGAGATAAGCAGAATCATGACTAACGCATTCTGCGCTCGCAAAAGCCGTTTGTTCGATATGCACGCTGTGTAAATGTAGGTGAATAATGCTTTTGTTTTCCCTATAAATTTACTTAGATGACAAGATGCTATCTGCTAATGTGGTCCATAACAAAAGTGCTAAAAATGGCTGGTTTCCACATTCAGAAAACATATAAATCTTGCTCACGCCGAATGCTGCAGGAATGGATTACAGCGAGACTTCACCTATTCGGTCGATGCATCGGGTCAGCATTTTTATGGAGCTGAGTTTATTCCTTCAGGGAATTCTTGCTGGTGAAACAAGCCTGGCAAAGTGAAACACCATAGATTTTGCATTGAAACGTCTGTCCTGGGAATTCTTACTATATGTTTAAAAAAAAAAGAAAGAAGAAAGTTTGGGTAGCTTTACAGAAAACTAACAGCATGACTGATTAATTGCTTCAAAAATTGATGTTTCACTTCAGGATGGAGGTGAAGATTACAAATGTGGAAATCTAAAAGGAATACAAAAAGAGAAAACTCAGAAAATCTTCTTAGCCAGCAAAGTTACTTGACGAGTCTTTTTGCTGAGCAACATGAAGCCAGTTTGGAGTTTGTTTTCTGTTTTTCATCACATGTCATTTAGATTTAAATAAGAATCAAATGAGTGGACATTTACCAAATCCACAAAAACATTGAATAAAATTGCATATGGGCCTTTTATGCCAGAGTTTTAAACTGACACCATCTTATGATTGCTGTTTTAGTCAAATCTTACATGAATGTTATGCGTGATCTAATATGGTTAGATCTGTTAATGCTCAGAATATGTGTTATTAATCACTCTCAGCTACTACCACACCAAGTTTTAGCTCAGTATCTGTATAACTGACTGAGTTGTAGCGATGTTTGTGTTTACAAATGTCGACTGGCTGCAGCAGGCATCTTGAATTTGGGTGACTCCAAAAGTTAATCACTTGTAGATGTTCAACCAATGATTAATTTCAGAGCGTTTCATTAAAATCCACTCAGTGGTTCATGAGATATTTTGCTAACAGACTGATAGAGTTGACTTAAATAGTTAAAAGCAAAGTTTAAAGAACAGATTGTCTGGGATCTCAGGTTGACTCTTAGCTCCAGACACAATAAACTTAAAGGGTGAGTTTAGATCTACTGAAGTAGGTTTCTGTGGGAAGGTTATGAACGAAGAATATCTTACCTGTTGTAGGTGGCTCTCTGTGTGGCCTCGGCTGACATGATCGATGACATGGGTCCAATGTGGATTGCTGCTGTTTTAAAACGACTTCAGTTTCTAAACCTTCACAGCGGTTCATGCAGAAAACATTTTTATTTCAAATAAACATTTTGCTAATTTATTAATTGTTCAAACCTTTCCACAGAACCCAACTCTAAAAGATCTGAACTGTTGCTTTAATATTCAGCACTCTCTTTAGCTGTGAGATCAACAGGGTGCATTTTACATCTAAATTCCCATCAGTTAGTGTTACTGAGTCTGTATCTGCCAATTCTTTTCTGCAACAACTACCTGAAGGTTTGTTCTCCAAATCACTCAGAAAAATCAAGGCAAATTCATCCACTTTTCTTCTGGTTTATGACAAGATCCTAAAAATGGTTCCAAGTGTCCTGACGGACATCAATGTTAGACTTGATCAAAAGCTGCCGCTCCTGTCAGAGGCCGACTGTGGTCAAACCATCCTCATCGGTAAAATCGTCCGTCTTTATTTACTCAGCCCGTCCTCTTTAAACTGAGCCATTGATCTTGGCTCAGGTCATGGAAGCTGGGCATCAAGGAGAGGGGCGGGGGCGAGGAGGACAGAAAGAGGAAGAAACAGAAGCTTACCACATCCAGTTAACAATTTGAAATATTTTCATTCAGCGTGGCCTGTTGTTCTGCTTATTTAAATTCGCATTTCTGTGCATTACACCAACACCAGAGCAGAGGTGATAAACCGCTTGGCCACAATTCTGAAAAGGATAGCAGCTTTTTAATGGTGTGAAGAAGAAAAGTGAAGTGAAATTTATTTATATAGCACTTTTCCGCAAGAAGGCGATTGAAAGTTCTTTACAACACAGAAACAACAATCAGGCACATAAATAAAATCATGAAACTAAACATATCTAAACATGAGCTAAGATGGTCAAAACAGTAGCTAAAATAATCTAAAAGAAAAGAACTACTGATGTCACATTAGAACAATATTAGTAAGATCTGCCCTCCAGTCTTTGAGGATAATCACACAACTTGGACTGAAATGCAACAAACTGATCCCCAAACAAGATTAAGGTTAAAAATCAAAAGACAAAAAAAGTAAGCTCAGGCAAACTTAAAAAATGTACTGTAAATTGTCATGGTTTTAATTACAGATTTGGCCCACATGCAGATTTCAAATGTTTATTAAGAGGATTTGAGTACTGAAGAGGATGGGACAGGACGGGACTGGACGGAACGGGACTGGGAACCCTGGAATGGGTCTTTGACTGAATGAGGAGGTGAAATGGTTAGATTTGGAAGAAATGAATGAGTAATGGATGACTGGAGAGGTTGCTTACAGAAGAGTTGACGGTACACCGCCGGGGGAGAGATGTGTGGGGTCTGAGAATTTGAAGCTGGTGGCTGAATAATCCTGGGTCGGGGAAACTGCTTGGAAGAGAGCGTCTGGTCCAGGAGGTAGCCGGTGGTTAGCAGGGTGGCCGGGAGGGTGACCAGGGTTAGATCGGAGGTGGTTCTCAAGGAGAGCTTCCAGGAAGCTGCCAGCAAGGAACCTCAGGAGGTGAGGCAGACTTGGAGAATTGAAGTCCAGCATAAAGAGTGAGAAACGTTCTGGAGATGAAAACTTGAGCACGGAGATAACCTGGGAAGAAGACGGAAGAAAACTTCAAGGAAGAGGCCAAGACCCAAGCATGAAGCACAACCCATATCCCATTGGTTAACACTCTGGCAGCAAGCTCCTTTAAGGCTCTCCTTGATTAGGTCTTGATAAGAAACACCTGTCAGTCCTCAGGCACCACCTACTGTGGAAAAGGAAGAAGCAGCAGGCAAAACAAAGGGAGAAGACTCCCAGACCCCAACATAAATAGTCCATTAATCTGGTTTAACATTGAGATTTTATCTACATGGGCAGTTCTTTAGGGATAAACAACTTGTTCTTAAATGAGTGGCAGAAGGATTCTGTAAATACAAGAAGAACCCATCAGTCAGTGTTTATCCTTTCTACTGTACCTAGCTGTGGTGTATGAGTTTTAACAACGCCCCGGGATCCCACACATTGTTGTCGTGACCTCCCCTCACTTTCAGCTCTTGTCTTTGAGTTGTAATTCAAACTTCACAGCAGCGGCAGCAGCGTCTCCAGAGCTTTGCCCCAGAACAAAGCATGCCCTCTCCAGCCTGAATGAGATTGGGAGGGGTTTTTAAGATTTGGCTTAATTGTTGTCTTTTCCGGTGTTTAATTATGAAAACACCAAAGCGCCGTCATTGTGGCCGTCTAATTCCACTATGTTCCGCTAATTATGTTGCGTTAATGAAGGTTTTTTTTTTTTCTTTTTTCTATTGCTGCATCACACTCATTAACGTAGCGGTGACACTGCCCTTAATTGGATAAGAGGCTAATAAGTCACATTTCTCCGATTAAATTTTTTTCACTTCCTGATAAACATAAACTGTGGCACCAGCTGGTTTAAAACACACGATTAGACTTCTTTCCTTCAAAAGAGCTCTGAAATGTAACAAGCATTAAATGTGATTTTGAATATAATTTCATACCAGAAAGTCTCCTCACCACAGCTTCACATATGCTAACAGGCCTTCCTCAGCGGAGTGAATCTGCGTCTGGATGCTGCATTGTTGCAGTAACTAACGCAGATCTGAGTTTAATAAGGATCAGTCTGGACCCAGAAGCTCCTCAAACCTCCAAAATGTCACACACTGCGGTATCATTACTCACAGGAAATGGCCTTCCTCCTCCAACTTCCTACTTTGGTCTCTGTTGTTGTGATTCTCATGGGTCTGGTGCATGGTGATGCTCTCAGCCGGTATGCAATTATTCAAATGGGTGTGAAAACCTAAACTCACTCTCAAATAAAAAAGGAATAAAAAAAGGTTAAGACATAAAAACAAAGATAAGGACCAATCTGAGTTCTTAAACCCCAAATTTCAATAAAAAGAAGACTAAGCTTCTTAAGAGGCTTAAGAAACAGTTGTTTGGGACTATTTACAGTTTTTTTATTAACTATTTCAACACAGGATAAAAGTTTAGTGGTGACAGGATCAAGTTAAAGGGAGACAGATGGAGTAAAAACAGCCCCATTGTTGTTTTGATTCTAGGATGGTGGACACGCACTAAAGTAGGCTGCTTCGTCGTTGCTTCTTGAATGTTTTGTATATCAAATCTACACAAATTCATCAAACTGAGGCTCTGTCTAAACTACATCATGAAAAAGAAGTGATTACTTCTACTGCTAATAATTTTATTCCTGTCCACACATTTGAACAAAACCACTAAAATACCTATAGAAGGTGAAAATGTCCACATTAAGGACATGTCGATATAGAGAGAAAGAACATATAAGCTTGGCTAAAGAGTTTCTCAAAGCTCGTTATTTCTTTGATAGCATTTCAATTCTACACTGACTGTATGTTAAGAATACTAGAGACTAGCTACGAATGGACCTGACTAAAAGTGGGTGGGCCACAAAATTTAACAGAGGTTTTAAAATAAATGGAAAATGTTTATTTGTATGCTGTTCCCACTTTAGTGATGTGCTGTACCTCTTCAGGCCTTATAAATAAACAAATCTACTGTTTAATTATTTAATCGTACGTAAAGTTTCATTGGCACAACTGAAACACTTCAGACACAGACACTACACAAAACATCAAAAGCAAAATTTTCAATCTGCAATGTACAGCAATAGTTCTCATACAATGTAAGGTCCCAAAACTGAGCTCTAACTCAGCCAAGTACTGTTTAAATCATTTAGTAGGATTATGTCATTAAATTGGAATTGTAGCAGCTTGTTTTTTGTTCATTAAAGCGGACAGAAAAGAAAATAATTAAAAAGGAAACTGCAGGTTTGATTTGATAGCCACGCTCTTGACTGGGATCATCCGACCGGGAAGCAGGAGCCGTTCTGGCTTCAACTTCTGGGTTCCCATCCGATGTCCAGATCTTAATAACGATCTATGGTTATTAACCCTTTCAGTACAAGATCAAAGTTTAATGGCGACAGAATAAAAAAAAACCTGGTGAGAACAGCTCCATATTTGTTTAGGTTTCTTTGGGAACAAAGGGACAGTTGGCACGCAAGAAATAAGCTGCCAGGTCATCCTTTCTGTGTACAGGGATCCACCAGAGAAGAAAGAAAGTTGTTTTTCTCATCAAAACCTCTGTTTGTGTAAGTGCATATGCAACTCAGTTTTAAAAAATATGCAGCGTACTGTAGACAGGACCTTATACTTAGTGAATTTTGCTACGACATTTAGCAGCATTTACTCCACCCGACATTCATTTAACACACAAGTCCCACACAGACAGAAAACAGGCGCCAGCGCTGCCTCCCAATCTCCCCAGTATCCCAGCTCTCATACTCACACATGCCCTCAATTACCCTGCGAGCGCCACATGTGCAACATCATTAATAAGATCCACTAATAATGGCGGCGAGCTCCATTGGCCGTGAGTGAGATTTGACTAATTACTCTAATTGTATTGGAGTCATGCTCATTAAATATGAAAATTGTGTTCTGTGAAATGAATGGGGCTTCATGATCACTCTTGTATGGACAGGCGAGAAATAAATTAGAGAACAGTTTCTTGTTCTGCAATTAACCGCAGCGGATACAGCTACCTGCCACGCCTGCCGATCTGCTAATACAAAGTCTGTGTTTGTGGGGATTGTTTGTTGGTATATTTTTAGTAGACATCTGCCAGTCTGCCGTTACTTGTTGAGCTTTCTCTTCACAAACTGTACGCATGACCTGCTTGCCCATAAAACGTGGAAATGGTAATATTTCATAAAGCATGTGAGTGCAATTGTAATGATTTTTTTCCTGCTAACTTTAAATTCTTTTTTTCCATTGATGTGTGTCTTTAATATATCAGAATATGTTCTCTGCTCTGGTGGCATAGCACAAAAAAGCACCACAATTTGTTTAATGAATTACTTTATGTGCATTGAGTACAAAAACCTGGAGAGGCCTTCGTTACAATTTGCACACGAGCAATTAGCAAACAATCTATTATCCAGACGCAACACTTCCTTTCCTTCCCACAAAGAGAGCTAACTTTTGCACATATTTCTATTATCTCAGGGGATTTCAGGTGCTGACAGGACTCCAGAGCCGAGACGACAGCATCCAGGAGTGGCCGGATCCCCGAGGAGGAAGAGCAACGCCACGCTTAAACAACTCAAGTTGTTTAAGAAATCTCGCAATGCAAATGCGCACCGCCCTGGAACAAAACTGTGTCGCAGTCAGAGGCTTCTGTGAAAGCCCTTATTTTGTCTGGGAAGATGTAGGGGTGAGGAGAGGCAGGTAAACAACGCATAATGTGGAGGTCAAATGCTAATGAGCGCTCCATTTGCCACGTCTGGCTCCCTCCAAAGGCAGAGCAACAACGTCAGAGGCACCAAGATGCAATAAATCATACAAATAAATAATAAATTTTCGGGCTCGGAGAAGAGTTTGTGGTGTTTATCAGCCTGCTGGAATGAATTCACGGCTGGGTCCTGATTTTTCTCATGTGGCCCACTTTTAAGCCTCATGTTTAAGCCAACAAGATACTTGCAAGTCCAGGCCTAACATGCTACCAAATGATTTCCATCTGCTAGTTAAAACCATTTCGAAACAACATTATGTACTGTAACTTGCTTTGGCTGAGATTACAGGCTGTGAGATTTGAACAGATGCAGTGCCATGGGGGGGTTGCAGCTGTTGTGGGGCCTCGGATACCCACAGCTGTCCCATCTATGTCTGAGACTCCAGAAAAAAAGGCAACAGAGAGACAAACGTGACTGATGATGTGAGGAAAAAGAAAAAAAATCCAAGAATCTCTGGTGGAGAATCACAGGTAGAAAACGCTGCTGTATGAACGTCTGCCCTCAGTCACCGTTGCAGCCCATAGATGGCGCTCAGCTCATTTTGAAAAAAAAAAGCACCACCCTGTCTCGGGGCTGTCCATCACTGAGTGCCACCGGCTGCTGCACGGCGGTGGGGATGAGCTGTGGAGGAAAGAGCCTGTCCTTGAGCCAGACGAGAGCAGGGTAAAAAAAAAAAAAAAAAAAAGAGTAGATTCAGCATGTATGTACCCTGCAGCCGGCAGCCATAAATCATGACCTTCTTCAATTTACACAGGGAGCATATTGATGGTTTCCTATCTTCTTCAGTCACTTTCACCAGGTTACATTGTCTAAGACAACACCACTCCGGGTAACCATGAGTGACACTTTACAGCCCGTTCTCAGTGGACTTTCACCTCAGCCGATGAATAAACTTCATATGAGGCAAAGAACAAAATGTAAATACAGAGGAGATGCTACGGCACGTTACAAGGTTGCTCCCGGAGCGTGATCATAGATTTACTGTAAGTTAAGTGGGCATGAGCTCTCCGACATGCCTGACAACCACTTAGATTTCAAGGGGACTAAAAACAGGTTTATAAGAAGGGAAGTCACTCTGAGGACAGTGGGTCGTGCCCCAATTCTCTTCTACACGACTGACACAAAAGAATAAAAGGGAAGCTACAGGTTCACAGATTTTTACAAAAGTTTTTTTTTTTTTGTGTGTTTTACTTTCAATGCAGCAATCTTTAAAGTGATACTTCTGCTCTTTTGAAGTGAGTTTCAGTCAAAATGTTATAAACAATTCATACCTTGCTTGTTAGAGATGGCTTTTTGAACAGTTTTTGTTAAAATAGTTTCATTGTGATTGGATTGACACGCTAACAATTAGCCCAAACGGGGCTTTTTTTTCCCCAAAAAGGGCTTTCATCTCTCTTAAAACAACCCAATTTTGAACTTTTAATAACCGTTCAGGAGAAATTGTGACATTAAAACCCGTGCTCCTGTATCAGTTTCACATTACATGATTACTCCTGGTGGAAATGCTGCAGGTTGCTGCAGAAGTACCACAGCTAGCTGCTGCTGTTTGCACTTAGAAAATTACCATAGACTTCTGTGTTAAGAACTGGATATTGCAAAATTGATGGCGGTGTAAATGCTTCTAAAACAGCATTTGCATTGACCACTATGAGATTTTTATTTAGATTTGAGCCGTTTTAAAACAGCAGAAACCACTGTGGCAGAGAAGCCATTAGTTTGTCAGAATTAAACTCTGTTTCTCCAAACTGAGGTTGTTCAAAGAACAGGTAAGATGTTAATTGTTCACAACCTTTCCACAGAACCCCACTTGAAAGGATGTAAACTCCTGTTTTGAATGTCACTCTTCCAAATTACACTGTTTCACGGCGCAGAACAAGCTACAAGTTAATACACATTTGTTATTTGCTGCAATAATTTGGAGTGCGGATGTGTCAGGATGACAAATAAAAAATGAAAAAATTGACAAGCCCATTTATTTGTTCAATTCAATCTTCTGCTCAGAAGCCTTTTTTTCCCCCGCTGGTCATCATGGTTGATTTTGTTTAGGGGAATGCTTTGTGGCAGGCTGATTAAACACAGACTTACTCCCCCAACCCCCACACTGGCTGAAGTTGAAAGCCCAGTAAATGAAATGACTTCCACAGGATTGCACCACAAAGGAAGGGAGTGTGTCAGATGTGCATTCAGCCAGTGTCGTAGCCAACGCAAGGTCAAACGGGACATTGAGTAGACAGTCACCAAACTGACGGTCTGGGGCAGGAGGATGCCGTTACACCCCGAGGCACCGTCTTGCTAACCATGCAAGTGCACACACACACACACATGTTCGCACGTGTGTGTGTGCACACGACTGGTCACCTTTCATTTGAGACAAAGCCCCAGAGATGTGTCAGTGGTTTTACCAGCACCCTCTGATATTGGTCCAGTCATACAAGATCACAGAAATCAAAAGCACATAACAAAAAGAGAGAAAAAAATAACCTCAAATATTTGCCTTTATGTTAAAAAGAAATCATCAGAAAGTAAAATAAGGTTATATTTCTAACCTGAAAAGGATTGTTTTGAAGGTTGTCTGAATGCGTCTCAAATACTGAGGGGTTTAAAGTTGATCAAATTAGCAGAGCATGCAAATAAAACAAACAAAAAAAAATGGAGCTTGATGATATTGTCTATTGTTTGTGCGTCTTCTGTGGCTTTACTCCAATTGGGGCTTAGATAAATCCTTGCATTAAGCGAGACAATCATAAAAACGATCTAAAAACTTCTGCATGTGAGCACTGACAATTTGCAGCTAAAAATACTTGCAAAATACTACCTCTAAGTTCTAAATGCTATTAAAGGAAAAAAAAAGAACAATAATTGCTTTGGGGGGGGAAATTTTCCCTTAAATTAAGAGCATACTTTTTCTTTATTTTGTTATGTTGTTATTATGGATGTTAATATAAAGCAGAGGCAGAATCTTCACATTTTGACAACATTAGCATATTTTCTCTGGAAGTAAAAGTACTTGTGGTTGAATAACTGCTCTCATGTCTTCCATCTTAATGGACCCGAATGTAATTTTCAGAAAAAAAAAAAAAAAAAAAAAAAATTGCAGTGAGTTCATAAATCATGTGGTTTTATTGTCACTGTACATTCAGTGCATTTTTTTTTTTTTTAGATTTGACACCCTCTCCCACACACACACAAAAAAGCATTTATTTACACATGATTACAGTAGGCATAAATACAACAAACAAAAAAACACAAGAAAATGCCACACAGTACTGTCCAGTGAATCCCAGCTGTGGTTGGCTCAACTTTTTTAATTTTTTTTTTTATTTTTCACATCATTTCCTTTCCAGAACAGTGCGAATAATTAGCCCGTCCTCTCACCGAGCACAGGGGCAAGTTTATAATTAAAACGCACCAAAGCTGCATTTGAAGTTGATTCATATATCACAAATATTGCTTTTGAAGGAGGGAAACCTCTTGGGTAATCATATGTCTGTGGTGCGCACACCTAGCAGGGTCCTTTTATACACCGCGGACCAGAACGGCCGAGGAGGTTCCTCCATGTTTTATGTAAATCTCGTCATCTCGGAGAGCATGGAGATGAGGTAAGTCCACAAATGGAGCAGCGAATAAGTAGCTTTCTCCTCCGAGGAATGTGTTCCCCCAATTGCAGTAAGTTCATCTACATTTTTTTTAATACCCAACCAGTGATGTCACTTTATTTCTGTGCCACTGGTTCCCCGGAGGATCCCATGGCCCGCTTCCAAACCCGGTGTAATTTTCAAAATATGAATTGAGGTATAAGGTCTAGACGACTTTAGTCGCTATATGTTCTGCTTTGCTGATAACCAAAAAACACAGAGACGGCGTGCGTTTCGACACTCAGAGACATAAAGAGGGAAAAAAATAATAATCCTGAACCAAATACATACATACAATGTACTCATACTCCTTTTCAGAGGCTTGAATAATACAAGTGGGCTGTAAATGTGTGTTGAAGGTGCGAACCCCACACGAGAACACATTAAAGTGGCAAACCGAAACAAGTGGTCTTAGTCCCATCAATGCACAGCAGTTACAGTGTAGTACAGCGAAATTTGCACAATGCATTAGTACAGTATGCCCACGTTGTGAAACGAAACACAACTCAATGTTGCTCTGATGCTCCAGGACAAAAAAAAGGAACACGAGTGGCCGTATTCGCCTTGCATAGCCCAGTGATCGCTGCTTTATTACAGACACCCCTCAAATCGCCTTCGCAAAGGTTCAGACAAAAAAACCCTCCCCAACCGAAATGAAACGCCTTCCGCTCCCAAAGGTAGAGCCAAAGCTGAAATTTAATTGCTCCATTTCTTGGGAGATTTTCAGTTTAGGAGACAATTAGAATTAATTGGGTGTAGTAGATTAGGATTATTTATTTATTTTTTTAAGCAAATTTGGGAAAGGGGGAAGCNGGGGGGGGTGTCTTTTATGACCCCCTACTAGAATTAAAAAAAAAAAAAACATTTTAAGTTTTACATCTTGGTTTTACCTTATTCAGCTACTTATATTATAAAAGAACAATGTTCAGTCAGTATGTATATCAACTGAGCTGGAAAACAAAAACAAAAAAAGTTCATCTTGTTGAGGTGTAATCACCAGCACAGACTTTGAATGAATCAAGACAAGTGAATGAAGTTATTATGCTGTAATGTCCATATTCCTGAGGAAACAAAAGACTACTTTAAAACATAACATCAGTGTTTCTGCTTTTGGTTTGCTCCTAAACAGAAGCAACGCATCCTTCATTTCAGCTGTGGATGGATTAGCTTGTTTACAACTGAAGAGACACATCGAGGGAATTGTATTCTCTGTGGCATTGGGTTATAATTATCTATGCATTACATTAAAGTGAATCAATAGCATCCCTTTGGGGATCGTCATAGTAACTAGTCGGCGACGCTTTCTTCTTGTTTGAGCAGAAGCTAATGGCATTTGACTCTTTAAAGACACCAACTGCTTTTTAAGTGTTAACCTGGAGACAGTTTCCGTCTCAATAAAACCCTAAAAGCAGCAGATTAATCTGTGGTTATATTATTCTGCTCTAACCTGCGGAGGTTATCAGAACTCTAAGAAATACTGCACGTTGTTTACTATCACAATGTGCTGTCAGCTTTCTTTGAATAATTTGGCAACTGGTTTATAATTGATAGATATTATGCTCTAAAAATCTACTATCACTTCTGGATAATATAATTTGTTTTTTTTGTTTGTACATAGTGGCTTTCTGAACAATTAGCACCTTCATTTAAAAAAAACCAGTTTCACTGAGCTGTAATGGAGTGTATTGCCATCAATGTTTCCATTTAGAGTTTAATTCTCAGAGAATCAACTGTAAAAATACGTTCATTGGTTAGTTAAAAAAAACAAGATTTTTAAAACATAGAAACAGTGAAATGACTGTAAATAAATCAAAATGTTATGATAAAACACTATTTAAACTTGCACAGTTCTGGTGTTTTCTGGCTGAGACTCGATAATTTACCCTGTAGTCCATATTTTAGAAAAGTAAAAACAAACTAATGAATAAATCCAGGTTGATAAAAACAGTTTACGTGCGTGAGGCTGACATACAGACTTTGGTATCACAAACGCTACTTTGACTAACAGCTAGCTGTTTAGAATTAATGTTATTGAGAAAGTAAAAACACATATTTGCCTAGCACTATGCAAAATCTGTAAGCAAGCGACAACTTTTTGGGTTTCCTTTTCGTAGACAAGGAAGACTCTGTTACCAGGTCTGAGCAGGTTTTTGGTTTCATGTGACTTGAAACACGATTTTAGAATCACCGGCAATCTGACAATGATTTAAAATACATTTAACTAGGTTCAAATTAAAAAAAATAAAAATCAAACAAACCAGAAAATCTAAACCTGAATGCCCGTTACATAGATGTTAAAAGCAGGTTTTTTTTTTTTGCAAGAAATGTTCTGTCAAGCCCCCAAAAAAGTTATCTAAGGGGAGTGAAATTGGCTGTAACTGTGGTAAGAGTACAGAGACTGACTTAATAAAATATCAAAGTAAGCTGTTCAGAAGCAGACTAGCTCAGGTTATGCTTTTGCCACCATGTAAAAGCACCTTTGCCATCCTGGCATCAGCTGGTTTCACAGAGAGCTTCGGAAAATTAGCCTCAGAAGTCAGCAGAGAACGAACGATTGGATTCAAGACCGTCACTTATGTTAAACATATCTAGTGACACTACATTTAAACAAATGTAATAAAATATAATCTTACACTGTCTTGTTTAATTCCAAATCCTAAATGAAGAAAGAATCAAATGAGCACCAATGTGACAAAGATCATTTATAACAAATCATCACAAAGGTGGCGTTTATTGCATGGCTACCAGGTTGAACTTAAAGTATCAAGTTGTGTTTTATTATTAGTTCTTGATGGTGTCGGGTCTTTTAAAGCAGTAGCAGAAATCTTCTGAAGTGGGGTCTTCTGAAAAGGTTGTTAGCAATTAATATCTTACTTGTTGCAGGACGTCAGTTTGTAGAAACAAAATTTAATTCTGACCGGATTGATGAGCTAACAGCTAGTCTGAGTTACACCATGACCACATTAGATCGCTTCTGTCCTAAAACACAGTTTTATAAGCCTTCTCTGTGCCACCAGATTCACATTACACAGATATTTACGGAAAGTTTGAAGATTATTTGCATCGCAAACAGTGATAGGCTTAGATAGCTGCAGCACTTCCAGCAGAAATGTTGTAATATTTCTGCCAAATTAAAACACGTGACACAAAACTGACAGCAAAGGAAAGGTTGATATAAAAGTATTTGCAATATTGTTTTAAATAAAGTTGTAAGATGGCACAAATCGGTCCTGGCCTTGCTTGGACTAGCCATTAGCTCGTCAAACCTGGCCAGAATTCAACACTTTCATCAAACTGAAGCCATTTAAAGAGCTACCTACCACAGAGGGACACGGTATTTTAGCTGTTCACACCCTTTCCACAGAACCGCACGTCAAAGTGTCCGAACCGTTCCTTTCACCTCAGCACAAGACATCATTTCTCCGTTTGAGTTTAAAGCTGGTCAGTCTCAATCAGATAAAAAAACAAAAAAACAAAACCTGAGACTCAGACAGAGCTAGATTGTATATTAGTCATTTTCCACATGTCAAAGATGCTTAGTGCAAACATTTTATGAGTAATAATCTTTAGCCTCTGTCAGGATAACTAAATCACTGAGTCAATGAGGCTATTACGGGGTAAACGTGTTATGAAAAAAAAACTGAAATCAGATCCCACTTTCCTTGATGACAAATTTAGGAATATGTTTGTGTAATTTTCTTTCCTGTGCCCAGTGTAATTTCTCCTAATATACAGTACATCTTATGGAGACCAGTTAGAGACTATTGCTTTAACAACTGAGATGACAAAACATGAGCTATAGAAACAGGTACACAAACTGTGGCTACATAGCTGTACAGTTATTTTTGGACATTTATATTAACTTTTTAAATTTTTTTCCATATTTGAAAATAAATCAAAATAAGAAACAAATTCACAGAAGCTTCAGGTGATATAGAGCAAAGGGTCTATGAATATAACAAGACCTCAGTGGCTGATTTCTGTACACGACTTCTCTATTTACACAATCATCATCCAGCGTCAATCAAGTTGACAGTCCCCCTTTTTAAAACTATCCCAAGGTCCCTCTTCTTCAGTTTAAATTGGTTTTTAAACGTGTTAAAACGACTCCAAACCCAAGCATTATCCTCTGACTGTCAGTTGGCACTCCGTCTTTCTTCCTCAGCGGCTGTCCCTCGTCTCTGATTGGATGATGCAGCTGTCCGTCAAGCATGCGGCTTAGACGTCAAGCCTTGGCCTCCAACATCTCCAGGAACAGTTTGTGCATGGGGACTTTGCCCTGCATTTTGATGCTGTAGAAGTGCTGGACGGCCTTCGTGGCGGTCTGACGGAGCAGAGGCAGGGTCATTAGCAGCTTGCCCGCCCGTCGGGGGTCCTCCGGGTGCTGGGAGGCCTCGTAGTCCTGCAGGGCCTCGTGTAGGGAGTCCTGGAGCCTTTGGACGGCCTCGATGTTCTCTATATGCATGGAATCTGGAGCAGGAGGAGGACAAAAAAGATAAACTGTTACCTCGCAGGTGAACGGGCTAAGCTTCATTACATCATTTGATTTCAGACTCTAGGATGTTTTTTTTTAAATACACAAACGGAGATCTATTTCACAATAACAATGAAACATTTTCATAATCTTCAGTACAACCCAAACATACGCAGCTGCAGCTACCTGTTCTGCAGCTGCATGCTGGGTTTTTGTTGAACGTTTTACATTCCACAGCTTGTATGTGCAAACATGCAATTTTGGAGAGAGCTTTTCTCTTGTTAGTAGTTAATGATGTTCCTTAAATAAATGCCCGTGCGTGGCTGAGACTCTAGGGAGAGAGATGGGTACTGCAGGTCTGAATAAATATACATTGGAACAGGAAAAAGATTCATTTCTTTTTAGCATCGTGGACCGCGTTCATCCCCCCACTTTGCTAATGAATTCAGATGGCTGCATTACTAGGATATCGTTCATCTGAATGATGGTGGCAGATGGCCTTCATTTCCATAAGAAAGAGCAGTTGGCCCCCTTATGTATAGGCTCTAAAATAAAACCAGTTGAGACTTATTTAAAACTGCTCTCTACGTATAACTCCACATGTTAGAGAGAGAGAGAGAAAAAAAAGGCACTTGTTCTCCAAAGGATGAGCCGATGCAGAGTTTTATTAAGCTAACGGTGGCTCAGACTGCCTCGCTGTGCAGACTTATCAACTCAGATTAAAACAAGGCGCAACAAAATGTCCCTTTTTCTGCAGTTTTACGACCGAACAGAGTCCGACTCATCTCATCCTAAATGTACAGTATCAAAAGAAGCAAACATGGCCGCTGACTGAAGAGACCAGCTATGTGTCTCAAAATTACCCAGTAAAGCTAAGACCATGTATGCACATGTAAACGAGGCAGAAAAAACGGAAAGTACAAGGCTAATTATGTTCCTAACTGACTGATTAAGTCTCTTTTACCAGTCGCCTTTCCGTGTAAATTGCATTTCTATCTTGGGAAATTAACTAGGCTACGTGGACCGCACATGTGTTCCAGCACTCCTCGTCTGAAACCTTCATGTTAATACGGATCTGATCCTGCGTGATCATGTGTGTGTGTGCAACAGACAGGGGTGTAAGCTGGGCAGGGAGGTGTTTTCATAAACGTGTCAGTGTGTGCGTTTTTCCTGAATGTTTAAACGTGTTTAGGGGAGGAATGCAAAACTAACTTTGAAGAAACAATTTCCGTGTAATCCGTCAGCCGGCCCGGCGTCGATCCCGTCGATACTCTGCTAATTACAAAATCAATGGCCATGAATTTCCACAGCTGTCACACCCACAGGACCGGGGGAGCCGAAGCTCGGCGAGACTCTGTTCAAACGAGTCAAAGTTGCCCTCTCACCCTCCCTGAGCTTCCCTCTCGACCCTTCCTCTCCCACAATCTTCCCTTACGTTTAGATCCGTGCCTTTTCCATCACCTCCCCTGCCGTTTACCCCCCCCACACACACACACACTCCTATGCAGTGTTTGCCATCAGAAGACTAAAGCTGTGGGCTCAGCATTTTTCTTTTTTCTTTTTTTCCAGTCAGGCAGGAGAAAAGACTCCTAACAGTCATTGATTAGTGAGGGACAGGCCCAGCCGCATGAAAAGCAAACTGTCGATACGGGCGCAGCATCTTCACATTGGAACAAACGAGGCCCGTCGCTCCCCGACGCTCATTCCACTCCACTTAACACATTTTATTGACAGCCCCTGTTTTTCTAATGAAATGCTAAATATATCTCCCTCGGCTGAGGCGCACTGGCAGCTACTGTTATGGAGATGGAGGGAATGAGAGCGCGATGTGTCACACACGTATCTGCTCACAAATTAAAACATAGCTGCACGCACACACACACACATCTGCACTTGTGTTGAATGAAAGCAACCATTCTCCTGACCTTTACGTCCACTCTTATCAGGAAACCATTACTGCGAAAGTGAAGGTTCAGAGAAGATACAGATCACCACTTGACAGCATTTTTTTGTCTAATTTCTTTGTTTGTTTAATTAAACATCAACTATCTTGATTTATTTGAGATTTGATATGGAGATGTACCTTCCAGGGTAAGCTACTGTAAAGAAAAACACGAGATTTTCAACTTATTCGAGCAAAAGTTCTGCCTGTTGTTCTCTATAAATCTTACATTATTTTGTTACTGTGTAAAAATGTCATTTTTTATGTTTATAACGGAGGTGCACTGAGAAACAAAGTTCTTGGCAATGCCTCTGAATAAATCAGCTCGTGTGACGTTAAACGTTGACTCCGCTCAGACGTTATTTTATGCTGATCACTGGGTTCACTTCTTGCTGGTGCACCTAGATGACAAGTTGAGAGGAGTTTGTCTTTTATATGGAGGGAAAAGTAGGAGGAGATGTCACCCTAAACCAGGGATGACCTGTTATGATCTGAGTTTATTCTCCTATAAACAGTTCACTTAAATATGAACTACAGAAAATAAACATTGAACATCACCTAATGCAGCCTGGAATTAATTACCGTGTATTAGGCAGATACATTGACTTTTAAAAAAAATTATTTTTAGACTCTATTGGCACTCCATTTAATTATGACCAGACTGACAAACTGTCAATTCGGCATCAAAAGAATTATGTTTATCTATCAGCTGAAATATTTAATGGGCATCTGGTGTGATACGCCTCTTGAAATGCTGCAAAAATCCGCTGACTCAATGCACCGCTACATTTGCCGACCCACTCTCTGGTTACAGGCGGTCTTTGAGGTGCCCAACCGAACAGATTTATAAATCAAACTCTGGAGTAACTATGCAACTAGGCCTGTAGGTGGTGCTGAAATACTGCCCTCAAAAAGAGACCGAAATAGGAAACAAGGCGTGGAGCATGAGCATAAAGCTTGCACGCTGTTACTGTTCATCAGCCTCGTCTGCTAACTGAAGTAACACTGAATACAAAGGTTTTGGTGTAGTTGAACAACTAGTTCCTGTAGTACAAATAACTACATGTAATCTGAGGTGTGGTTGTTGTTGCTGCATCTGAGGCGTAGGTTTGGTTAGAGGTGGAGCTATGGCAGCACTGTTTTCAAAATGTGGTGTTTTTACTGTTTACACAAACAGCCAAAATCTTTCAGAGCTCCTAAAACACTGTTTTCGTATGGATGAAATGGTCATTTCTGTTCTTTTGTTTTGCATATTCATAAAACACTGTTCAACACTGTCCCATGTGAACAAAGAAGTAAAGAAGTATTTTTTTTTTTTAAGCTAACAGTTTAAGTCCACCACAATGCTTTCGTGTTTACGCAAAATTCAAGGATTCTTCCACGTGTCTCTGTAATTTATCTTTTAAAGGTATTCACTTCGAAGTCAGGAAGACTGGATCAAAAACAATAAAAACCATAAAGTAATAAAAGAAATCTGTGCAATAGTTTTCTCATATTCATGGTTAACGTGTCCTTAAATTAAACACTTGTAATCAAAGTTTGTGCCCGTTTTCCAATGTCGGTTTGTTTACTTACAAAAACAACAGAGAATAGGTCAAATTTTAAACTTAATGACCACATTTGTTTACCTACATAGACTACTATCAGCCTAATGTAGGTCAATCATGTGGCTCAAGCTTCCACGTGGGTTTCAGCAGATTAGGCCAAGTGTTTTGTTTACATTGCGTGTGGATCCGCATTTTGGAATTGCATCCAATATATCTGGAAAATTACTTGAGTAAACTCTTACATTCTGTACCATTTGAAATATTTCAGTATAACCTTTTTGTGTTTGATTTCATGCTTTGCAATGAGAACCTTTACGATTTTGTGTATATTAAATGTTGTGAGCCCGCTACACGGCTTTAGTTTTTAAAACTTCGACTCTGGAACTCAAGGGGTTCACTTTACCAGAGTTGGCGAGCGCGATGGCTTTGAGCGTGACAAACTCCTCCTTCTCCATGCGCAGCTTCTTGTAGCGCCGCACCAGCGGCAGGATGGCGACGTGGAGGTCCAGCAGGCCCGAGATCCGCGCCTGCTCCTCATCCACCACGTAGTCCTCTGCGTACACCAGCTCGTCCTCACAGGGCAGCGAGCGAAACACGATGCTCAGCACCAGGATCTCCATCCAGGCGCTCTGCAGCAGGCTCATCTGGTCGGCCAGTGAGAGCGTGGAAAAACCTGTTGAAAGAGAAGGTGTTACGTTTTGAGATTTTACTTTCTTGGGGGGCCGTTTTACACTCACACAGTCCGACCATGTGACACTGAAAGAGATCAGCTCATTAACCTCGTGGCTCAGTAAGTGGCTAACTTCAGTCCCCCATATGTTTTACAAGCTATGCACAATCGCTGCACAATCCCTGACTTGAAACAGAGACCGACGGCTGTATGTGGTGGCTTAAGGGGAGAATATAAATCTGTCAAATGGAGAGGCCTTTGAAACATGAGCCAGGGCTGCACCAACTATCCACAACCAGTCCAACTCTGCGCACACGAGACGCCGTTCAGTCAGGGCTAACTTACCGCCTGCTGCTTCTTAAAGAATTAATTTGAATCATTTTTCTTTTAATTATTGGTTTGAAATCAAGGCAGGTTTTGTGGTTTGTCGTTACACAAAATAAAGCTGGTAATTACAAATAAGCAGGTTTTAAGATGTACATTTAGAGCTATAGTTTGTTTGTTGTTCATCAAACGAGCTGTAAAATATGTAGACATATAACTGGAAATAAGTTTTAGTGGTGTCGAAGAAAGTGGACAGAAAGCAAGTTATAATGAAAAACAAGCAACAAAATAAAAAAACTAAAACAATCCCAGCGTTTAGTTTTTTGCTCTTTATATTAGGCACAATATTTAGTCTAACACTTAGATTCTCACACATTGGTCCTCCAAGTAAAGTCAATAGATTTTAAAGCTGTGGTGCATGTGTGAAAATGTTTAAAAACAAGTTCAGAAGAGGGCATTTTTTAATCCTAAAAGTACAGAAACATTAAAAAAAACATTTTATTTAAATGCGTTATAATTTGAAGTTTATGTCTGATTATCAAGAAAATGATCTAAGTAGATTCAAATGTATTTAATGATGACAGCATGCTGGTGACAGATGAAAATTAAAATAATACTAATAAAATAAAATAAAAGGCTTTTCACAAGACTGTACCAGTAAAAGAGTTGCATCAGCAGACTTATTTAATCTACTGTATTTGATTTAAATTTAATCTTTTCTTTTTTAAATGCAACAAAGAAAAAAACCCAAAATAAAATATGGTAAAACATCTTAAACTCATTGCAGAAAAAAATAACGCACTTCAAGAGAGGAAGTTTGTTTTGCATCTTAAAACTGCCCAAATCGTGAAGTTAAGTCAGCCATAAATACAATAATAATCTTTAATTTGATTTCTCCATGTGTTAAAAACTTTAGGTCTTAAAAGGGTAAAGTCCGTGAGGAAACAAAAGAACGTTCTCTTCTTGGGTGTCCTGGACTCGAGAGCGACAATTATTCCCGACCTGGAGGTCGAGCCTTCAGTCCTCTCGTGTCCCCGCATCAAACAGACGGACACCTGAAAGGACTCGCTCCGCCACAATACCTTTCACCTCACTCTGTGGCCAAGAGGAAGGTGATTGTGTATTGAGCAGGGCCTCGAAGCCACCGTGCGGCTTGCTTAAATCTGAACTCATATAGATCAGGAGGGGTCAGGTGGACTAAAAAAGAGCCCCCCCTCCCAATAGTTCTTATCAAGCAAATAGAGGAGCGATGGAAAGAGAGGGAGAATGAGGCAGAAAGAAAAGAGTGCTGGGGGTGTCATTGATTAGTAGATTGTAATCAGTCCACCAAATGCGAAAGAGGGATCGATTTAAGCCTCAGATCTGACAAACAGACAGCTGATGGAGGACATCCGGTACATGTTTAGCTGGGGGGGGAGGGAGGACTAAAAGATCACTGAATGTAGATATTTAGACTGCATCAGCAAAGCATGGACTTAGATTCCACTGTATACAGTGTTTTTTAAGAAACGGGGACGATGAACTTCTAAAGAGGCTGCATTTTTACAACATATTCGCTCAAAGTTGCTTACAGATGATCACTATAATTGGTTAATACTAAGGGGTAAAGTATTCATGAACAAAAACAGCTCTAATATGTTTGAACTGTGCACAGTTTACTCTTTCTCCATAGTTTCCCCTCTCCCTAACCTGTAAACTCAATTTAGCAAAGCAACCGGGCGACTTCCTGACTCCCCCGGAGGTCACCCCGGAGCTTCAGGTGCTCTGCCTTGTTGCGGCTGAGTTAAGTGTCGTTGTGGAGGGTGAACCCCCCGATGAAACATCAATATTTCACCCTACTGATTTACTGCCGTTTGACTAAACATGACACAATATTGAGGAAACGGGGAAATGCCAATGTCTTTGTGTTCGCAGTCTCTGTGTGTGATGACAAAAAGCATAAAACACGGGACAGCAGATGTTTTCACTGGGTGACAATGGAACAGAGTTACTGTAAAGGATTGGTTTCAAACATTTTAACGCTCAACCACATCGATAGAACACTGTCTTATGCACACTCAAATTACATTTATTTAACTCTGGGTTACATTTTGATATCAGCAGACTAAGGGAAAATTCTGAGATCATAAATTTTAATGTTTCTTTCATCCTTTAAGGACTGGCAGCAGAAACACCTGACTATACCGACGCAGACCAGCTGATATTCAACGGACGCGTTGGCATCCGGCCTGATCTACATGAGACTCTACCACTGCTCAGGACTAAAACATTCAACCTGTCCACCAATTTTACCCTGCATAAGAAAAAGGCTGGTATAAAACACAAACGTTATGTTATTACATGATGGGATAAGAAGGCTAAGATTGTATTGTCGTCACTTTGTTCTGCTGATTTCTCTGTGTTCTTAGGTTGTTTTTGGACTCAATTAAAAGCATTAAAAACACCTTTTATTTTAACAAACTATTGTTCAGGCTAGTTCTTTTTTTACATGGTTGACAAGAGTATAAAGTGAGCATAAATAATTAATAACAAATACATCAGGAATCATATCATCAAAAATGTAAATAAATAAATAAATAAATGAATAAAGGCGCTCCAGCAGTCGAAGTTGGTGGTACTCAGATACATTATTAAAATTTTTAGACTATTCATCTAAAAATATTTTTTTTTATACAGTAATACAATATTAACAAATAATGCCTATGCTTCATGTTATCCTAAAGCAATAGTTCAGATCTTTTGAAGTGGGGTTTTCTGGATATGTTATAAACAGATAATATCTTACCTGTTGTAGATAGCTCTTTGAACAACCATGATTTGTAGAAAGAGAGTTTATTTCTGGCCGGACTGACAAGCTAACAGCTGCTCCAAGCTGGACCAGAACCAAAGCAAATTGCCACCATCTTAAAACCATTTACTCACATGCTAATTTATGATTTTCTTCAGATTTTCATCAGTTTTTATTACATGAGTATTTGTATTTAATATTTTTTTTCATATTCATTTGGAAGCACAAATAGTCGTAGCTGCAGCTAGCTGTAGCACTTCTGGTGCCGCCTCAGGCACTTCAGACAGTGACATCATGCTTCTGCTTGAATAACTGTGATGTTAAAGTCACGCTGGTGTAAAGGTTTAAAGAACAGATTTCACCTAAATTACTAGAAAGACTTTGATTTTAGACTTGTTTCAAGATGGCCGTGATCCACTTTGGTGTTACCCTCTTTCTGACTAGCCGTTGGCTCATCAATCTGGTCAGAATCAAACTCTGTTCCTCCAAACAGAGAAAGTGGCTAAATATAGGAAATGATAAGAAAATCAGAGGATAATCTTTTTCTAACCAAATCAAAAGTGGGTTTGTGGCCAAATCATAGGCTTTGAACAGGACAGCAACATCAGTGATAATACATTTGTTTAGGATAGTACGGCAAGTTAAATGAACATGTTTAGACTTTAAATCTACATGAAAAGCCCCATCATCTTTCTGGATAAATCTACTAACGGCAAAGTATGGCTCCAAGCATGCCACCGCTGTCTATTTCTATAAACTACAATAGAGAAAAAAAAAGAAAAAGAAAAACAAGACACCAGAAGCAACTGCTTGTAGAAAAGAAAGGGGCTCCGACAAGGCAGCCGTACAGTAGAAGTACAGATCAGATAAGAAAACGAGTCCCTGCTCGGCACGGCGAGGAGACTGAGTGGTTGGCGGGGAAGCCTGAAGCTGTCACTGAGAGCTGGGTCGAAAACAGACAGCAGTTCACTCTCTATTCATTTAGTATCATTACAAGCCTCCTAAGAGCCCTAATGGGCCTAATAAAAAGACAGAGGTAATAATGAGACTTGAGGAGCCTATATGAGCGGGAAGAGCGGGAGGGGAGGGGGGAGGGAGGGGGAGTCAGGGGAGCTGCAGAACAAGAAAGCCTGAGAGAGTGGAAGACATGATAGTGGAGAGTGTGTGCAGAGGGGTGAAGAGACAGAGAAAGGAATCAAAGAGTGAGACCACGATGCTTTGAACTGAGCGAGCATTAGACACTGGGAAGCCCTGAAGGCCACCGACTTAAATTTAAACATGTCGAGGGGCACGAGTTAGCCGCCATCTTTATCGGATACGGACGAGTCATTTAATCCTCATATTGGTGTGTAGGTGGCCAACGTTTTGAATCCATTCATCCTAGAAGATTTATTTGTTCCTCAAAACAGACGTCATGCGGCACGGCGTTTCTCCCCAGTTTCCACATCTGGATGTTGAAGGACGTCTACATTAATGGAGCAATCGGCACTAATGACTCTTATTACCTCATCATTAAGGCCATTTGCGCGGCGGGCTGTGAGTGTAATGGCGGGCGTGGACTGTTAAACTGGAGGGACCCCTTTTGTCTTAATTATTACTTGGCGACACTCTGACCTGGTGGCCTTGGGTAAAGTGTCCCCAGAGGTCCACGTGGCTCTTTTATTATCTACGGCAGGTCTGAATCCACATCGGCAAAGAACGCAGGATCCTATAGGAAATGCAACACAAAGTGAAGCGCAGAAACGCAACGTTATTGTTGTTCTGATTGAGCACAAGAAATCCCCCCTAAAATTGTGTTTTTTTTCCCTAAATCTCAAAAAAGACTTTTCTTTTAAAATGTTGACTGTATAAGAAGTAAAAAAAAAAACTGCATTCTGGTCGGGATTGCTTCCTTTTTTTTGCTCGTTTCCTTATAGTAGCTGAAACTCATTTGTGAGATCTTAGTTTAAAACTTTGTTTTTTCACTGTTGGAGTCAACCCAGTCTGTTAGCAAAATATCTCAAGAATCAGTGGATAGATTTAAATGAAACTCTCCGGGAGAAATCACTGGATGAACTTCTACAACTGATTAACTTTTCGAATCAACCCGATTAAAGACAGCCTCTGCAGCTAATTAACCCCCAAAATTACAAATATTGCTGTAACATAGTCAGTTTTACGGATATTGAGTTAAAGTTTGTTGTGGTAGTAGCTGAGAGTCATCCCCAACACATACTCTGAGCACTAAAAGACCACACAAGAGCTTCATTTTCAACGCTGACATGTAAGGGCTTAAAGCTCTAATAACCTGTCTGTATTACAGCGAAGCCCAGACTGAACCGTACTTTCACTCCCTGCATGTTTTCACGTTCTCAGGCACCTGGTACCTTTTTGTTATCACAAATTGTGTTGATAAACTGTAACTGGTTTCCTAAAGTGCATAAATATTCCTCTCTCATTGCTTCTGGATGTCTTCTCTCCATCACGCTGGGAATGCATCACCTTGTGATGTTTTTCTTACAACAAACATCTCAAAATCATTTGAGTTTTCCCTGTCTCATTCGTTTTCTTCCCAAAAACAATTATTATTTTAACATGTAGCTTCATTGCACCACAAAGCAGGATTTTTTTTTTAATTCAAAATGATTTTTTTTTTTTTTTCCACAACAAACCAAAAAGCTAAAAGACCAAACAAATAAAAAACTCACACCTCAGATTGTTTCATATATTTCCCCAGGTGGCAGACACACGTTATGGTAAAGATTGTGAATCACCGCCACAGATCCAGCACAGAAACACGTTTAAACCCTAAAACAGAGACGATCCGGCTTCTTTTTCATTCAAACGCTCCGACCACTGCTCACATCAAACCCAGCGACAGGGTCAGCAGAGCGTCCAAATGTACGTAATGTACACAAATAATTCTTTCTGTCACAGAAAAACCTTTAAATACACAAACTACTTCACCTGCTGCTCAGACAAAATCTTTCTAATCACAGAATCATTTTTTTTTGTGCATTTTGTAGCATCAGATTAGAAGAGTTTACCGAATTAAATCTGCTGAAGAGGATTTTTAACCTGTTTTGCAAAATACTGCACACGATCAAACTATCTGAAGATGAAAACACAAATGAGTTTTGATGTATTGATCGTTTACCTTGGATGTATTGACTATTACATCAAATATTCTTGATGGCTAAAATGAAGATATTGTGTTTATAGAATCCAACTATAAAATAACTGTTTCTGTGCAGCATCTGTGTCATTTAGCCATGAAAAAATATTTGTAATTGATTATAAAAAACTAAGCCACATCCTTTGTATGTGCAGAAAACACAAGTTGTAACAATAAAGGACTATTTACTTCAATTATATGCAATAATCCCTGCAAGAAGAAGGGCTCTGGATTGTTCTTGTCAGACTAAAACTCGCTCCTGCCAGCTACATTTTAACTCCAGATAAGTCAGGTGGGGCGATATGATTGGTTGGCCGAATTAAAACGATGATTTTGTGCTTGTTGCATGGGCGCCGCCATCGCATAATTACTTGTGACAGCGGCGAATGCTGATGCAGCTGCTGAGCAGAAGATTCATGGTGTTGCCTCAAGTGTCGAACATAAATCTGATGCTGAAACGGTGATTAGGGGGGAACCCGAAACAGACAGAGCAGCTGGACAGAAGAAAGAAAAGAAAAGAAAGAAAAAGATGTTGAGGTGTCTACTTTTGTCTGCAAAATCAATTCAGCATGTATGAATGTGTTATGGTTGTTATGCTGTTCTAATAGATTTTGGTCTTGTTTGCCAAGTTGAAATTGTTGCTTTTTATTTATTATTTAATTTATTCATTTAGGGCTGGCTTTTAAATATTCCATAATACGTTTATTTAATAAACTGAGAAATTTACAAAAAAATGGTGTAAATGGATGATAATTAAATTGGCAAAAAATGCCAAATTTTTTACATGCTTCACCAGATTGGACCAGTGGCTTCAAGTTTAACCTCCACTCTCTTTAAACACACTGAAGATCTGAGGTGTCTGTTTTACTTGATAAAGAAAAAAAAAGCTCAAATATTTGCATAACAGGGAAGGGAAATCCGTCAGTGTTTCCCTAAATAAATCAATTCCACCACCGGTCCTGTGTAGTCTCCTTAAGTAAGTAAGAGGATCTCTTTCTTTAAGTCTGGAATTGAAATGGGATAAANCAAGACTCTCCCACCCTACCCAGTCAAATCAAAGGTTTCAGCTGCTCTTTATTGATTAGATTTTAGAATATGGGGCTGGCTTCTCCCTTAGGTGCAGATGAGTAGCAGATGTTAATTATCCTGTGTGTGTGTGTGTGTGTGTGTGTGAAGGTTCTGTACGACAGTCGGTAAACTACTTCAGTAACCCCACACCGAACTACCCAAGCAGCATAGCTTTTTTTCCTTATCAGGACAGAAACGTATATATATTTTACTTAAACATTAGATGTGACCCGTGCCGGCAAAACAAGTCACAGTGAGGAAACTTTTCAATATTGAGGTGTTATTATTTTTTAAATTCTCCATCTGAAAAGCTTCAAAATGATACGTAGTTTGTTTATAGACTTATCACCTGGCAACAAGCTAGTTTTGCTTGTGAGTGCTGGTTTTAAAACTTGATTTTTACTGGTTTGGAGTGATGTCAACAGGAATTCCAGCCATATGTTTAAAAAGGGGGAATCCCCAAGTTTCACAATGACACCAAACATTATACCAAGGGATTTCCCAGCGTTACAGTAGAGTAGTGCTACAGATTAGTTTGATTGATTAGTAGATTGTTTCAAGCAAAACTGCAAAAATCCATATTTTTTCAGTTCTTTTGCACTGCAGCCTGAGCTCATTTGCATCACATATAGATTTATTATTATTTTTTTCCTTACAGTAAGTCTACTTTTAAAAAGCAAAGAGAAGTGAGACAGAAAGGAGCGCCATTCGTCACCTGGGATATGCTTGGCCCAGCCGATGATGACCACCAGCTCGCGGTCAGCCAGGTCGCACAGCGTGGTCAAGGCCTTGATATCTCCGTCAGGCATGGTCGGGTCAGGCATGGCGTAGATCTTCTCTGGTTCCACCACCAGCAGATGGGAAACGATCTTCGACACTGAGAGGGAAACGGGAAGGACAGCGTTAGGACGGAGTCAGCCAGCAAGCTGCCTGCATTATGAATCTTATTAGTCTTGGTACGCCATAAATTCCAGCAGGATGTGTGTTTGAGGTGTTGCAGATTCAAGATTTTGCTTCCAACGTCAGTTACTACAAAATGCAGAGTTTTATATTAAAAAATCCAATTTGTGTGTAGAAAAATGACAGTTATAGCCATTTACTCAAATCAAGAAAATTAAGACTTGTGTTATCACAATATTTTGCATCAGAGGATGTGTTAAGAGTCACTCTCAGCTACTAACAACAAATTTTTGCTCAACATCTGTGAAACTGACTGACAACCATTACTTTGTTTTCTAAGGTTCATTGTCTGTGGCGGCCATCTTGAACTCAACTGACTCGAAAAGTTATTCAGCTGTAGATGTTCATCCAGTGATGACGTTTGGAGACTTTCATTTCAATCTGTCCTGTGGTTCAGGAGATATTTTGCTAACAGACAGACAGAGTTTAAAAAAGTGTGAGCTGGAGGCGACTCTCATCTACAACCACACCAAAATTTAACTCAATAGCTGTAAAAGTGACTATAGTTGAAGTTACAACCATTTTTTTGTGTTTGCACAAGCTTATAAGATATTTTGCTGACATGACCGAACAGACACAGGTAATTACATTGTTGCCCATGACCATGAAGGGCAGAAGATAATAAACCAAAGATATCATTTGAATACTTACAGGGCTTTTTGGCTGGAGGGGGGATGGTGAGGCCAAGGTAGGAGCCGTTCTCTGCATCCAACCTCCGCTTATACTTCTGTCGTCCACCTCTCACCCGGTCCAGACGCACACCTGCAGAACAAAAAGAGGACGGAGACTTTGATTGTTTGGAAGAACAAAATAAGAATAAATTAAACTCTTTAAGATATAACAACAAATGGTTATTTTACTCTCATAAAAAAGATTTGTTGTAATATGTAAAAGACAGATTCTTGATTTTTTAAGTCTCCCTTGTGTGTCTCCAATCCTCAACACATTTTTAATAAAAGCATCATATATGCTTTTATGGTATATTTACTTTTTTAGGTGAAGATAATGTTTTTATCCATCCATCCATTCAGACATATTCAGTCATAATAAAACCTAAAGAAATAAAGCCGATCGCGTTCCTCGATGTTTATTTTTAAAACAATGGGTCAGATTGTTTGAAATAAAACTCTGTGGAAATGTTATGAATGTTCATTATCTTATTTGTTGAATGATCTCAGTTTGGGAAAAAAAAAAAGTTTCACTCTGACTGAACTGACGAGCCAAGACAAAAGCAGGATTTTGTCATCTTAAAGACAATTTATAAACCTTTCTACCTGTATCATATCAGCCTTAAATAGTTATTTACACAGAATTATGTGGTTATGCAATGATGGAGTAAAGGTTAATAACACGGTGTTCAGATGAATAAAATAAAATGGAAGTTTTAAGGTGGCATCAAATACATTTGGTCTGGGTCCCACTCAGACTAGCAGTTAGCTCATCAGTCAGGTCCGAGTTAAACTCTGTCTCTTCAAACTGAGGTTGTTCAAAGCGATATCTACAACAGGTAAGATGTTAACTGCTCATACCCGTTCCTCAGAACCCCACATGAAAAGATCTGAACTGTCCTTTAAGCCATTGATCGGTACGTTGCTCCAGGAGGACGCTTTTCTTTCCACTTTGTGCTTTTTATGACTGAGATGAAAACAACGCTCTACTTGACTTGACGTGAATTTTAAGTATATCTCATTTTGTTTACTGCTTGAGTACCCGATGAGTCTCAACCAGCTAAATCTTCATAATTACATTTAAACACAACGGACAATTTTATGGAGGCACATTTGCTACTATAATCATTGTTGATGATCGTACCGTAGCCTCTCTATAGGTTATAAACGGGAAACGTGGGCTTTTTTTTTTTTTTTTTGCCCAAGTTACAACATTTGCAGAGTTTTACCCTTAAGGCATAAAACTGACAAAATAATTCAATTTTTAATGTGTATATAACTTAAGGTTTTACAGTTGGTCATTTATTACCAAATGTTAATGCAGTGATAACAAAACGTTCTCTTTTTTTTAACCATTTGACTTGTTATCAGGGCTTTTCAGCGGAGGTCTCGGCACATAATTGTGACACATCTGGGATTATCTCCAAGGCCATCGCAGAGGACAAAGGCGCCACACAATTTATGAGCTGAATTTACAAACTGGTATTAAAAGTTGTTTGAGCACCGAGGGGGGTGGGAGCAAACAGATTTTACATGGTCAAGTGGAATTGAGTCGTGCGAGATTTCCCAGTGACTCGCATAAATTCCTTTGATTCCCCTGGAAACAAAAGAATCCGATTAGGATGGTCTTTCAATTTCCTGACACCGACTATCCACTAACCTAATTACCCAGCGTGCCCAGAGGGAGCTCATTCTTCCCAGCAAACACAGTGAGATCATTTTATGCCTGGCAGATTGAAGCTAAATCGAGAGCCCCTCTTCTAACACAGCTTTCCATTTGTACGCCTTAAAGTAATCAATAAGGCTTGCAAATAGACTTCTTGTTCTTTGAACACATGTGGATGTGGTTTTAATTAGTCAGTTAGGCAGCTAGGAGCTGGGTTTGTAGTAGATGGAGCTTTGGCTGTTGTTTTTACCATCACTCTTGCTTAAGTTAAGTTAAAAATTATAAATGATACTCCAGGAATGTGCACGGACTACAAGTTTTAGATCGATCCAAAAGCTCTGGTTATCGCAGGGTTCTCATACCTCCTGCCAAAGTCATATTTGAGCTATTTTTAAAGTGTTTTAAACCCGCTGACAAACAGTGCATAATGATGAGAATTTAGCCATTTTCTTACATAAAATCTGATGTTTTTTTTCCATATTTAACCAAACTTTTCAACCAGAATCATGACTCCAATATCAATAAATTCTTTGTTAAAATTGTGAGAATAATGAGCGCACTAGACTTTAAAGAAAAAAGCCCATGGGTTAACTGGCCCATTTTATTAAATTGTGCTTAAATCTAACAAAATATTTTGAAAGTGATGCCATTAGAGTTTCAAGCAGCTTTAGGTGCTTCATCCAAAATACATAATAGTAGTTCAGATCTTTTGAGATGGGGTTCTTTGAATGGTTATAAACAACAAATATCTTACCTGTTTGTAGACAGATGTTTGCAGAACCTCAGTTTGGGGATTAATGAACTAACAGCTCGTTAGAGTGGGGCCAAGACTAAAGCCATTCATGCAAACATTTACATTGCCCTTAATGTCACACTATGCAATTATTTACATAAAATTCTGTATTTTTCTACCACAAACAGCAGCAGCAACAGCTAGCTGTAGCACTTCCACTGCAAATTTCATCCACAGATTATATATTAGCCTTCTGGCTAACTCTGGTACATTCACATTTACCTAATGTTCATAAATAAATGATAAATAAAGCAACAATAATGCAACAACTCAAAACTGACAGTGTAGTAAAGGGTTATAAACTAGTTTTGCTTGAACTGCTAGCATTTCACAGACAACAGAAATCTTTGGTTTTAGCCACTTAGCTTGTCAATCCGGACAGAAAATAAACTCCTTTTTCTCCAGACTGAGCTTCAACAAGCTGTCTGAAAAGGTAAGATATTAACCGTTAACAACTTTTCCACAGGACCCCAATCCAAAAAGGTTTGAACTATCCCTTTAAGCACTTTTCATACCCTGAATGCACCAGTAGAAATCTGAGACATTGTCAAGGATTTGCAAAGCTTGTTGATGACAAAAGTCGGCCTAATAACACCGTGGAAAGCTTTCATAACAGTAAGCATGTGATGTCAAAGTTAAACATACATGTGGGCACAACAGACTAATGAGACTGACAGAGAATCTGCGTTTGTTTCTGATGTCACCCACGGCCCACAGCCCCCACGCACACCCACACACACCCACACACACTCACACACACTCACACACACTCACACACACTGGTTTTCCTGCTGTGGGCTGCTGGGTCATGTGGCTGCCTGCGACAAACGACAAGTGACCAAACAGCCGGAGTTCGAATTCCAAGATCCACGGGGGCTGTTTGAACTGGAACATCCATCTGGCTCATAATTAATAGACGCTGACAAGAATTAAGAGCTTAGCGCTAACCAGTTTCAGTTTACAGCTTAGCAGCGCTGAAAACAGCAAAGACCCAAAGCTGGACGGCTGAGAGAACGAGAGAGGGAAGAAAAAAAAGGGGTCGGTCAGGAGGCGAGGCAGAGCAAGTTGCCGTTTTTGGCCGAATGTATCAGTTTTCCTGCAAGATAGTTGTTGTTTTTCTTTTCTTCTTGTCTGCCTGGCTCTTATGCTCTTCCCCTCAGCGTCAGGTGTACATCGTTACCCTGACAGCTCTGCCTGCCCCAGTCAGCGCCTGATCTGACCGGTGCTGGATTATCCTTCCCGGGGATGTTCTGAGAATCTGACCACAACAAGACAGCTGGATGAGGCCCCTTGTAGAAAGCTGGGGAGTGGGATGGGAGGGGGGATTATCATCAGCGCAACATTCCACACTTCATAACCTACTGGCATGCTTCAGTACAATGCAGGAGCAGAGGAAGGCTTTTGCCATGAGGGACACATTTTAAAAGCATTTAGTTCCAGTTTTTTTGGTTGTTGCTGCTATTTAATGAAGTCTAAAAGCCAAACTATGAATGCATTCAGTGAAGAGAGGAGGTAAAAGAAGTGTGTGTGCTGGGTGTGAAAACATTCACGTAGATCATAGACTTTAGTGTAACCTATCTGACAGTATATCCCTGTAATGAGTGTTTTTATGTGTTTGTTGAAAGATGATGAGGCGTATTTACATCCAGGCGATCTTTACAGCCACCTGACCCCGGCTTCCATTTCACGTTCACTATCTTTATTGACTCGCAGAACCTCAAAGAAAATTCCTGATTGAAGCATTTGTGCAGCTACTGTAGGTTTTCAACAAATCAATTTCCTTTTTTTATTGCATTCACTACTTACTTATTTGTTGTTACGTTCTCTGAAGATCATCATTTTTAAGATAATCTTTCAAATTTTGACTACATATATGTATAATCTAAATGCCCAGCGTTTTCATATTCAGGAACAAAAGAGCTAATCCTGTAGAATTTTTAGTTTAGGATGTTTCAGTTTTATTTCTAAGAATAAAAGTACACACTTTTAAATGGACTCAGTGTTTTACTTTCATGACAACAGTTAAATAAACCAAACAAATCAAGTAAAAACACGATTTCAGTGTCTTTGATCTGAAAATAAGCTGAAAATAATCAAACTCAAACCACAAAACTCAACAAGCACAATCACACCGACAAGTTAGATTCACTACATCAGCGTTTCCCAAAGTTGGGGTGGGGACCTCAATGTGGGCCACAAAACACCAGGTACAGATCCAGATATCAGCTTACATTTAAAATGCTTGTTTACAGCATATTTTCACTATAACTGTTACAAAAAATAAATACAGTAGTCATAAAATATAAGAGTGTTTATGTTGCTGTTATGCTCGTGGTTAATTGGGTTATTAGCAGTTTTTGTATATTTAAACCAGCATTAGATGGAGTCAAAAGCCTTTGTCAACATCATTTTGTGCTGAAGAGTTTTTGAACCACTGCACCTTATAATCTAACATGCTTGTTTCTGAAATTTGAAGGGGAAACAAACACTAGTATCCTGTAAAAACTCAAGTAAACTTTGCCCTTTGCATATACAGCCAAAATATGAACCAGAGGCCTTGTTGCTCTGTGTGACCAGAACAGACATAAACAAAAACGCTTCAAAAGAAAACTGATGAAAGGAGGCAAATTTGGGTCCTTCAACTCCTGCCAGGCAAGCTCACACTGACTAACTGGAAACAATATATGACCTAAAATGTGTGTTTTTAGACAAGCTGGAGCACCCAGTGAAAACAAATATAGGTAAGGTTGAGATGTGAACTGAGGACTCTGAAATCAAACATAAAGAAAGTTTAATAAATGTAAGGAGGGCAGTGCCAGAAAAAGTCACGACAAAAAAGGTTTTGTAGTCACATTTATTTGATGCAAAAACAAACTCTGCAGAGAGCAGATCACACAGTTGTGCATGTGGCCCATTTATCAATGTGTGTATCCAGATTGTTATAAGGACGTGCGCACGTGTGTAAATGAGTGTGTGCATCTCACACAACTATTTTCAGCTCCTCACCTGTCAGAAGCGCTTCTTTCTAGAGAATGTGTCAGAACTGGCTGACTGGTTAACACTGCCAAAGGGAGATTAGGAGCTCCCTATTTTAGCTGGGAAAAATCAGAGGGGCACCTTTCCCACCCCCACCTAAACTCACCCTTTGGCCACACACACAAATCTTGCGCTTCAAGTACTGCCGCCGAAAGGCCGAGCCCGCCAGCCAGCAGCTCTCGTTTGATTGCTGGGTGGGCTGCGGAAAGGGAAGGGAAGGGAAAAGGGAGGCATCCCACCTGCTTCAATCCCCACTGGGCTGACAAGACAAAACAGGGAGTTGTTTCCCCCCACAACTGTGAGCACTGGCATCGTTCCCTTTATCATGTTTTACACTTATCATGAATCTGAGCCGGCGTGTCCGCAAAGGGTATTACTGTGCGGTACAGACCACAAATGTGCTTGCAATCGAAAACATGTGCGAGGCAGTAGTCGGCCGGGTCGATTCTGGATCCCTGGTG
Organism: Kryptolebias marmoratus; assembly: GCF_001649575.2. NCBI lineage: Eukaryota > Metazoa > Chordata > Actinopteri > Cyprinodontiformes > Rivulidae > Kryptolebias > Kryptolebias marmoratus. Next base: position 11,345,647 of record NC_051448.1, read on the forward strand.
TGTTTGCCGGGCGGCCGCTCATTTCGTTGAGTGTAAAAAAAAAAAAAGTTACGGGCAAAAGAGGAAAAAAAATAAAAGAAGAAAGGGAAGAAGGGTGACAGTGGGAAACGTGTACCTCGAGGTCCGGTTCCACGTCGCCTGTCAGAGGGGTGAAACACATTCGACATGTGTGTGAATGAATGCGTGCTGTGGTTGTGGGAGAGGGTTGTAAAGAGGTCAGCGCTTCGCTAAATCCCCCTCTCCCTGTTCAGAGGAACACGTGTTAGCCCTCCGTGTCTGATCTATCACCTGCCAGACAGTGAGGACAGGCCAGCGGAGAGACTCTGGGTGGGCGCTGACTCTCAGCTGCAGCCGGACACCCTTAAACGCAAACAAGGCCCCAAATGTGCTCTGTTACAAAGACCAGCGTGTAAAAACCACAGAAAACGAGCGGCAAGGGGTCAGAGGTCACTCAGTCTTTACACCTCGAGTGCTGCAGAGCAATACAAAGACACCCATATCCTATAGATTTTGGGTATATGTATATTTTGATGATGTAATCTAAGTGCATAGATTGCTTTCTGATCTAAGCGCATTGATTGGGAAGGGACCTGACAGTCCGTGATATTGGATACGGCTTCGCTAATCTTTTGTGTATGTGGCTGGAGAAAAATAAGGCAGTAACTTTATCCTGGTAGCCACGTTCGCTCAGGAAAGACTGCTGATCCTTATCTGTGGTCGGGCGAGGGCGAGACAGCGGTGCAGGTTGCCAAAATAGTCTGGCAGCTTGTATTCATCCACCGCATTAGAGCAGTGTCAGAAAATCTCTACGAAAACACCCAACTATCACTAAAACATCCGGCTCTAATTACCAAAGAGCAGGGGCTTAAGTGTCTTTTATTAAAACTGTTAAAGATTTCCGTTCACAGCGAAGATTCGATAACACAAAGGGGTTATTTTCTTTAGCCTCGACACGCTATTGCATTAGCATAATCGTACAGATTTTGCTGCATTTTCGAAACAACGTACCGACAATATATGTTCCATCTTTAGCACACGAAAAGAACAAATAAAAACATGAATTCAGTGCAGTAAATTATTGCATCACTTAGCACCATATAGCACTGCTAAGGAGTGTTAGTCGCAGACATCGGGTCCTGGCAGTGGTTACTGACACCATACCTTCCACGAGTTGTAATTACGGTAGAGTTTTTCCATTGGACCTGTGACCTTTTATCTGCCTCAGCTGGACATTTAAGGGGTCAGTGTTTGGTTTACTTAAAGAGCCGCCTGCCACTAACATTTACCAGATCCAGATGCTCTGCTGTGGGTGACACAGAAGCAAAGGCCAGTTCAGGAAGGATCTCAAACCATCTATAATATTTTTTTACAAGTGTCTTTAAGAGATAAAGTCCAACTCTCCTTGCAGCGTGTTGAATATGGATGTGCTGGACACGAATCAGAACAACGACTCATGCTAAATTCTGCTGACGAGCTCATCCACCGTGCTCAGGATTGACCAACGCTGGACACTAAACGCACCTGAAGCCAGCAAACAGCGCTAAAGAATTAAAGTCATCTGGTTTGTGGCAGGTGCTAAAATGAAGAGGAGTTTTTTCCAGGCCGCTAATAGTGCTGAAAAGCTGGGGCAGCTGGCGCTTTATGATTCAGGATGGCAGGCTTGGCATGAGGCGCAGAAATATTTGATACTTTTAGAACAACTGATCACATCGAGCCCCGACTGCATCTTTAGGTTCGGTTACTGCTGCACTGTAACCACTGTCATGCGGGCAGATTTAGAAGATGGCATGTTAGTAAAGTTTGCAAAGTTAAACAATATTATAAATTAATTGAGAATTACGTGGAGATATATGGAAAAAACAGAATATTTTAGGATTCAAAAATGAGGTTCATGGTGTAACATGTGGTAATAAATGTAGATTTTGCTAAAACGTGAAGTTAAAATTTTATTGCGGCGTTAAAAATGTTACATAAGTTATTTAAATCTACTTGTACAATGGAGAAGTTAGGGTTTTTGAATTCCCTTAACCTCACTCCACGTTCTTAATATCTCCACCAGGCTTGACCATGAGTTCATCATTTTTATTTTGCTTTTTATGCCATAAAGATTTGTGTTTCAAACTTTGTATTTGCAGATCTGTTATTTTGAGATTTGTAACTCCATTTTCACAGCCAGGACTTAAAATATAAACTGCAGGAGAAGCCGAGATTCAGTTGGTTTGTGAAGAATGAAGTTTAGCATTAGATTCAATATTTTTTAAGTGATTTATCTTAGAAAATAAAAGGATTACAAAATAATGTGTCTCCACGACATTCTTTTGGTGCTTTGTTAAGTTAACAAAGATAAGGCCAGTTTAATAGATTAATAATAATAATAAAAACTGCTAATTGACACATTTGTGTTTAAACTTCATCTGTCTTTTGTCTCATTTTCACTGGCTCACGAACTACAATTTTACTAATTTCTGTTGATTCTTACACTGTTGGACGCTTTTTTTCCTTCTGATTTTTCTAACTAAAATTAAAGGTTTTTCCAGTTTGTTGCTGTTTTTTTCTGGGCCTGTCTGTGTCACATGAAGTCCACCATTTTTGAAAAACTTGTTGACCATACAGCCAATTGTGGAGACCTGAAGTGTTCAGACCTGATCTTTATTCAAAGTGGACTTCTTGACTTTTTCCTTTGAGCTCACAGAAATCTTTTCTGCCGTCTTTGTGGTTGTTTTTGTCTAACCAATTCCAATCTTGCAACTGAGATTTCTAGTTTTTGTTGAACTCAGTCTTTTTCTATGTAAATACTTCTTCTAAAGGAAAATAACCTGCTTGTCTTGAAGACTTTCTGCTGCTGCTCTACACCGTTTTATACACCCACTTTCATATTCCGCTTTCATATTCCAAGCAGCTCTTGGCCACTTGTTTTATGATAATCTCACTGAAGAAGCAGGGAGAGTGAGTGCACGCTCTCCCTTCCCCCGCCTCCCACTGAATCAAAGATCTGAGAGCTTCCTAAGCCTAAGAGAGGCCACACCATGACATGATGCTAAGATTAAATCTACTTTATTCCTTTAATTGAATGCCATCGCTTTTAGGGATTCACCTTCAGTGCTATGAATCATGGTGCCTGTGATACTCATCTGTTTGTCACTCCGGTTGAGTAAGAAATGGTCACCATTTCTCACCCATGCACCTAAATTATTACAAGTTTGCACTCATGCACTCACTATATGCACACTTCCCTGCATGCATGCAACCATGCATGCACCATTATAGGCACCGGCTCCATGCTTCTCTGCACAAAGCTGTGCTTTATTTCATTGTCAACCTTAAACACATTGTACCAAAAAAATAAATAAATACATAAATAATTAATGATTTTCATGACACAATAATAAGCCAGATATTTTCTAAAGTGTACTCCGGTACATTAAATACTGTGGTTTGCGTAATGGCTCAGTTATGGAGGATAAAATATGCACAAGCACGGCACCGACTCTCCACAGTGTAGGTGTACTGAAGCTGTCGCTGCTTGTTTGAAAAACAAGCAAAGCACAACGTAGTCTGCTTGTGTTTTTAGGCAACTAATAAATTATTCTTATAAGAGCTTAAACCATCAAAGTTTTGGCAGATGCCAAGGTGGGTATGAAGAGACCCGTGGCAGACGGCTCCTTTTTATCCCTAATAAAAATACAGATACGAATTGATCAAAACCACAAAGGCACAATTTGGCCGAGGTACGAACTGACCTGCGGCCTACTTTGTGTCTTACACAAACGCCAACTTTCCACAGCTGTCAGCGGTGTGACAACATTTTTGCTCTAATAGGTACAGTTTTTTTAAATGTTCGGATCAGGATGAAAACATGGAGATGGGAGTGAATGTAAAAAATACTGCTGAAGCACAATTAAAACGACCCGTGACTGAGATGAACAAACATGGCTGCAAAGCGAAATCCATGGAAACGAACCAAGAGCCTGACACGCATCCTATGTTACCAGCGCAGCTCGGAGCATCTCAGACATGAGACACATTTGGTGTGGCCGGAGCATAACAAAGCTGTGAGACCACAGTTTTATTTTAGGAAGTGTCTAGCTGTCAGTGAAGCCTATAAATAAATGTTTGAGATGCAATGTTTAATTTTAGGAAATACGGCAAATTATTTAACCAGTATTGATATAAAAGCTGGCTAGTTATAATTACTATTTCTGGAATACAGTCAGTACCTATGGAAACTTTACAGAATTGGTTTAATTCAATAAAATGACAGTATTTATGTGTTCATTTATGTAAATTTAAAATGATCAACTATATTAAAAAAAGGGTGCAAACAACATTTTTCAATTATGTCTCAAATGCAAAATTATCTTCAGCTGTTAAACGTAAGAGTATTAGAATAATTATTTTTAGACAGCCTTAACAAAGTTCAAATTCAACACTTTGCTAATTTAATGGGAAGTAAAACTCTATAATTAAAATTTAAATGTCATGTATAAATCCATGTGTAGCATAGCTCTTGTAGCTAAACAAACAAAAAAAAGCTAACTTAAAACTCTTTCTATGAAAAGAAGAAGAAAGAAAAAAAAAATCTATCAGCTAGATTTTCCCTCTGTACTCCCAGAGGTCCCACACCGGAGGAAAAACAACACGTGCAGGAAGTGAGGCGGCATGTTCGGAAAGCATTTAGAGGATCAATACGACAGGCAGGAGAGGGGAAGGATGGCAGACTCAGACAGAGCGGGAGAGGAAGAAAGACACCCAGAGCCCAGGGGAGAGGGAAAGTCTCCGGGGAACGGCCTGTGTGCTTTTCAAGAGTACTGTTACACATTTCACTCAGTCTCCGTAAGAACATCCAACTCAGCAGCTTTCCCAACCCGTCGGAGTTAAGCGCCCAGAGGCTCGGCGGTGTGAGGAGAGGTAAGTAAGGAATGAGCGGGTCATGTCACCGCTGGCTCCCCGAGGCTAAGGCCAGCTTTAATGTCGGATCGTAAAAGAAACATCCTCCTCCACTCAAAATGTTACGGATGGCTTCGAAGCTCAAGCTGCACAGCGATCAATCTTAAACCGACATATAAAAAAGTTGTTCAAATTGCTAGCTCTTTCGATTTTTATTTTCAGAGAAATCTGATATTAAATCTGATTATTATTACCATCTGGTTCCAGGAAACAAACTTCTACAAAACAACAAACCCAACATCTTTTGTTGAAGCCAACTTTGCTTAAAAGCCAATTAAATAAGGTCATATTAACCACACTGATCGCCTCAACAACCATTTTTATCCATTTAAGCGTCACTTTTTATCTCTTTTAACATTTATGGCAAAAAGAACTTTTTTCTAATCATTTTAAATTGTTTCCTGACTCACAGTGGGGTATCAACCTCAGCATTACGAATCACATCCTAAGAAACAAATTAATAAACAATAAATTTAGAGCTTCACAGTTTCTAGATTTCTCTTTTTTTGATTAATATTGACTTAAATGACTGACACTATGAAGAAAATTAAGATTTCACAAGAAAAAAAAAATTGCAACTTCTTGTTGTCTTGATAACGTGCAGTTTAAAGTATCTATATGAAATACATGCTGCAAGAGTTAGCATCTTAGATAAAATATACAGACAGCTGCTTCAGGCTCGCTAAGGAGGCGAATAATCAAGGCTGTTGACTCTGTTGTTTTACCTGACACTATATCAAATCAAATTTAAATTTTATATTTATTCTCAATACTTGTGATTGAAATAAACTTCAGCCTTGACCTTAAACATCATAAATTTCATTAAAATGTGTCCTGAGTCTAGAAAAAAGCTGACAGTAATCAAAGTGTCGGTCAACATGTTCACTTGTTTTCTCTCAGTCAACTTAAATATATCTGTGCATTAAAAATAAAGTAAATATAAATATTTTTATTTAGGATTATATATGGTGACACTTGTAAAAATAATCATTACTAAGCAGTATGTGATATTATTTAGGCAGAACAAGGAATAGTATTTGCATTTTTGTTTTTAAATAAAAGCAAATGACGCATTTTAAAGGTTTTGTTTTAATACATTGAAAGCAACGTATTTTCCCTCAAGGTTATCATACCGTCAGAATATCATAGTATCATATCATAGTGCCAAAGTAAAATGTTTAAAGCAAAAAAGGAATACAAGTTTTTGCATTTCAAAGGCAAAAACGTCATAATTTCTTTTATACTTTCTCTTAATATTTGATGTTTTAAGACAAATATCAGTGTTCTGATGACTAAACAGATAAACTGGCTGTTTAGGTTTTCACTCACACAATTAAAACAAGTGAAAAAAAAAAAAAACGTGAGAAAATAATTATATTTAAAGGGGAATATTCGTGCTCACCTTCCTTCAACATGCCGACTTTAAGACATTTCATAAAGCGGCACGCCTGGCAGGACTTCCGTCTCCTCTTGGTGATCTCACATTCGTTGGTGGCCGGACAGCTGTACTCTATGTTCCCTGTGGAGGATTAAAAACACTAATTTACTCCTCTGTCTCCCTGGGAGATACGCATCAGAAATTAGAATTAAAAAAAGCAGATCACATGTAAAGAACAACAAGGACAGGAACACATTTGAGGGATTACAAGTGAACACACACCTGTCCCAAGGTGACCCAGTGTGGTCCCCCTAAAGGAGAGGACGGTTTAGTGGTGTTTTGATGTTAAACGTCCTCCTCCACCACAGAGTCCCAGATTCACAGATAAATTAGCTTCAGCTCTGCGGAGCGAGCTTTCTGCTCAAACACAGCTGAGAAGTCTGCGCCGTGCTCTCCAGTACAGACCAGGAGCTGCTGCTAGACTGGACAATCTAAGGCTGCCGTATCATGTAGCAAAGCTCGATGTATTATTCAAGTCTGTCTTGACGGTTCTTGGCTCAGAATGGAAATATTTCCTATGCAATTTAATCACTCGGATCCAAAAACAGCCAGAAATGCAGACATATTGAATCCGCTGCCATTTAACCGCTGCTACTCGTTCTCACCAGATTCCGGTCAGCTTCTTCTTTTTCTTTTATTTTTTTAATTTCTTTATTTTTTTTTTTTGAATATTTTGAATCATTTTGCACTCAAAAGCTGACACGACCCCATAAATCTTAGGACCAATTCTACGTCCAAAGCCTCCATATCCCATGATTGTTTAAACAAAGTCCTGTGAGCCCGGAGATGCATTAATGTGATCTAAAAACAGCAAACCAGGTGTTGTCTGTTGTAGATCTGCCAGAGCTGCATTCAACCTCCACCCCCCTCCCCCAAACACATACATCCCCCCCCCGATGGTCAAGGAGAAGGTGCCAACATTTGTCAGGATCGTTGGCATCGATGGTGCCAGCAGGGTCACAGGCACAGTCAGGGGTCCGGGGAACCACGCCAGGATGTTGGCAGAGACTGCCGCAGGATTTAGTGTAGGTGAGTTCTGCTAAACTGAGAGGCTTCAGCGGCGGAGAGATTCAAGTTCACCGCAGAACTCGTGTGTGAAGGTGCGCGACGTGCGCCAGCTTTATCCTGAAAACTAAATCTGCATGAGCTACATTCTGCTTGTTATTTCAGAAAACAAAACTTTACCTCCGTCACAATTTATACTAGATTCATTTAAGCTAGAATGTTGTAAACACAGACCGTGCTTTTTGAAGTAATACTCTGCAAATATGACTTCAAACAACATATATATGTATTTTTTTTAAGATTAGGAAGCGATGACACAGAGGAAACAAAGTTAATATGACCCCCCGCCCCGCCCCGGAGCATAATTTTTCTTACATATTTTGCTGATTGTTTAGAAAATGATGTAAATAAAATTGATTGTAGGATCTACTTTGTTTACCTTGATGAAAATACCCTGTGTGTGTCTGAGAGTCCAGTGTGCGTGCTGCTGGGTTGGCTGTGGGACTGCGATCCTTCTGCAGACTTAAATTGCTTCCCTCTAAAAGCCCACTGTCGGCGTACCCTCTTAGTTAATCAGGTCTCGTGTCCACCTTTATTCCTCAAAGGACATTTCAGCCACTCTAATATCCTTCCTTAACCTCTCTTATTTTCCCTCTAAATTTTGATATATTATTATGCCATGCTATTATCCTCACGCTCATCTCGGCCCTCTCCTTGTTCTTCTCCTTTACCGAGGCCGGGACACCCCCCCCACACACCTCCACCCTCCCTTTCTGATTACCATTCCATTAAAGTGGCTTCTCCTTTCCGCGGATGACCATGTCCCCCCTGTCCCTTGTCCCCCTGCATTTATTTAGAGGACTCTTTGAAACTGTCCTTTTCTTCCTTCTCTGTCCCCTTCGTCTGTTATTGCCCCGCCGGCACGTGATCGAGCTTCTAATTGGCCCCCCGATCTCCCAGCCTTTGCTTTTGGGGCTACGGAGGGCCCAGAGACAAAGAACAGATCCACGCCTCTCTTCTCTTCTCTTGACTTTTCTTCCAATGAAATGCCTGGCTCTTAATTACAGTCACCCAACACTGATTGTTATTGACTGAAACTCCCGTGGCTCAGGACGAATGACGGACAGATTAAGCTCATTACAAGCCTGTCCTCCTCAAAGAAGAGCACAAGGAAGAGGAAGGGTCCGTGGGCAATACAGCACAAAGTCACAAATTACTTTTATTTACAGTCCTCACTGCGTGGATGGTTTAGGCTGAGACCTGGCCCACTTTTAACTAAATTAATATTTTTATATTATTGCAATACATGGATAGAATAATTACTCTGAAACGGTTTTTATTTATGTCTTCAAATGGTTTAAATGGGACATCTGTTTTTAACACCGGAGAGAGTTAAGATGTGGAACTTCCTGAGTTTCACAGGTTATTGCCGCAATTTCATTTTTATCAGTCCAAAGAAATACATTTATAAAACACCTGATTGCGGGCCCATAATTATGTAGATAAAATAAGCCTAATGAATGACACCCGCTGATGAAACATTGTAAAAAATGCATCTAATCTGGCCTAATTTTTGTTTTTGTTAATCTCTTTCACATTTCCAAGTAAAGTTTAATATGAAAACTCTTCTCGGTCATTTAGGAAAAGTTGCAGATAATGTCTGTGTCTGGGTTGGTCATAAACACACCAGCAGCGTGAAAAATAAAGAACTTTGTGCTAAAGAAATTGCAGATAAACTAAAATATGGTCACTCTGAATATTTGGTCAGGACTCCTTGGCATCCCTTTTTAAAGCATTGTGGCAATAATAAAAAATGTTCAACAAAGTTCCATTTAATTAAAAGTTCCTCAACATTTGAGATAAACATTTATGAGCAATTATTTCCCCTAACATAAAGGAGAGAAGTAGCACTGGTGAAACAGAGAACATACTGTTTCAAATCCAGTTTTATTCTGTTTTACTTACCTCACATTACAGTAATTATATTTGTAAGCATATAGTTGTTAGAGGCTACTAAAAGACCTCTTATTTATTTATTGTTGTTTCAGTTATATTTTAGAAGACTAAGGCATTAAAATTTTGAACAGCCCACATCATCCAGCATTTCACAGAAACAGTGGAGGTTTATGGCAAGCAGTGATGGGCTGATAAATCGACTGACCAATTTTATATAGCTGATATTGGCCACTTCTTAAAAAAATAAATCCCCAATCAGCTGTGTCTGAACATACTTAACCAGTTACTAAGGAGGCAAATGAAGAAGAAGCAGCAGCTGCTACAAAATACTTACTGCAGGGCACAATTTAGTTTCTATTTTTTAAGCCAGAAAGTTCTTCTGTATATTATTTTTTAAGTGTGCAGGTTTTTCTAAGGGTTGCTAAAGAATCTTGTTTGATGAAAATACATACTGACCAAAAAAACAAAACAAGCAACAAAACAAAAAAAACATGAACCATCAGCTTCACTGGTTTCTAAAGACTGACATCGGCCATAATAATATAAAAATAAAAAAAAAAATCTGTCTGACCTCTAAATTTAAACACGTTTGTTTGATTGGACTGCATAAAAACCAATCGCAAACCTTCAGATTGAACACCTAAACTACACATTTTGTGGGTTGGAAACCTCTTTATTGTGTAGTCATGTGAAGAAGTGAAAATTAACTCCACTTTCGTCATGTACACCAGTGAAATGTTGCTTTCTTACTGTTCAAATTTATATGAAACTAAGGAAGAACATTCTTGTACTTTTTATACTCTTGAGAACACTTTTGGTGGACGTAGTTTTTGTTGTGTTGGTGCTTTTACATCAAATATTCTACCACCTGGAAGGTTTCACGGGCTTTAGACATCAACCGAGGAGAGAACGTGAGAAATACCTTGTATCGTTCTTTTGAAAAAGGCTTTGCAGGCCTCACAAGAAGCCACCCCGTAGTGGTAGCCCGAGGCTATGTCCCCACACACCAGGCAAAGCCTCTTGGGAATGGCGTTGAGCATGTACTCGCACTTGATTGGCGAGTCATCCACCATGCTGCCGGCGCACTCCTCGTAGCGACGTAAGCAGGCACTTCCGCCCCCGAGCATGCCCGGGTTGAACATTGGAGGTGAGTCCAGGGCGTGCGAGCGCCCGCTGGTGCCGTTCACGTAGCCGCCGCTGGCGTCCGAGTTGCCGCTGGGACTGTGGTGGCTGCCGGTGTCTACGAGTGAGGAGGAAGGACTGGAGGGCTCGGTTTTAACGTAAGAACCACAGCTCGAGGACAGGTGCCGGTCATCAGAGGGCATTCTGCTTAGCAGCCTGAAACATACAGAGGAGGAGAGCTGCGTTCAGTTCAGAGCTGGATTTGTTTGGCAATAATAATTAGTTCACATACTTGCTAAAAGGAACATGCTTTCTAAAGAGCCCTACATGGAAGTAAATGTGCATCAGTAAACAGCAATTAAATCATCCTCCAACAATGCGCTCGCCGCGTGCTGCTCTCAGCCATCATCGCCCCATCATTCTGAGAAATTCATCAGCTGGCTGGTATGAGTTTGATAGATTATGCTACAGACACAACCATTAAAGTGTTGGAATGCCAAGTGATATACTGCCGCGGCTTATTCCTCTCAGGCAAAATGGCAACTAACGACCATGTCAACAGATGCTCCATACATCTTGCAAACAATGCCAACAATTGGTCGGCTGCCAGAAGTAAATGAATGAATGAATGAAACTTCGGAAGGCTGTTAATGGACGGAGAGAGGTTTTACACTCAGCATATGGAGGATTAAAAATATTATAACCTAATCAATAGTCTCGGTTATTTTGTCAGCGCCAGGTTGCAGTAATCTGAGGTAGCAGAGTTTAAGGCAAATGTTGCACTTATAGCCACACACACTCACAGGAAGATAACTGAATGGCTTTCTGTTTAGTTGCACTAAAAAGACATGTTAAATTAACACAAAAAACACAAAGTTATGAGGCTTTCGTTCATGATGAAGAAGTCATACTGTAAGGCTGATTACTTTCATTTTCTGGCCAGGACTTTGTCTGATTCAATTAAATGAAGTTGGCCAAATTCATTTTCCTTCATAAATGTTATTCTTTTAAGCAGCGCTGTCAGATTTGTTTGGATTTCTCCCTGTATGTGCTTGACATTTCAGCACGACAAAAATGAACCTTGGTGAGTGAGGGAAAACAGACCAAACTGAGACAAAGAGACCGACGCAAATAAAACTTGGCAAAAAAGATATCGATTCATTCAGCACGTCATTTAAATCAGTTCAACAAACGCAGTTACAACAAACAGCAGTTCAAAAGTTGAGTCAGTCTAAAAAAAAACTATGTGAGCACTAATCATATGTTAATTTGAAACAACAGAAGCTCCATTTTAAAAGAAAGAAATATAATTCAGTGAAAAGTAGTATTTTATTTTCAGATTTCCATACATGTAACCAATAATAAATTATATAACATACCTGTACAGGCCATATATTTGTCATGCAAACATTTCTATTTAAGGGAATGCTTGTTATTTTTTAGTGTAGTCTTGTGTTTTGTATTTCAGTAAGGGATCAAGACCCGTTTATGTTGGTGTACTTGCAGAGTATTTAATATTATTATCTTAGAGAAAAGACTATATTATAACACTGGACTCAAAAATGGACCCTGGAAAGGGGGCATCGTCCCCATAGTTTTAAGTCCCAAACCTCCATGTAAACAATTAGGGCTTTGATCGTATTAAAAAAATCAAATTATGCCAAATTACTTGTAATTAGTTATTTCAGGCCTAACAGAAAGCTCATGTAACGTTGTAATTTTGTGCAGAGGAGAAGGTGGGGCCTAAAGTCCCAGATCGTTAGTGGGCTCAGGTCCCAACAACGCAACATGTTAGTACCCGAGTCCTTCTCTTAGACATATTATGCTAACAGACCAAGTGTGCCTGCCTTTGTTGGGAACTGAAACCAGCAGGAACTGTTTTACAGAAGCTGCCATCTTGTATTTTTGGAACCAGCATCTGCACACAAGCAATATAGGGCTTTAAGCCCTGCCTACTCCCCCGAGCACAATCATGGTGTTGAATGAGCTTTATTTAAAGCTTGAAATAACTAATAACAACTAAACGTATTAAACACCTGAAACAAAATATCTGATGTGTGTTTTTACTTTGCAACAAGAGCAATGTCTCGTTTGTTTACATGAAAGGAGAGTCTTAAAACTTGTCCTGACAGGGAAGGTGGTCCCATTCTGGCTTCAACTTCTGGGTTCCACTCCTTACGTTCTTGGTCCTGCTGGCTTCAATTCCCAACAATGAGAGAAGGTGGGAACATTTGATTTGCTATTAAATACATGTTTATGTCTTAAAGAATGAACTGAGGCCTTAAACAAGGCACTGGTGTTGATCCTATACAACTTCAGCCCTTAAAGGTTGAACATACTTGTTGAGAATGGTGGAGAAAACGATAAAAATGTCTAATAATTAAGGGTTTTTTCTTCTTCTAGTGGATGTCCATTATTAGAGTTGGTATTGTAGTTAAGAATATGTACTCCCTTTTTGCATTTATGTAAAGCCAGTAACTCATCAGGCCCTAACAGCAGAAAACTTTTAAGTGCTAACGGAAAGAGGATGGAAAGAGCGGGGAGTAGATAGCCTCTACCCCCTGAGCTCAGATCGGATCTATTGATCCCCTGCTTCCTTCCTGTTTAGGATGAGGCATGAAAAAATAAACCCTCCTCTTACGGGTCCCAGACATTCCTTATGCATTTTTAATCAGTCAAGACTGTTAACACAGTGCAAGATGGAGCGATACAACATTATGTTAGTCTTCATTGTGGGGGCCGTTGTGGTTTATGAAAAATTCACAGGACTCTTGTTAAATCTTGCTGGAAATCAGCATGCGCCCAGAGTGAGCTGAGAGGCATAATTTCTCCCGTCTGAGGGAGGTGCAGAAAGCAGCGTGGTAACAGTTAATACATCATCGCAGCCAGATAGGGGGAATCCCTGTGGAATAGTACATCGTGGCATATGTAAAAAGTAGTTCATTCCACACTTAGCACACAGCAACGCTGGGGAGATGTTTTTTGTTAGGTTTTAATGAAAATTTCTAATGGGTCCTTTCAAATCTGTCCAAATGAAATAATGGCACGAGCCGCCAATTTGTACAGACAGAAATAGCTGCGTAGTTTGATAATTTAGCATTCTTCTTAAGATTATAAAGAGACAGAACCTTCTCAAAAAGTCTCACTGCACCGGCAGAACCCACACACGCTCAAACGCAGCGCACCAAATATCTAATGGGCTCGTGTTTTCTCCGCTGCGCAGAAAAATGGTACAAACAGAGCAGACAAGCAGGACTCGTCAGACAGACGTGAAGGTCACCTGCCTTCTCTGTTCTGCTGCTGTGAGGCGGTCCCACTGTGGACGCGGCAGACACGGGCTTCCGTCTGTCCATCACGCTGTAAGAATGAGACATCACTCTGTGTGGAAGCCACAGAGCTGTCCGCGGTGTTTCACATGACATGAACACATGCTCAAATCAGTGTTTTTTTTTTTTTTTTAATCTTTGGAGCAGGAGTTTGAAAATGCTTCAACAGAGCGACTTAAAACTCAAATCTTTCAGTGTTTTTTTTTTTTTTGCCCCTACTCCTCAAGGATCCACTTCACCTCAGGCCTCCAAGTTTCAACACAGTACAATTAGACTCCCAATCATAAAAATGAAACAAACTGCATGGTCGAAACAATCGGAAGCTGTCTACATAAAGATTTATTGTTTACAGTGTATTTTCCCAACAAAGACAAACATTTTTTTTTTCAGCTTGGGGGTTCAGTTTGTAGCAAGCAGCGCAGCGTAAATCACTGTGCTGAACACACAGTCAAACATGGAAGCACAGAAGGACAGAGGCAAAGGAGCCATGCATGAAATTAGTTCATTAATCTTTCTATGATAGGCTGTCCTTGTTTGGGGCAAACTCTATCAGCTCTAAACTGAGTGGCCCTTACTGCCTGACACATAGATTACGCTGTTAGTCCGCGGCCGCCGTGTCAGGAAAATGAATGGTCACGCAGGAGCGAAAATGGGGTGGCGTGCGTCGCCCAGGAGTTAAGTAGGAACAACAACGACGCATGTGGCGACACGCCACGTTTGGTGCAAATGAAGGTCGTCAGAAGCAACGCGTCTGTGCGCAAACTCACACGCAAGCAAGCCACAAGTTGCACCAAACCTACCTATTTTCTTTACTAAGAAGAGTCCAACACTGAGATACAAGCTACTGAAATGTTCATTTCAAAGCAAACAATCAGATTTAAAATCTGAACGCTTCAATAAGCTGCTTTAAAACTTAAACATTGCACAAAAAATTGCATTAATTGCAGGAGTTCGTACAGAATCTTAAGTTAATCGAGTTCTGCTCCTGAGTTGAATGTGATCTAAGACAGAAATAATTTATTCGTGTTGCCTTTAAATTGTGCTACAAAAAACTATTTTTTGTGCGTTTTTCTTGTTTTTCTTTAACCTGCCACTAAGACAAGATTTTCATTTTGGGGAAAATAAAAATATTTTTTCATCTTGTGTTTGTTCCTTTCAGTCAATGTGGTAGTTAATTGGTCATTAAATTTAGCAAATATAGAAACAGATTCATATATATATATATATATATATATATATATATATATATATATATATATATATATATATATATATATATATATATATCAGATCTTTATATAGGGGCCCTCAAATGGTGGACTGGGGTCCAGATCCCAAGCCAAATGAAATTTGATTTGGACTCAGATGGGTTGTTACATTTCAACAGAATGTTTTATTTTTGTTTGTGTTTTTTTTTTAATTTATTTATTTTTTACTTGCACATGTTTTCCCACATTTATGGTAATTAGTTAGCCTTTATGGTAAGAGTCCTCATATAGCAGACCGTGGTTCGGATCTGGACCCAACTGAACTTCTATTTGTGCCCAGATTGATTCGTAAATTTGGTCAAATTGAAACATATTAAATCTGATCTACACACTTTAGTTTAATTGCACGGTCCGCTCACTAAGAGTCTGATTTCTAAGGAAGGTTGAGGAACTTAGCTGAGAGCTCCAGAAGTAGTTTAAGTTGTGAGAACTTTCACTTTTACACTCAATATTTATAGTTACTTAGTCCCAGCGGTAGGGTTATACTGCATAAATATACTTTGTTTAATTTTCTGTCTCCCTGAAACTCTCTCTCACACACACACACACAGATAGCACACAAAACTACCAGCATATGGCCTCTTCAATGTCACAGCCACGAGGAGAGATTGCACAGATTTCCCACATGGATGATGTCTCCTTACCTGGAGTATCAACCCCCATCTACATACACATCCACCACCTCCAGGAAATTGCTCTCTCTGCAAAGTCAAACACACCCCTAACTGCCTTTTAAAAAGAGACAGAAGAAGGAGGTTACAGGGGAGAAAAGAATAAACGAGCAAAGACTTAAGCCGTCATTGGGAATCAGAGGGGGACTCATGAGGGACAGTCGCGATATTGATTTCATAAATAAACAGAGATGGCCATCGATCCTAATGTTATTTTGCATTTCAATTACTGCCCAGAAACATAACCTTCAAACGTCTGCTCCTCCACAGTAATAACATCCACTGATAATCACAACCGTCGCTTGTTCGGCACAAATTGGCTTTTTCTCCCACCCCGCCTTCCCGTCCACCTTTTTTCTTTTTTTTTTTCCCCTCCTCAAATGTGTAAATGACACAACTTTGCATTTGCCTAATGGTATTAGTGGATGGGCTGAATTTCAAGTGAGACTCAAGCTGATACAGTAAGCGCTCCGGTCAATTGACACAATGCAAATGAACGCGGTGAAGAGGAATTAAGTTCACAATGTGAGACCTCGTGACACTACGACGAGGCCCATTAAATTAAACATGTGGCCTGACCCGCACTCCATGATTACCGCCTCTACCCCTCTGTGTGTGTGTGTTAATTTAATCTGATCAATAAAACAAACTCATGAGAAGTTTGCTGCTCAGCGCTGTGCTCATGAAAGGCGTATCTGTGTTTCCTTTCCCGAGCAGCCGCAGCAAAAAGAAGGTGTTCATCTGCATCTTCATGAATTCAGAGTCCTTGACAGGCTGCCTAAAGGATATATCTGTATCAAGGGGGGGTCGTGACATGTAATGAAGTTATTTCACATCTCATCTTTTCACACTCAACCAACAGAGCCTGGCCGCTTCTTCATATGGAGCAGCTATTAATAAACAGGACAGCCGTGGGAAAATGAAGCGGGAAATTTCAAAGTTTAGAAATGTTTTGATCTTTGATTTTTTTTTTCTTCCTAATTTCATAAAATATAGAAACTAACCGTGAGCGGGAGTAGCAGCAGTTACTTTTATTGCCCCCCAAATGTGAACACACACAGTAGTTTTTGTACTTCATCCTTTAATTAAACCTTTGAGTTTTTTTAGGTTAATTTTTACCGGTCAAATCACCAAAATAAACAAAACTGGGATGGATCACATCACCTGGGGCAACTTCTGGATAGTTTTTTTTTTTAATCATATTTTGGTATTAAATCAAAGACGGGCAATTTTACATTTTGTGCAAACCCATGAATGGAAACTTTAATCCTTCTCTAAGGAAATGAATGATATTCCAAATTACTGGCTTTTTTATGTTCAGTGGAAATAATCTGTTTTTCATTTTTGCTAAATAAATTTTGAGAGTACACCGACCATGACAACATATTTTCCTCCTGTACATATTGGTATAATTAATAAAAAACATTAAAACTCGGACCAGTGTCAAAAAAATCTATATCAGGTGTTGAATTTCTTTACATTTTTGTAACTGAAATTCATGAATTCGCCGTTCACTGCCTCTCAGCAACAAGCGATATCAGCAATTGTTGTAATTGTAATTATTCTGTTTTTCCTAAATTACTTGTTTAAATGCATGTGTGGTGCTAATAGGTCAAAAATAATGAAGTAAATCGGTGAACCAGGCTGTGTTTAAAGGTTTTCTTTTTTATAAATATAATTAAAATGTTTCCAAAGTCCAGACAAGGAGCAGATCTTTTTGTGGTTCTCGTCACAGACGGAGGCAGGTGTTGGTGCAGTTAAAATTAGACGTCAGGTCAGTGTGAGATTATTTGCTCTAATTTTAATATTCATGCACATATGTGTGCTCCTAACTCTGACTGTGTGCAAACACTGGACAGCTTGCACAATGGAAGAGCAAAGGAACAAGAACAAATACTTAGGATGATTTATCTGAGCAAAGTGGGGTGAGGTGACAGGTTTATTAAAAAAATCCAGACTAATTATTAATTAGATTAACATAAAATTAACAATTAGTTGGTAGATATTTAAATTAAAATACACAGTGTCTATTTTCGGAAAGGAATAGGGTAAAATATCCTGTTTGTGTTTTTACAAAAGAGAATTCTAAGTCTAAAATAAGACTTCAGGAAACATTTTAAAGCAGAAAAAAGAAATGCCACTCAGAGTTTGAACTAATTTAAACCAGAGAGGGGTCACTTTTAAGAATAATATATGTAGTTTGATGACCTCAGGCTCTGTTTTTATTAGTATTTTATCTTTAGTTGCACACAAAATTCAATTTAACACAATTAGCTAATAAAAGCAGCAGAAATAGTCCTAATCTGCACATCTGATGAAGTTTTCATCAGGTGATCCATTTGAGATTTGTCCATCGGTGGCGTTTGTTTCTTTAGGTGCGACCGTCATCAGATCTCTCACCTCAGCCAAGCAAGCAGGTCGTCTCACCAAAAAAAAAAAAACGTCTTCGGGGAGGGCTGGTAATCCCCGGAGAAGTTTTTTTTTTTTGGTGAGACGACCTGCTTGCTTGGCTGAGGTGAGAGATCCTCTCCGAACACGACAATACGTGTCTTTAATGGAACAGATTTTCTGTTGGCAAACACACGTTTACTTCCAGGTGGTGAAGGGAAGGAGGCTCGGATTAACAACATAAATGTCAAGGCAGAACGGGCAAGTTTAATTTACTCCTTTAGGAAATGCAGCAAATATGTGGAGATGAGGGCTTCTGCAGTAATGTCAGGGTAGGTGTGCCATTAAAATAAATAAATAAATAAAATTGCCTCTTTATCAGATGCACTGATATAAGTGGACTCAGTCCCACACACACACACATTGACCCCGGGTCAGAGAGGTTAACGTCAAGATGCTGTCAATTTTGACTGAAACGTCTTAAACAAATTACACAAAAATAAGATATGGTACAAAAAAAGAGCTTCGGGTTAAGAATGGTTTTTTTTATCTGCACTGCAGTCCTTAAAAACGGTGGTCTTGAAGCATTAAACACAGATTTATTAGTTACTATGTAAGATTAAAACTGAGCAGTTCTGGTGGAACATTATTCATGTAAAGCATTTCTTTTCCCTTTACTGTAACTGATATGACTGGGGTGATAAAATTAAATTTATGTACGGCTTTTACCCTTATGTCGCACACATTTAACAACACGGCTGAAACTCTTAGTTTTTTTGTAGTCCTTTCAATATTTACAGCAACTTGTTTTCATGCTTTAGGGAAAAAGGCATAATAAAAAGTGTAAAAATGACTTGTTTCACGTGAAAGAAATCAGTGCAATTGGCACAAAATATGCACCCATTTTTTAAAATCTAAAATAGAAACTGATATAAACCATTGCTGTTGAATAAAACAAAGCTTTGTCTGATATGTTTCCAGTTTTTGTAAGTTCACAGAATGAACCGATCACACCTGTTTAAAATTACATTAAACATACCTGTTTTTAGGATTCTCATTAATCTCGTTGCTGTAAAAATTGCTAAGCAGGTCAAATCTATCTCGTCCCATCTATGTTTTAAAACAAAGTTAACGCCACTGAACGGCGTCCCTGTCCAGTCGGAGCAGGTGCTGAGACAGACATACAAAGACGTTATAAACAGTTGAGAATGATGCTCCCAGGCAGATCTGAGAGATTGTTGCACTTCTGCTTTAACCAGTGCAAAACAAGCTGCCAGATCGATTCTCTGTGGAAACAAATCCAAAAGGCCTGCGTGCGCAAAGAGTGGCACTTTTATTACTGTAAAGATCACCAATTCTTCAGTATTTTTAATAATGACAGTTTGATCATAACTCCAAACTGTTTTTTTTGTTGTTTTTTTACAAAACACAAGCTGAAATGAAGAGAAAAGTTTAATTTGTTGCTCCTTTATTGGTGCTACAAAGAACTGGAGTTCTGCACTGTGCGAGCCTTTGTGTTACGGTTTATTAAAAAGAAAAGATGCTTCAAATATATGCAAATTTAATTTAGAAATAAGTATTATCACCAAAACTGCTCAGCTGCAAACTCTGATTTCACTTCAATGAGCTGCTTCTAGTTAGTATTCTTAGAAATAGATTTAGGTTAAACTCTGGATCCCGATGCGGAGCGGGACAGCTTTGGGACGACTGTCCACACCGGACTCCCTGCAGGCTTCTCTGCTGCAGCTTCTGAGATCAGCTGTCCCAAACAGAGCGCTGCACAGGAGGAACTCCTCATCTTTTGAAATGTTTACTTCATGCATATTTTTTTTTCTTCTTGCATTTAAAGGTGAGTTATGAAGTAAAAATATAATCAAAGAGAAATTCAAATTTGGCCATTTTGCCACCCTGAACAATAAAAGAACAACTGATACAAAACTGACAGAAGAACATAAAAATGAGTGAAGGGAAGCACTCACTGGTTGTGGTAGCAGAGAGGCTCTGGGATGCACAGTTCAGAAACATCCATCAGTCCAAGTTAAGCATTCCAGGTGTTGCAATTAAAAAAAAAGAAGAAAAAAGAAGAAAGACAAACAAAAAGCTGGAGGAGGAGATCAGTTCTTAAGTCTCCACATTTCTTCACAAAGATGATGTTCGGCACTTCCTGTGTGGCGTCTCCTTTCCTCCCTCCTCTGATCAACACACACAGAACAACAACAAGGACCTTCTTCCCCGGACCAACAAACTCCAGTCGGCACAGATGCTCGGGCTCAGGAGTGCTTAGGACCAGAGGAGTTTCACACAGACAGAGAGAGAGAGGGGACAGAGAGTGGAGGGCAAAGGAAGGCAGAGAGATCAGCAGTGAAGACAGAGGAAGGGGAAGAGTGAAGGAGACAGTGGACAGACAGCGAGAGCAGAGCGATGAGAGGCGGACGGATGGAGAGGAGCAGCAGCGGTGAGAGCACACTCTGCCTGAGGAAGTCAGTGTGGAGACTGAGGCTCCATTGAAAACAAGGAGGCTCTTTAAGAGGAGGAAGGAGCGGCTGGTGCAGATGGGGCCGATGGGATTGGTCCGTTAAAGAGAGGCTGTCCTGGCAGCAGCCAATGGGAAGGACAGATTACTGAGATGAGATGGACCAGGAGTCTGTGTCCATTCACAAGGGACACAGGCAAACCCCCTTACAGACAGACAGACAGACAGACAGACAGACAGACAGACAGACAGACAGACAGACAGACAGACAGACAGATAGATAGATAGATAGATAGATAGATAGATAGATAGATAGATAGATAGATAGATAGATAGATAGATAGATAGATAGATAGATAGATAGATAGATAGATAGGAGTCTTGAATGTGTTAGCAGCAGTGACTGACAGGAAACAGAAATACTTCCAGTGAGGGTGATTTACTGGTTTGTTTACGGGGCTTTTGGGGGCTCAGTGCCAGCTTACAGAGTTAAACTGTTCCCTTTAGTCCTTTATCCTCTCCACCGTGGAGCTGGATCTCCATAGCCTGCCTTCGTTCAAAGCAGTAACAGAACAGCTGCTTCCCACAGCACTTCACCAGCTTGTGAAATGTGTGTGTGTGTGTGTGTGTGGATCTACCATTCTGGAAAGAGAACCGAGAGTGAAGATGACCTCGACTGTTAAAGATGACAGAGAAGTTTTTGGGAGGATTTTGCCCATGTCTGTCGAAAGTAAACCCAAAGCTTAACTGCCCCCACCTCCCCCGACACACACACACACACACACTCTCGACTTCATCAACCCACATTTTCCTGATCGATGCAAAACCCATCACACGCTCTTATTGATTACAGCGTGGCCGTGTCACCAGAAGCCTCGGGACAGACTCCGTTTCCCCCTACAGTCTTTTAAACAAACAACAACAACAAAAAAAGAGAAAATTATAAATCTGAACATTTTCTTTTCATGTCAATCCGCATCAGAGTCATGGGACCAAAGGGTGACCGGTTTAATGACGGAGTCGTGCTTTCTGAATTAAGAATCTGATCAATATTTTGGCATTTAATGTACTTTCCTGCAGCGGAAAAGCAGAATATTCCTGCTGATCTGATTAAGACATCCAGACATAATCAATAAAGGAGATGTGTTTATGTTTTTAATGAGGCAGAAGGGGGGGGGGGAGAACTAATGTTTGGATGACATGTTTGGTTTCACATTAGGGTTGGACAATGGAGTGAATTTTAAATAAATAAATATATCTGATCCTCCCCTTCTTTTCCTGTATTCAAAAGTCTGAGCAGTTGAAGACTGAGCGGCTAGAGTTGTTCTTCAAACACATTTTGAACTGGATTTTGACTGAAGCAATAAAAAAAAAATGAATACTGGATTGAATTGTTTGGTTGAACAGTTCTTTTTTTTGGAACTTCTCAGCATTTGACAATAAATCTATCGAGCCTAAAATCCCAGCATGATGCTTCTCTCCAAACCAAGAAGCTGTAATCCAATCACTTAATCTATATTCAGGCAGAAAGAGATTGTCAGAGTTTTTAAGCCGCCTGGTGTGCGTGTGGAGGTAGAGGTTTGAGCTTTTATGATATGTTCGCTTTTATTTCCCGTTTTACATCGTCAGCAAAGTATTCCCCATCTTCAGTGTCTCCGAATGCTAGAAACAAGGTCTTAATTTAGCAAAAACAACAACAACAAAAACAGCTGAACAAAAGTTTTTTTTCTTTTCTTGAAATAAAGAAATCTCAGGAAATCTAAACTAGGTCAAAAACCTGTATAATCAGCAGCTTCTTCTTTAATAGTTTAGGGAAATGCACAGCTGTTATCTGTCAATAAATAGTAATTATATATTGTGTTGGGGTGAGGGTCATGATCTGACTGTTACACATTTTACACAATTAGATTCTTCATCAATGGGATTTTTATTTATTTCAGACCTCTTGACCTCTTTAAAAAGTGGGGATCTGCAGGATCTACATCATTTCTCCTGACTGTTAATTTAGATGTAACTGAATTATTTTACTATTAAATTGTGCTAGTTTATTTAATGACAAAAAATGTTTAAAGATAAAAAAGAGCCCACTTCCAGGTAAACCATCCAGAACAATGTTGAAAAAATGTCTTTTTTGTGCACAAACAGCAAAGAAATATAAAAAAAATCTTAGAATTATACACACTCTGGTGTTATAATCTAAACTTTTAAGAACTTAAATGTGTAGACTAAAAACAAATAAGTAATAACAGCATAAATAAAGTACTTTGTTGACCTAATGTTAATAAAACTTTAGATTTCAAATAAAGCTATTAAGCTTTATTTGAAATCTAAAGATTCAAACCAAATCATGTTGGTTGTAATAAACTAATTTAATTAGTCAACCTATAAAAGTGCAGAAAAGTATTAATACTTCACTTTGTAATTAAACTGATGACTCTGTCAAACTGGAGTTTTAATAAACTCACTGTATGACCTTTAACTGATGCTTTATTGAATTAAATAACAGTCAGTTAATGAAAAATTAGGTATGAAATGGAAAATAATTGAGCTGCAAAAGAAAAAATAATAAAATTCTCTTTAATATTTGTAAAAAAAAGGGCAGATGAAGAATTAAAGTTCACCTATTATGTTTCATAAAGTTCATCTTATATTATAACATTACATGTAACGCATGTTGGTTGTCTAAATTGTTTGTTTTTATTTACCGTATGCATATTCTTTCTTTCAAAAGCAAACAAAATGTGAGCCACAAAAATAAATAAACAAAACCCTGAAGCAATTAAAGTTTAAAAAGGGGATTTTAAACGCCTCAGCTTCACCACGACAGTTCATCAAATCTACAAATATGTGTCTTTATCCAGTTACTTACATGAAGCTCACTAAACCGAGTCCCACAAATCCATCATTTGCACAATTTCCTCTCGCTGCCACACACTCGTTTGGCTCGTCTGCCGGGGGAGTGTGGAGAGGGATAATTGCTATAGCCACAGGGCTCCATTAATCAGCTGGGTGCATTTGTTGGCTTTTGTTGGGTTTGACTCCCCTCTCTCTGCGCGCTTCCATGACTAGAGAACGCAGGCTGGTGGACCGCTGCAAGCTCACGCTGGGTTAATAAATGCTATTAGCCTCTATCTCTTGCCTCTTAATTTCTCGTTCAGCTAGGGAGCGTTAAAACAAAACTACAAGAGCAGTGGTGTTAATCAGAAGTCCGTGGCAGGGCTGCAAAGTCCTGATCACACGAGGAGGGAAGGGAATTTGAGATCGGGACCTGTAGCGTTACGATTTTTGGTGCAACATGGTGCAAAATATCACTTCCCAATCGTTCATTAAACGCAGTGGCTGTAATTAAGTAACAGCAAGCAAACGGCAAGGAGATTTTTTTATTTACTTCATGTGTAAAACATGTTAGTTTCCGTTATTTTCTAAGATCCTGTGCACTAACACTATCTCTGTTTCTATCTTGTTCATTATCAAAATGTCTTCAGTGATGGTTAAAAGTAATCACAAAATGGAATATATTATCTTGAGGACATTTCTCTAACCTGTGTTATACGTTGGCTGCACTGAGAGCCATAATCGTGATTCAAGCAACAGCAAACGGTGTCCGCTGTGTTTAATCACATCAAATATAAACAAAATCAATTGTACCTCCTGCCCCTCCCCCCTCCGGCGCTCTAACTCTAAATGGCTCCTTGACACCAGGCGAATCCTCCGTGCCTTGCCTAACCGCCATTATGCAGGCAGGGTCTGGATGGAGTCACCTTTAAAGCAAAGCCAGGTTGTGTCATTGGCGTCCAGAAACAGGATCAATACATTCATCTCAAGTTCATTCCAATATGGCAGCTGGCAAAAAAAAAAAAAAAAAAAAAAAAGGGGCCCTCGTTGTGTCAGCTTTTCAGAGCCTGATGACGCCTGTGCGTGCGTAGGGAGCGCTGCAAATAAAACCCCCAACCCAGAGGAAAGTGAGAAACTTTACACGGATGTGTTTCACAGACTGTTGAGTCAAAATATGAAGAAGAACTTTGTTTGTTTTCTTCTTCCAAATACTAAAATTAGGAAGCAACAAGTGATTAAATGCTCCGTATCTACTAAGCCTATAAGTTCTGCATGACAACAAACATGATTATCAGTCCGGAATGGGCCTCAAAATTATAAATGTAATGAATAAAATGTAAAACAGTGACATTTTTGAGATTAAAAAAAGCAGTCGAATGCAAACAAAACTCTTCACAAGTTAATGAGGCAATTTAAACTTTCAAGTCTTCAAGATTCTGCACAATACGCTGACAGCTAATACACCTAACCTTAAATTTTAAATACAAATGTAAACAGAGAGCAGCAAAACAAAATGTTAACGTCATAGATCGGCATCAAAACCTCAGCCAAACAATATGTAAAAGCAACAGTAATAAGCAATTTTTATACCATTGTTTGGGTAAGTAAGTTACTTC
The DNA here is from genome assembly GCF_001649575.2 of Kryptolebias marmoratus. Lineage (NCBI taxonomy): Eukaryota > Metazoa > Chordata > Actinopteri > Cyprinodontiformes > Rivulidae > Kryptolebias > Kryptolebias marmoratus. Next base: position 11,370,692 of record NC_051448.1, read on the forward strand.
CTTCATTGCCTTGTTGTACTTTTTCTTCAAATGGTGAATACTGTATATTGTGTTTTCCTGGAGGTCTGTTCTCTTGTATTCAAACCATGTTTTATATAAATTAAGTAGCATCTGGAGACTAATGTCTTATCGATGTGGCAATGCAAGGCGACACTCAGGTATCATAAAACTCTGCTTTTCACTCCAACAGCTACATGCTTTACTGTGTAACTGATACGGACCCACTCTCGACCTGTTACAGTACATATTAGGGACTATGAATACATCATGTTGTTGTATCACTGATATGACAGTTTATCATGCAGAAAAGTTATACCGGTATTTCTGTGAGAACTAAAATATGACAACTGATTATTGATAAGTTTCAGCCAAACATTCGGAAAGGTTTCTCACGAAATTCGGCTGATCTCAACTCTCAGAAGCTGCTATGAGGAACACTGACAGGACAGGGTGGTGCAGAGGGAGAGGTGCACTTGTTTCCTGTAGCAACTGAACATTTACCAGACAAACATTTACACGCTCATGCTTGAAGAGTTTAAAAGGAAAATAACAAAACTCAGTGTCGGTTTTGCTCCTATAAGCTTCTGTTCTGCTGATTTTAGCTTTTGTTCTGATCGTTTTAACTTAAGCAGCAAAGTTTCGGCTTCTTCAACAAATTTCAGCAATTTCTATAGTTTGTGTTTGAAATGTGTAGTCGCTTTGATTAAAAATTTATACAGCTTAAACAACAAACTGCTTTATAGTTTCAAATAACCAAAGTACAGTTCTGTGTTCAGCATCTTTCCCTGCAGATAAAAACACGTTTCAGCTCTGATTTGACTAAATCACTGTTTGACCTGTTTTGTTTGTCAGCTACAAACAGATTTTCGTTGCCTCTTAAAACTAAGGAACAAACCTAATCAACTTAATAAGGAATGTCTTTTTAGTTTGAAATATGGAATGATTACCTATTTTATGGGACAGTTGCCAACAAAAAAATTCCAAAATCTTCAGCTTCACTCTGGTGTAATGTTAAATAAAGAACAAAACTCTCTTTTAATATGCTTGATAAGAAAATCCTCTTTTTCACATCGTAAAAAGAGGCTGTTTCTGTTCAAGATTTCTCCACGGACAAGAGAGTCATCAAAATACTGTGTCAATGCGTGCACTTAAACATTAATTTAGCTGCTCAAAACATCATCAGATTAATAGAAATTACTGAGCAAACATTACCGCAAATCTGCACTGAATCTTATTTTTAGGAGAACCTCAGTCTTCCACACTTAGCTCCCCTAAGATCCAGGGATGACTTTCATTTAGCCTCACCTCTCCATCCAACTGGGGTCACCCCTGTTGGTATAGCAAGCACAGCAGTCACATTGCTCCACCATGCGCGCAGATTGCTTACTGGACCCGCCTGGAACCTTTCATATTTCCCCGTCAGCATTTTCGCGGGATAATTTTGGCAGCCTTTAAGGATATCGCTGCCTTAATAGAGGATAAAAATAAACGGGTGCTGGAAGGGCTATATCAGGCCGGTATAATCTTGTATTCTACACTGTGTGGAGCTAAACGGCTGGCTTTGGCTCCATTCAATGAGATTAAACGTCTCCTCAGCTGATTCCAAAAGACCATTTGTCTATTTTTATAAAACAAGTAAGAGCAGATCCAAAAAGGCAAGTTATATTGATTAAAACACTGTGGTGTAAATGGTATTATGGAGCAGCTTCTGAAAATGTCTTTGGAGGATTCAGGTCAGCAGATTTCTCTTTCTGATGGTTTGTCAAATTCAGTTTGTGTTTGTATGAGCCTTTTGATGTGCAGTTTATGTGAGGCTTTTTGTGTTTGGGTGAATGCAATGTGTGCATATTAAGTTGTTGCTTTGACTGATGACTTCACAGAAGGAAGCTTGTCAGAAATGTCTCATAGAGAGGAAAACGCATAATTCAATTAGCGCTACCACTTACAAAAGCACAAGGGAGCCGGCAAACGGCGCTTGGAACTTGAAAAGTTGGGGAAAAAATAAGCTTGAAGAAGTTCTTACTACCTGGGAAAGAAGTCGACTCCTCGAGGCTTTTCCTATACTGTATGATAGTAAAAGCTCCACTCTTCTGGGCCTTGTTGCTTCTTTGTGAGCTCAAATGCTGGATTTGAGTTTGTGCTCCTCCCATGAGGGGCAAAGCTTTGCAGAAGTTAGAAGAGGGTTATATGAAGTTCAGTCAAAATGTTTTCACTCAGTCAACTTTTTAATAAAAGACGCGAATATGGATCGAGATGTTCCGCAGAAGCATGTTCGGAAGTGAGTGGTTGGGGAGTTGAATAATATAAAGGTTTTGTAAAAGTGAAAAAAAAAAGAGGAAGCTTTTCTCTAAATAGCATCCTGTGGGCTTTACCTTACAGAATTAAGAGAAAGAGACAAATGTTATGCCAGAAGCTTGAGAAAATCACGACAGTCTGTGTCTCGGGTTGTGCCGTGCAGCTATGGACCGTAAGGTGTGCACCTCGTTTGTTTCATCCACCCTTCCCCCTTCTCCGACATTCACCCACATTAATTCCATGATTGTGTCTTCCTCTCATTTTCCCCCTCGTTATGCATTTAATGTTTCCAATTTGCCATCATCACAGAAAAACGCCACAAGAAGCTATAAATTCTTTTCTAATTCAAAATAATTAGGATTACACGGATCAGTGGTTTTCAATCAGCGAGATCATCTCAATGATAGATGGTAGGATAACTGGTCATTGCCGAGACATAAATATTGTGTCGTTCAATTAATCTGGTCTAATGAGGTGTCAAAGCTGCCACTCATCCATCAAATACAATTAGGAATAAACACATATGCATGGAGATGGGTAATTAATAATTAGCAAAGCAAAGAAATCAGTATTGGTTTCAGCAGCCACATCCACAGAACAATTTAGCACAGCTCTGAGTGAGACAATGCACCATCAAAGGAATGTGAATCAGTTTGTGTTCATCCTCCTGTTTGGTGTTTTCATGCTCTGTGATTGTACTTGAAGCAAAAACAGTTGGAAACTTTGAATAAGAAGGACCAAAGCAAACCGAATGACAAATTAAAATGGTTACACTGAGTGTTAAAAGCACATCTTTTAAATAGATGGAGCTCTTTCGCAACCAAAAACAGAAGAAATTGCTGCCTTGCTTGCTAAAGTTTAAATAAATATCTCACGCGATCCTTTAGTATTTCGAGTATTTGAAGGGGATGCTACTATCGCACCAAATCTCTTCAAAATGACTGACTTACAGCTATTTCTGTGCTTCATAAGGTCAACTAGTTGATACCCAATTAGCTGAATATGATGGTATCCCTTCTGGAAGTGCCCCAGGCTGCAACGGAAGTGCTACAGCCAGCTGATGCTGCTTCTTTTTGTGCTTGTAAATAACCGTGAACTGCTATGTAAGATAATGTAATGTGAAATTGACAGTGGTGTAAAAATATTCATAAAAATATTGTTATATGTCATTTTTGAGAATAAAAAGGCTTTAAGATAAGAGCATTTCACTTTGGTCTTGGCCACATGCTGACTAGCCGTTAGCTTGTCAATCCAGTTAAAAATAAAATCTCAGTTTCCAAATTCACATTTTCTGAATTCAAGAGCTATCCACAACAGGTAAGATATGAACTGCTCATAACTATTCCACAGAACCTCACTTTATAAGATCTGTACTATCCATTTAAAGCCTATAAGCCTCATTGCCCTAAAAACACATTTCATAAAGATGTTTGGAAAGCATTTCATCATCCTCACAGACTCAAAGGACAGTGCTAAACAAGACCTTTTTGAAAAGAAAAAAAAGAAGAGTTTATTCTGCCAAGTCCAGAATTAAATGTCAGAAGCTTTCATTTACTACATCTGTGACACAAACGCTGAAATATTTGTGACCTGATCTTGTCAACTTTGAGAGAAAGGTCTGGGCTGCTCGACGCTTCTGAAGCACAAAAGTCGACACCTGTCAAGCACAAGCAGGGAGGTAGTTTGCCTTTGACACATCACTATTACCAGGTTTCACCTCCAAATGTCTGGTTGTGCTTGTTAGAATCAGAGAAACAAAGTAATCAGGGAAGTAAGTGTCGTAAATCATTGTGCTGTAAATATAATGAAAATATAATTAATGCTTTTAGGTCAACGTTACTGTGGAGAGAAATTAAAAGACAGATAAGTAAGTTTAATTCATCCTTGAGGGAACCTCTGTCTTCTGAAGCCTGTAGTTAATGTGTACATGTTTGCGAGTGGCTTTTTTGAGTTTTTAAAGGTTTTGAGTTGAAAATACACATTTGACAAGTTGCAAAACATGCAACAAAAAGAAATCTGCACTAAAATGTTTCTGTTTAGCTGTGCCGTTTTTGTTTGTTTGTTTTGTTTTAAACTAAACTAATTTGGCATATATATTTTATCATTGTCTTCCACCATAAAAGGCAGCAATATGCATTCCTTCAAGGAAGTTTACTTTCATTATCCCTGTATTTATGGCCCAGAAGTAAAGACTTATTTTACTTATAAGAGGGACCCAGAACAACTGTTTTTAAGTTAAGTTTTGCCCAATGGCAATTTTTACCTTTATCTGTTTAAAATTGAGATATAAAGTATAAATACCATTTCTAATTAGCATTTTACTCCATTTACATAGTACATTATTTGTAACTACTACAAAACTTAAAATACAGTACATGTCTGTGGTGCACAAGCTGATTTTGGTGGAGATGCATAAAGACAATATGAAGTTTAAGACAGTCTTTGGGGAGTCTGCGTAACAGGACAGAGACACTGAGATACCCTGACGGTTCAGTTCAGATGTAGCAGCAGCAAAGAGGCAATTACCCGGAGGCATCGGGGCGAAAGACAGGAGGGAAATCAATACATAATTTCAGCATTTCAGAGGGTGTTTCCCTCAACCGAATCAATGTCTCAATTCACCGGAGTGACTTACTTTTTTTTTTTTTTTTTAGGTTAATCTCTCTTTATATTTCACATTATGTGATGAAAATGCTAATAAATAATGATTTACCTGTGATTCCAGTTAAGGGTTATAAAACGCAGATTTAGTGGATGCATGCAAATGCTGTTTCAAACTGAATCCACTACATGTGAGGTCTACCATTAATAAAAACCTGACACCACTACAAGGAGTTTTGGGTCCTGAAAAAGCTCATTCTGTATTAACACATTCAAAAAAAAAGAAAAAAAGGTTACCTTTGTGGGTCTTCGGAGCGGCACATTTGGGAAAAATTCACTTCACCAGACCTGGGGTTAAATGGCTGAGAGGAATTTCATCCAGTCCTGATGGCACAAGAGCGTGGTGTAAGTTCACGCAAAGTTTACAGCTTCAGCGCGATACCTTTTTGTGCCCTGTCACACTCTGTTATGGGGGTGGGCAGGAGGGCAACCCCAACGAACACAGCACCAAGATGCCATGGTTAAGTGACAGTAGCCAGACACAAAAAATGAAGCAAATCAATAGTGGCACCTCTTATGGAGAAGACCAAACCACAGCACAACATGATAATGACCACGAACCCATTGAAGCGTTGAAGCAACCCCAAAGAGGCACTTGTTTAAATGACTGTAGTTTAGTATGATTGACTAATCACCTACTAAATTAGAAAAGACAATATCACACAGCTTTGTGCTGCTTCTGAGAGCTTTTGTCTGTGCTGACTGATGGGGACACTCATGACCTGCAACGATTGTTAAACATATTGATACACCTTCCCACATAACCTGGCAATTATGCTGCCTGCAAAAAACTTCACGCATCATCTCTATAAAATCGTGAAAGACCAATTTTTTTTTGGATTAGATATGGCTAACTTTTATGTTGTGGATTTGAATATGAAAAGGAGACTGGCGGTGAGCGCGGGCGAGCCCAGGAGACTCAAACACAGACTTCCTCTAAAATGTTAATCGTTTGGCTAATTGAAGGTATGTTCTTTGACGGCTCGGCGTTTTGGAGGGTCCTTTCTGTGGACTGCGCGAGCACAAGGTAGCGGGGGGCTTTTTAGATGTTATTGTATTTGACTGCTTCTGCACAGCGGCGCCGGAGGATTTATGCGCTTTCAAGATAAGTTGCGGAGAAAACACACTCGTACCCACAGATGTGCATAAAGTAATACTAAAACCTGTATGTAAACTCACCTATTCACACACACACACACACACACACTCACACACGTACATGCCAACATTTGCATTTCATAAGAGAATAATTGCCCAGGGCAGTGGCAGGGGGAGTGTGGCCTCAGGATTCCCCGAGAGTGCCTGTGAAGTTAACGAATCATGAGTGGAGACTCAGCCGAAGCCCCTCTTTCATACAAGCGCATTCACAAAAGCATCCTCCTGAGTATGAGGCAGGTAGAGCAGTCACACACTGTTACACAGAACACCAATTTACTGCGCTTTGTAATTCAAGACAGTGGTAATAGTTTAAAATGTTATCTCACTTATAAGTCAGTTGATACCTTTGTTTTTGTATCATCACATGTGAAAAGTTGTACAAGTTTAAACATCTTGCAATTAAAGACACAATTATGTTTTTATCATTAGTCTTTTAAAGATTTATCTAAAGTCATATGTTCCAGTTATGGTGAAGGTTCATTAGTGAGTGGGTTAGCAGGGAAAAAATAGTTAAATCCGGAACATTTTGAGCATTAATCTGACATGGTCAAAAAGCTGTTGAGCCCCGTTTATTCACATCAGCCAAAAAGGACTGTAGGAAAATTGAAGCTTTACCCAAAACTGCCATATGTTCATTTAGCTAACACACTTTTCCTGAAAAAAAAAAACTACAAAGACATGTGAAGTGGAGAACAGGTGAGTCTGGTGTATGACTGTTTGTTCACGCTAAGATTTGGGGCACTTTGTCTGCTTTGGTAATTGTTACTTGTCTGTCTCTAGCAACCAAAACCTTCACAGCATGCACGGGTGCCCCCTGTGCATCCATTGGTTTTAATATTGGGCCACTGTGACATATGTATGTACAGGACGCCCCACGTGTTGGGCATCGGCACAATAATGTAATGTAAACCTACAATCTGACCCCTATTAAACTTCATCAAGGGCTGGTAGTGTTGTCTAATGTGTCTACTAGGCATCCTTTGTGACCTTCACTCACTATTTTGACTACCAGTCACTCCAGCAACTGCCTGATAACACTCCTTTGTTCACTTGAGATGCCAATGCCTAGGCCCTCTGGTTTGACTTCATATTTTCTGGGTGCCTAGTTTTGTTTTGTCAGTGAGTGTAAGTATGCCCCTAAAAAAATATCAGTTTTAAGGGCCAGAGAGCCTTACTCCTTTGCCCTCTACCTGCATTGCATAAAGATTTGGGACATCCCTCTTCCCCTGCTTGAACACATAATTTAGAGGTAGACTCAAGGAGTAGAGCAAGGCGCATTTGTCCTTTTTCTTCCTTGTTTCAGATGACCTGCTTAACATTGTGCAGCATGTTGAAGAAATTAACAAATAAAACAAAAACATATTTATCACGCACTAGGCTACTTAATATATTTTACTACAGTGATGGTCACATGTCGAGTTTTGAATCACTTTTTGCTTCTAACGCTAGTAGACACTAGTCCTGGAGGGCTTTCTGGTAAAAGAAGGAGGAAATATAGTCCAAGTCTGATGCTGCATGGGCTCAGTTATGTGAAAGGTAAGCTGCCTTGTTGCTGGAAAGAGTGATGGTGTGGCAGAAGTGTTATTTGTCTTGTATTTCTGGGTGAGCCCTCGTGTCCACTCAGAAAGAGATGAACAAGGGACGAACAGTCTGTCTTGGCGAAGTGCTACAGCAATGTGGTGGAGGACAATCTGTCATCAGCAGTCATCACTTAACTGAACCCAGAGCTGCACCACTCACTCAATGAGAGCCTCACCAGATTTAAATGGGAATGCTGGGCAAAGCCAGCAAAGAGACATGATTAAAAATATGCATGAAATGAAATGCAAATCCTTTTACTTCAGTGTTGGCTTTCGACACGCGCACACACAAACACATTTAAACAAAAAGTGGTATGAACAAAATGATACCAAGAACTACAGAGAATCTCAAAGTCAGGTTTGTCATCCAATGCGGACACTTGTATGTTTCATAAAATTACACCTAAACAGAATTTAGTACCTGATAGGAGCTGACATTGCACATAGAGGTGAAGGACACGTGGAGGGACCGGCCTGTCTCGTCACACAATAAATGACTGTGATCGAGGTTCCAGCAAAAACAAGCACTGCTTTTCAATTCCACCTCTTTTACCCGGATGAATGATGAACCCTGGGTAAGAGGTTTAGTGTTGTGGTATTAATATACATCAGGGGCCAGAGCGCCACACTAAATCAGGAGACCCAGTGCATTTGTTAGTCTAATGACAAGCAGTAGCCTCGTCAGAGCTGGTGGGAGTTGGACAATTCTAAGTTGCAGGAAGACTACAGTAAACGTAGAGCAAAACGTAAGGAAATATGTGTTTGGTTGATTATTTCTTTGTTGTAACAATACTTCTTGGCAAAAAAATCTTATATTGTTGGAAAGTCTGTTTATTTCTACATAAATGGAGCCACAGTTGCTAGAAAAATGCATTTGTGGGTTGAGCAGCAGAGTTGAGTATGTAAGCTGCAACCATGAAAAAGTCACCAAATCTTCTGCTATTGACTCTTGTTTGGTGTTGTTTGCTGGATTGGATGATTGAACATTAAATAAACAAAACATATAGGCAATTTAACAATTAATAATTTAACAAGCAGGAGCCTCAGTAGCAAGCGGAAGAACCTTACACAGCTTTACACTTCCTGCTCACCAGCTAAACTGTTTTTGTGCTAAGTTTAAAAACACTATAGAGGATTTTCAGAAAGATATTTTATTAGGGCTGGCATAATGGATGAGGCACAAAATGAAACAAGTTTGGTTACTAATAAAGAGTTTATATAACAAATATGTCAGTGTAAGCATAACGACTTAAATAAAAACACTATATAAAACCTTACAAGATGCAATATTTTCAACAAGGTAAGTCACTTTTACTGCTTTTAGTCATCTTTGATTTCCTTGGTTGGTTTGTCCGACTGACTGTTAATAAAACACTGTCATCTGCACTGTAGCATAATTTCTGTAAAGTAAATTTTATTTATTATTATAGTCTTATGAGTACATTTCACAATACTTGAATCAACAGATGCCCACAGAAATCTGGACAGTTTCCAGTGGGAGAAAGCACCTGGGTGGGAGGGAAAGACATTTGGATCAATGGTGGCGGATCAATGATCAATAGAGACCACTCACACCAATACACTTCCTGCTGAGGCCCAGAGCTCTGGTTACACAGATGAAAATGGGGTGGGCTGGACTCATGATGATTTATGTTAGCAGGGCAGATTTTGAATAATGACTGGCAAATAAAGTTGCCTAAATGTCACTACGTGGACCTGAGAGAGCACGTATATCCATAGAGTTCTTTGTGAAAGTCGTATTAAAATATATCCTTTGGTCTGTGAAATATTTTGCTAACACACAGGCAGAGTTGGCTGTAATACCTAATGGATTAAAAACAGGTCCTGTTCAATCATTTAGTGCTCAAAGTTGGGGATGATTCTCAGCTTTTAACACTAGTAGACACTAGTTCATGAGATATTTTGCTACATAATGCTGCAAACAAGCACCCACACAGACAGACAAGAGCAAAAACAATATCACCGTTGGCAGTGGGTGATAAAGGTGTTGTAACAACTGTAAGAAATAAGTCCAGATTTATTTTGCTCGACACAACATTTCACCTAACAAAGAATAAGCCTCCTACATTGCTGTTCTTCCTAGTAGTCCAAACTGTCTGTTACCAGCAGGAGTGTAAAAAAGGGGCAAAATTTACAATATTTTTTACAGTTTTACTACCCAAATGGTCAGGTGAGCACATGTCCATACACTCAGAAATGGAAATGAGAACCCTGTTTCGACCTGTCAGTCACCCATGCCACTCACAGTGACAACTGTTAAATCGGAGCATGCTTTAATCCCTGCCGTGACTAATGCTGTTAACTGTAGAGCAGCATCTTGGCTAACACATCATGGACAGCTCTAATTACCCCCCAGATGAGCCCCCTGCTCCTCCCTTCACCCACATGGCGTCCAGCAAGCAGTCATGTTGGAATGAAGAGACCGCGCATCGTCACAAAAACATTTCTGTTTCTTGAGACAAAGTCTTCTCTTCAGCTCTGGTCAAAGTCACTAACGCCAGAGGTTTGTTAACAGTGTGACCCCGTCCTTTTCTTCCATACCCCACCTTATGTTGCACCCATTGCAACTGTTTCCGCCTGTCTCTCAGCCATGGTAAATTGGGTTAACACACACTAAGTGTCCCATCGTTAGCACTGTTAATTGACTACTGCGTGGGATAATTAACAGGGAGCGGCCTGCCTACCTTGCTAATCTTATTTAGGTCATTTGCATTTTAAATGGTTTCGGACTCGCTGGCAAGTTGAAAAAAAAAATGATAGAGGAAGTTGACTGTGCAGACACATTACATCAAGGGCTGGGAAATGAAATGTCTCAATCCAGAACAATTCTTTTTGAACAACTTTCTACATGAAGAAAATAAAGGAACAAAACTGCACAAGTGCACTAAAATAACTCAAACTTATTTAAACCCTTTTAACCAGATATTAAATGTACTTCTGTTTCCATTCTCCTAAATGCTCCTCAGATCTCTATTCTCCTGCTAGCTGTCGTTGGGAACTCTTAAGGTCGATGTTGTTGCCATGCTGTGATACCTTCAGATAAATGTTTCCTTTGTTGAAGCACCGTCTGCCCTATTTTGGCAAAGACACGAGCGCTCGGTAGCTACAGGGGAGACACACGAGTGAGCGCTCCTCCTGATTCACACAAGCATTAACACAGCACATTAGCTTAGCGGAGTTGTGGGAATGAAAGATGGGCTTAGACCGCTGCCCCAGGCAAAGTGAAGACTTACACTAAAGCCAGCTGCCATCTATTATGGATAGCCAGCGCCGACCCCCGCTGTTAGTGTTACAGGGTGACAGTGCTGTCCTTGCCGAGGCAGTGACCTTCCTTGGCGGGGAGAGGGCGCTGGGCAGATTAAAAGTGGGCCGGCTCACCGTGCAGTCCAGGCGTACCCCTGATGTCCTGCCCAGATGGTAACCGCACACACTCATGAACGCACACACATGTTCTCCTGCAACCTGGGAGGGCAGATGTGGGGTAGCGAACACGGCCGCTCCTCCGGGCTCTCAGGCTTTAGAGTCTATAAAACACACATATCATGTAGTCCTCAAGAGGTCCAAAAACCCTCACCTCCTCCACTTTCCTTCTGAGTGTTTCTCCATCACTTAATTCTGGCTCGATGTATGTGAATCATCCATCACTCACTCAATCAGTCCATTGAATTTCATTTAGTGCTGTGTTACACAGGGCATGTGATTGATTCACTGGTAGCTTTTCACTGAAGCTTGAATGACACACAATGCGGCTCTGTAGACACATATACACACAGATCACTTGCTTATACGATGCTGCGCTGGGCCACCTTGGCCAGGGGGTGGGTGGGTGAGGGGGGAGTTGGTGCCACGCTGCCAAAGAGGACCCCTCTGAGATTTACTCAAGGTCGCCGTGTCCAGCTGGCTGTGCCAACATCTGTTCGGAATTGCCTCAAGACTGGCATGAGAGAGGCCTGTCCATGTGGCTTGACCTTGGATTGACAACCATATTTGGGAAAATCACGGCTGTATTTATATAACCGTCAGCAGTCTGTACGGCTCTTATTTTTGCCAGTTTATATAATTTACAAGTCTTTTTTATTTTAAATTTATTACTATGCCTATAACTTAAAATGTTTTATTATCATTATTAGATTTAGCATTCGTAACCAAAAAGAGAAAACCTGATGACTTTAGTACCACTACACGGCCAACTATTTCGCCAGGCCAATTTATTTGTTTAATTGGCTTAATTGGCTATGCCGACTTACATTGGCCTAATTAACGCTTGCCGCCAATCATGTATAGTTTCATGCTTCTGTGTTTCTGTTTGTTTGTGTTTGTCTGTTAGCAAAATGTTTCATGAACTGGTGGACGGATTTTAATCAACCTTTCAGAAAGTATACACCGGATGAACATCTACAGCTGAGGAAGTGAGCTAAAATTTGGCGTGGTAGAAGCTGAGGGCCATCCCCAACACATCCTATGCAGACTTTATCATTTTTACTGTGAGATATTTTCTAATGCAGAAAATACATAATAATTAGGAAAGATGTTTAGATTTTTCAGCTAGAATATTAAAAAAAATACCACATATAACCAAATATTGCCGATACATCACAATTTCGATAGTGATTGAATCGTTGAATCGCCTGTTTTTTCATGCTACATCATTAGGTGTAATGAACAGAAAAATGACTGACCATGTCTAACACTCTTCTTGTTTTAATTCTTCATGGAGGCTGTTCTCTCCTGTAAGCCTATCGATTTTTCTATCAAATACAAAAGGAGGCTTTGTGCTGAGGCCATCGAGGTCCGCGTGAATCAGAGCAGAGGTGTGTGTGTGTGTGTGTGTGTGTCGGAGGGCATCCCCTCCTTCTTCCCAACATCCTTATTGTCACTCCTGGAGCCTCTCTGTTAAATTGGCTGACAGATAATAAGATCATACAGGAGAGTACAGACACAGAGACCTTTGTCCAGCAGTCCAAAAAAACCTGCTTCTGGTAGCGCTCCTGATCCATATCACAAACACAACAAATATTGTAAATCACTGCACAGCAGCTTTTATGACAACCTGGCATTTCACTCTGCTAAAACCTTTTTGTTGAAACAGTTACATTATATTTCCTTTCACTTCATCGTAACGGCAGTGAAGTTTAGTCATAGCTCATGGTGCCGTCACAAATATTTTCCCCCACTGTTCTGGTAAACAAGCTTACTTTGTGCATACTTAAGGGATCAGAACTTCAGAGGCACACTGTTTGAAAGACTATATTTGAAACTCGTCTCTGCAGCTTCTGCTTTGGATGAATTTCTATAATTCTGCACAATACAAGAGTTGTACACATACTCACACAAACTCACAACAAAGCCCCAAAGCTACCCTTTGTGAGCCATTGGCTGTGTTAAAAAAATTAGATGTGGCCACTGGCTCTTAAAAGTCTTTAGTTCCAACAAATTTCCATCCAAAAAGTTTAATTTAAAATAAAAAGTTATTAGATCAATCTTTCTTTCCACAATTTTGTATCCTCAAATTTTGATAGAATTTCTACCATTTTTTTAATACACAGCATTACTTTTCCATTAGGTAATTACTTTGCCTGGTTACGCTTGCTTTTGCAACACATTTTTTCCACATCTGACTTGGTCTTCTGTGCCATTATTCAAAGAAGTCTATGTAAATAATTGTCTAATTGCAAAAGTGATGATAGTGTACAGGTTTATACAGTAGTGATTGCATGAACCACTATGACATTTTGGAGATTGGATTTGTCTTCAGATGGTAAAAACTCTATTTGGGATCTGGTCTCATCTCTCCTGTGAAAAATTCTGCCTGATATTCCAATGTGATGACGTTCTGAGCGATTTCCACAGAACACCACTTTAAAAAATTCAACATGCTATTTTTTGTAATTGCAGAAGTCTTTTATTCGAAGCAGTTGTTTGATTAGCACAGGTGAAAAAATGACCTCAGTATGAAAGTTTTAGACTGTATGGAACAGACATGCCTTTGTCTGTCTGCAATAAAGTACAACTGAACAGCATTGATTACAGCATAATTATTCAACTATTTTATAATTTTACACGGCCATTTGTAATATTTTAAGATTCACCAAATTTAGTCTATGCGGCATATGTTAAAGTGGTTACATGGATATGAAAACAATAATTTCCAATTAAGAAACTCAAATCCACTAACTCTTATTCATTGTTTTGTCATAGCACTACACCTTTCTACAATCTTTTTGCTAAAATCCCAAATGGGCCAATCTATTCAACCATGATCTGCTTTACATTTATCTATGGTATTTATTTTGAGATGTGTGGCTCTCCCTTTTCCACTCGATACATCCCTCAGTACATCCCCCTAGCGTGTCCTCGGGCCTTCTGCCCCAGGGCTCTTGGGATGTGAATACTCCCTGGGGCTGGTGTTTTCACAGCCTGTGAGAGGAGCACTCAAGAGAGAACAGGAGAAAGGCAGCAGCAGCGTTTCTCTGTTTGCTTGATGTGACTATAATGGAAATATGCATAAGTGAGAAAAGGCATAGTGGGCCTTTGGGGCCTAAAAAGTACAAATATTTTAATAACAAACACGTTCTGTGTTTGCCTCCTGTGACAGCACCAGGGTATTATTTCCTCCTGAATGCAGTCAGTCAGTGCCGGATTTCGTATGCATAAAGACATAGATGTTTTCTTCTTTTACTCGAAGTGAATTCCATGCTGTGAAAAGTTTTCCTGGCGATGTGTCCTTTGGAGAACTGTCATTAATCAAAAGTCAAAGTCACCTCAGATCTCACATTAGAAAAGACCAGTTTAGCTTCGGCTGAAATTGCAGCTGACCCTCTAGCCCTGAGCACTTATTCAAAATCAGCAACATGGCCATAGGGGGCTAAAACAACTAAATTGAGTGAGGTTGCAAGAAGCTAGTAAGACTACTAAGGGAACATACCCAATAAAGCACTGCCAACTGGAAATCTCAAGCGGTTTTTTTTGAGCTCGCTAATGTCCTGATGGGTGACCTATAGCTTTGTATGTACTATAAATGTAAATGACAAAGGGGTAACATTGCTAATAATAAAGAGAAAAATTTTAACAAAAGTGGTCGTGTTCATGCCAACACGGTAACCTTTGTACAACAAGCTGCTACAAAAAAAGCTTGACACAAGGTGAAGCAGTTTCTAGGACTGGAAAAAAACTAACCGAAATGTATCAAACTATTAAAAGTGAAATAACAAAATCTTCAGTTTTGAATTAAGATTAAGACAGTTACAGTTATCCAAAGAAATAAGGTCAAAGGCACCCCAAACGTTCATATATATATATATATATATATATACAAAAACCTTATATTTTATTCAGGTAAAATGGTTTTCTGAGTGAAACTGACAGCATTCATACAGCAGAACTGTTCCAGATGATTAGATGCAAAGTGATTGATGAAGCATACAAGTGCAATCCAATGTGTTTGATAGCTTTCATTTAAGGAACAAGTGCTGCTCTAAACTGGTATATCACTTTGGCACAGTAATGCTGGATTTACAACATATTAGTGATTTGAATTCCAGCTCCAGCAACCATCAAGGTAGGTAGGTTAGATCAAATAATACCACACAGTAGGAGAGAAGGCATCACACCGATGCCCCTTGAATACTGAAAGCTGACAAAATCAGTCCCTAGAACAATAACCAGTGATCATCCAGGGCTGTCCAACTCTGACAAGATCCACTGGCTTAAGAAACTAAATGCTCTTCATGAGCACAAATAAAGCACAGTACTAACTCAGAGTGGTTCAGAAAGGGGGACTTCCAACTAGCTACCAGCCTCTACATTAGATAAAAACATCAGAACAGTCAAGGTTCAAGAATGGAGCCAACCAAGCACCAGTTGCTTACTCTAGACCACAGCTTTCCAATCATTTCAGCTTCTGACCCATAAAAGAATAGTGACAAGGGTGTGTGACCCCATCTGTTGACTGTTTAAATATCCTAAAATGCTAATAAACCAATTAAATAAGGGCACATTGACAACACAGAGCCTTAACATTCATTATCCTATTTTTTAAATCAGTTTATGACTCGTATTTCAACTCTTTGTAACAATTATGGTAAAAATATATCATAAAAACTAAGTTTTTAATTGTAAGTTGATATCTGGAGATTATTGAAGGACCCTTAGTTGGTGTTTGGTGACCCACATTTGGGTCCCGACACAAACTTTGAGAATCAGTGCTCTAGACAGTAAGATCAGACGTACAAACCTGTGCACTGCCTGAGATGCCTGCAAAAACCCAATGGAGATGTGGGAGGCAACTCTTTAGTTTATTTCAAAGCCAAATGTCTCCACTGATGTTCTGCTTAAGCCTGAAACTGACCTCAACTCTGAGCAGTGGCCAGTGTCACTGGTGGAGCAATCATCAGCCACTTCGCCTGCATCGATAACGTCAAGCTAAAATGAGAGAAGCACTGAGCCACTGATCCGCCTCGCCAGGATATCCAGCAACAACACTGGAATGCCATTCAGACTGGATAAATGTGGCTGAATGGCATCCGAGAGAGGGAAGGTTATCACAACTGGAGGAGTTGAACAACCAGAAGACAACATTGCAGACATTCAGGACAGCTACTTGGAATACCACAGGCAAAAGGCCGCAAGAAAGCCAGCCACAAGCAAGTAGCTACAAGGAATAAGGCAAGTCCTAAGGAATCAGCTTAATGGTTAAATTCATCAACATGCATTCCCTGCTTTCTGAATACTGTTGCCACTAAAATCAGGATAAGAAAGCTCGTCAGAGTGCCCTGAGTTTGTTTTCTAAGCAGAAGGAGAGAGCCTGAAGATTAATGACTACATCAAGAAAATGCCTCCCAGTGATGAACTGCTAAGTAAATGTCTCAGCAGAGACCCACATTGAAAAAAGCATGAACAAGTGGAACCATCGAGTCTGGGTTGGCCATTGAACTGCATGTACAAGTACAATCAACAGGCTGGAAAAAAAGAGACAATACAAAACACAGAGAAAAGGGCACGCCTGAACAAGTTGTACGGAGACATCCAAGTTCTTGGATTTTCCTAATGAGCTGCCAGTCATCTCTCACTGCCCAACAACTTTCATCTGCCCTGATTCCTCCCAACCTTTCCCATTTATCACTTCTCCTTTCTCTCTTCTGCAACGCACTCCTCCAACGCCCCTTGTCGTTTATCACATCAGGTGGAATAGAGTTTCTCCAGCTGTCAATTTAGAAAATGGAGTGACGAGTGAGACCCCGGGGACCCCTCACTAATCTCAAACTGATGTGTTACAAAAAAAAAAAAAAAAGATGTACATCTGCAGCAGCCAGTAACAATCACATCCATGTTGGCCTAAAGAGACATCACTTACCTGTGCTTCCCTCGAAATTTGTTCTGTCAGTAAAACACCAAGCTAAACATAGTACTGCTGTGCCACAGACAGAATGTTGCAACTCCTACAACTTCTGTACAAATGACACATTTACTTCAAAATAAAACTAAAATACTTCAAATACGGCTCAACTCGGCTTTACTTGAGTCCTTCTTTACCTTTACTGAATTCAAAACGCCTCAAAAACCGTGAATTAATACCAGAATCACAGAAGGGTTGGATGGTAATATAGTTTAAAGTTGTTAAAAACTTAAAAAAAAAAAAAAATCAGCTGTGCACAAATAAGTTTAAGCTTTAGTACGTTTGTCTGTGGAGAGAATACTTCACATCTTATCTTCTTTTCTGTAGCTATTCCTGCAGCACCTCAGCAGTGATGCCCAGTGTTTCAGAGGGGCTTTGCAGGAAGAATAGTGCATTTTAGTGAAAGTAACAACAACAAACTTTTGTTGACCTCGCATCTCGCTCCCTGCATGCACGACTCATTGATTTTATAGGCTAATAAAATGGCTTAAAAGTGTCTTTAACAACACAGATCCTATAACAGGGGTGTCCAGTCCTGGTCCTGGAGGGCCACCATCCTGCATGTTTTAGTTGTTTCTCTGCTTTGACACAACTGATTTGAATGACTGAGTGATTAACAGGCTTTTCCAGAACCTGAAAACCTGCTGAAGAGCAGGGGAACAATGAAAACATGCTGGACAGAGGCCCTCCAGGACCAGGAAAAATTATATCAGTCAGATTTATAAAAAGAAGAAGAGTAGATACTTATTAATCCCTTGCAGGGACTTGTGTTACAACAGCAGAGATATTTGACATAGAATGCAGAATAAAAATAAAAGCAAATACCATGTATAATTACATATAATACAAGCTGGTTCTATCATTTATCTACATACAGTGTAGTATCCAAATTAAAACACGTCACTGGTAGTTTTACTCTCACAACCAACCAATAATAGCCGTCAGAGCCTGAAAAAAAGTGCAGGCTGGAACTGAAAAAGGTTCACTTTGAGCAGTTTGATACCGTTGTAGTGGAGGCAGACGAGGACACACAATGGAAAAAGAACCAGAGCTGACTGGAGAGAACCTGAAATTTACAAAGACAGCAGAAGTACAACAACACCTGTCTCCATCTGTGTGCTCTGCACTGACTCTGCAAGGTATCTCTAAAGTTATGAACCTGTTGTGAGAGCGAATATCCGTTTGTTGTTGTTGTTTAAACTTTGTTTTGTGATCACGAGGACAAAATAATACTTGTCTGTTATAAGACACCCTTAAAATGTTTTAAAATTAGTTTCAGAAATGAGATGGTGTCACAAATCTATACTGTATACCACAGTATAATTTCAGGAGGGGTTAGCTGTATTAAAAAGTGAATACTACCCAACTGTGTGTCACAGTTAGGCCTCTGACGGAGAACAGATATTGTCTGTTAGATGACATTTGTGGCAGATGAGCAGCAATGAGATACCTGCTGACCAGTGAATATGGCAAAAGACAATAAAGTCTGCAATGATTCCTCTTCTTGGTGTTCTCAGGTCCCATTAAATCCATAAACTACATATTGTTCTGTCGAAGATGTTGAGGCGGTTGAACGTGAGAAGTTGAAAATGATGCACATGTTTATCAATAATATTCTTTTCATTTTGAGTTAAGTGAGTGTAGCACTAAGAGAGGTTGTGTGAAGCTGTCTAACAGCGATGAGTAGTCCACCGGCCGACCACATGTAATCACCCTCGTGGTTTAAAGGGTTCAGGGGTCAAGGGTTATGGGAGATAAGGACGTTAAGGGGCTGTCATAAAGCACTTGCCACACTTCAGCCCTCGTTTGTCATGCTACGGTTCGACACCACTCATTTATCTTGGTTAGCAGAATCCTTTTTCTTTACCAGACATCTTACAACATAATCTTTAATTGTGGCCACGGACTAATCATTTCTGAGACTAGTTGCTTACTTGTTTGGAATAAGATGGGCGTATGACTGTCTGCTACATTAATAAATGATTGGAGTTTTATCTAAAATAATCTTTCCTCTCCATATCTTTTGGGAGGTATAACAGTGACTGCTCGCTCTGATCCACATCAGCTTTCTGATAATAAAAAAGAAAACTCCAGCGCAGAAAGGCCCAATCAAACGGCCCACAAAACAAATGAGATTTACATACATTAGGAAAACATGTAATCACATTTCCCATGTTGCTTTCCCTATGTGCCACGTTCTGCAGAAACTGGATTCAAAGAGGAAGCGCTGCACGGATAGGGGTCACAGTGCAGCCGGCTGCGGGCCTCCCTCCGTCCCCTTTGCATACAGAGACGTTTGCTCTCGCCGATACATCTCATTTAGTGCATCTGCAAACAACATTACAGGTGGAAACGCTGCAGGAGATGTCTCGCAAACATTAATCCAATTTGCGTCCGGGCCCGTTTTAAACGTGTGTCCCGCTGCACTCATGAAATGAGAGGGACGCTCATGCAATCAGACGGATGCAACGCAAACATTTGCAGGGACTTTGGTGGACGCATGAGGAATATGTCATCACTTTAGTGACTCTCTGTTCGCTTCGAGGAAGGCCAAACTTGCACCAACATTTCTAAATGCCCAGGTCCATTCAGTACTCATTATGATTTGATGAAAACATTAAAATAATACTTTAAAATGATTTACAATAAAGACTAAAACAATCCTTTAATTCAAAGCAAAAATTATTAGAATGACTCTAGGGGACAGAAATAAAAAATATGTCAAGACATTTAGGCAATAGAGGCTACAAGCGTTGCAGAAAGCATTGATTTATTATTTATTAATGCGTGTAGTTAAATACTACCCTCTAGTGGGCTTCACAATACTGATGTCTGACCACCAGGCATTTAATTCTAATATCAAATGAGATTTAAAACTAAAAGGTGCTTGTACCAATATGTTTTATGAAAACTGTCAGTTCCTTTTTTTGTATGTGATGTCTGTGTCAAAGTCCTTTGGTTTTTGTTGCTTCAGTTTTAGTTTTGTCCTGGTTTTTGCTTCCAGAGTTTATTCATTTACTTCCTTCTGAGTGTCTAGTCTCAGGTTTTCTGTTTTCGAGCCCCTTGTCATTCTAACGTTTAGCATTCATTTCATGTTAAGTTTTGCCTTTTGTCTGGTTTAAAATAAAGCTTATTTAAAATCCACAACAAATCCTCCACAACAAAGCCTGCAGCTGATGCCTCACTGACATTTCTGTCCTGATTAGAAAGATACCACATGACATTTTACTTGTTTACACAAAGCTAAAAAAAAAAGTGGACTTAACGTGAGTTCAATTTAAAAGCTATTTCTAAAAGCCCATCATTCTCATAGTTTAACGAGTGGTTATGTGGAAAAAGGTTATGAACAACTAGAGAAACTGCTTTTTGTGGGAAAAAAGCAGTTTGAATGTTAAGAACTAAACAACTTGGTTGAAATTTGCTGGAGAAGCTGAAACTGAGCTGTTCAAACAAAAAGAAGCAGAACAAAAGCTAAAACCCAAAAGAAGCAGAACACTAGCTTAACGCTAAATATAAGAAAACTTAAGCTAAAAGCTACAAATAGCAATATGCTAGCTAACAGCAGCAAAAGGCTAGCTAAATGCTAAAGATTCAAAAGTATAGCAAAAGTATTAAAAACTGGCTGAAGGTATCAAAAGGCTGCCTAAAAGCTAAAATTAACAAAAGGTTAGCTAAAAGTGGCAAATCTTAACTAAAAGCCAAAAGTATCAAAACCTGGCTAAATGCTAAAAGTAGTAAAATGGTAGCTAAATGCTAAAACTAGCATAGGAAGGCAAAAAAGTGCAAGAATGCTGAAGCAGGTTTTAAAGAAAACAATGATTTTGAAGTTACTAAAGAGATATCCATGTATTTTATGGGGAAAATATTTGTCAATAAAGTTAAATATTTTGAAAAGCGTAAAAGTGACAAAAAAACAAAAGTCACAGCCCCCGTGAGCTGAACGTTTTGTTAAATGGACGGCTAACATAGAGTAAAACAGAGTTCAAATAACTGTCCTCAACAGGTAAGATATTAACTGTTCGTAACCTTTTCACTGAGCCCCATTTTAAAACACCTCAAGTATCACTTTAGGCTTAAATCACGCCAACTGACACCAAGTTTGCACTTTCCTTTTTCTCCATTGTTCACCGTTACTTCTTTGCCAGCTTTGCTCCCATCAATCGAATGAATTACACCACCCAGTCCCCATCTCTGCCTCCTCTCAGCATTCTCCTCCTTCGTCACATTCAATTAGCTCCCCCTAAACACTCTTTCTCATCACACTACCCATAATCTACCCATTGTCTCTTGATTCGGCAAATAAATCACACTCGCAGTATTTTTTTTCCACACTCTTTCTGTCCGTCTCTCCCTCAGCCTCGTTAACCCTGTCCAGAGTTTCTACGGTGACAGTCTCTGCCAGGCCTCCTCATTGGACGTGGCAGGCGGCAATTTGCATGCCAGACTATTTCTCTTCATCATTGGGCCTCTTTCTCGCGCGCTCCCTCAGTCTCCCCCGCTCGCTCCGTCCCTATGCTGCAAGAATGGAGAATAACTCAGCAACTGACGGCAGACAGCATGCACGTCCTTGTCCTACAAGGTTACGAATCCATTTCATCTGTGCAAGAGGGGAGTGAATTAAAATAAATGATGGCCGGACATTTATTGCGTTCTAGGGGTGAAGGAGGGATTGGGGAGGAGAGGCGCAAGTTGGGGAGTGAGACTTGTGTGTCGTACTGAGGCGGACTGGCAGAAAGTTTGATACCGAGTGGCACGCCTAGATGGCAGAAAGAATAAAGACGACACGAGTAAAGTGGAATTATTCGCCACTGAGCTGAGTTCGAACGTGTTTCTGCTCAGATCAGATCCTGGGAAGGGACACCTCCGGAAAGGTTTCAGTGAGGTGACCAGATGGGGGTCAGTGATAATCTTGGGGTGGCACACCGAAACCAAAAACCAAAAGAATTTCAGGAGCTTTTTTCATGCTGTTGTCATACATGGACTGTTTGGAAATTATTGCAACGTAGGAGTTAGGGAATCACCTTCTCACACCTAGTTATTTCTTTACACTTCACAGTGAATATTAGTACCTGAGAACAGCACTATCACCACTGACCTTTCTTAAATTCATATTCTTTAATAAAACTAGCATTTTGAATGCATATCGCCCGCTGCATTCCATGCCAAACAAAGATCTCCCGAGTTCTGGTACCTACTGGCAGTGTCTGTCGGCGGTGACTCTTGGCTACCAGAACATCAAATTTTCATTCAGTATCTGTAAAATTGATTGAGTTATATTCATTTTTGTGATCGCTAACATCAATTAGCTGTGACAGCCATCTTGAATTGGGTTGACTTCGAAAATTAATCAGCTGTAGAGGTACATCCAGTAATTAATTTATGAAAATTCATGAAAATTTGTTCAATGTTTCTTGAGATATTTTGCTAACAGACAGATTATGCATGCTCCTTTAAGACTGTCTGACAAGGAGAGCTGTGGAGGCCGATAGATAGATAGATAGATAGATAGATAGATAGATAGATAGATAGAAAGGAGAGAAAGTCTTCACATGTTGGACAGATATTCCGGATACAAACCATGAAAACAAGTTCAGCCTCAGATATAAGGTGAGGAGCTCCGTCAGAGAACCGCCGCTGAGCCTCCTCATCAAAGACGTCAGCTGAGGTGGTTTGTGCATCTGATGAGGATGGCTCCTGATCTCCTCCCTTTGACCCGAGAATGCTCCAGAATCATCCAGGAAGAGCTGGGTTTCTCTCTCCAACCTGCTGCTTTGGCGACACAACCTCAAATAATCAGCTGAAACTGGACAGATGGAGAGGTTTACAGTTTGTTTCCTTTTCTAATAAACTAATATTTTGTTGCAAATTCACAATAATAAATCTGTACTTTGTGCTAAATCTTTGGTTTTCAAAATCTGTTCAGTTTCCAATCTGATCAGTCAATTCTAAATGAGTGTTTCTTTTCTGTACATTTTGTTCCCATGTTTTTCTTTTTTTTTGCTAAATAAAGCAACAATAGTGTGGAAAGTAGCTCTGTAAGCTGACAAATGTCATATCAATGCATCCAATTATTTTGCTTCCATTTCTCTTAAATTTACTGGCATTTACAAATAAACTAACGAGATCTCCACAGACTGACACTTTTATTTTTCTTTTAGCAACTGCTAAAATAAAAAAAAAAGGTTTATTTATGCCAGAATTCCTGCTTTGTGATAAATCTGGTGCCGTGATGCTGCAAAAGACAGAAATAGCGTTTCTAAAAATCAGCAGAAAGCTGCTCGCATCACTCCGAACTGCTCCAAGTCTCAGTCTGCACGTTCCATAAATACACCCTCAGACCCACAGGATCTCTCGCAAAACTGACTTTTATTTTCTCCCAGCTGAGCATGAAGCCATCGATATGTCTGCCTCCTGACACTGCCCCCCTCCTCGCCCACCACCTCGCTCCCTCTCTGGCTGAATGCTGACTGCTGCTGGCTGCACATCTTTCCTGGACCTCCTCCAGGACTCTCCATTGTAACGCGGTTATTTTTAGACAAGTTGACGCAAATAAATATTTATAGTTGTTTGCAGGTCAGGGGGTCTCGGTGAACTGCATCGTGGACAGCAGTGAATAAACTACAGTATGCAACTATGTAAGCATGAATATGGGTTCGATAAAGCAGATCAGGTTCTGACCTGAGATATTTCAGGCTTAGTCCCTTTCTGAGGGTGAAAGCAGAAGAAATAAACTTTTTTTTGGACTAAATTCAACACATGAAGACACATGTAGCCATACTAACACTGGTTTGCTCAAAATAATGAAGTTACAAGCTGTCTTGGTTCCTTATGATGGCATTTATTAAATTGCAATGTTAGATTTTTGCACACACTTTTCCTCTTCTCTCTTCTTTACTGTGATACCTGGTTGCCAAATAAAAGTCTGATTGCTAACACACTCGTCTGAATGAAAATGTAACAGTAGAAGTCGTTATATTTCAGTGCAGAGCATGGAGTGTTGCATGAGCTTGGTTTGGGTGATAAAAGAGAAAAAAAGGAGAAGGAAAATTAAAAAAAACAAAACAAAACAACTTAAGAAGACAACAAAGGTGGTGGAAGGGTTTCATTTTTTTGGTGCTTTCCTGCTGACAGGAATTTGGACAGAAAAATAAGGAAAGTTTTATTGTTTGTTTCACTCGACCTAAAGTCTAAAACATAGGGTTTGAAAGAAGCGTTCGAGCAGATCACATGCACTGAGGCGCCTCACAAAATAAAACAAGCAGATCATTGTGAGCTTTTATTTTGACAGGACGTCGCCTTAAATGACATAAAGAAAGACTCAAAACTCAACTTGCTTCTAATCAGATTTGTACTCTACATTGTGCAAAATGTCATAGGTAATGTTTTTCCTCTGTGATTCATCATTCTGTTTTCTTGAAGATGAAATAATTATCGGCTACTGTTGCTCCACTGAGAGGAAAAATGGAAACTAACATCATTTACGGCACTATTGATTAGCATGCACTGTTTTATATTAAAAAACAAACCCCTTTTTTCTAAATGAAGTGACTCTGAAAGTCAGATTTAATATAGTAAAAATCCAACCTACAGATGGACCTCCTGTGTAAAACCTGCAGCTGCTCTGCCTGTCACATGATAGAGGGTGCTGTCGTCAGAGGCTGCACACGGTCAGACTTTCGGAAAGTAAATGTGTATACATACTTGCACAGGACTGCGTCTAAGTTTGCCTGAACATTTTATCCTTTTCCCCCTCTTAAGTGCAGCGGCCCGGATCGTTTAGGTCCTGCACACAACGCAGACGAGACAAAAGTCAGTGTCTGGAAGTACTGAGACTTCTGTGAAGCTAAGGTGGAAACGGAAGTTTGCAAGAGTCCCAGTATATGCAAGTTGTGTGCATGTTTCCGCCTTGAGAAGGAGAAAAACTACTGTTTGATGCTGCCACTGCTAAAGGCAGCATCTAAGCTGCGCCTGTTGGCGACTTGTTGGTGAACTGCATTAACAAGGGAGTCTCCAGAATGTATCAAAACGTTTTCAGCATGGCATGACTGGAGCAACAAAATAATGTGTATGGCTCAGAATAAAATTTTTCCAAGGCCTGAAATAAGAAAAAAAAAACTGGCTGTGCAGCATGCCTCACTGGTCACTCGGTTGCAAACGCTCAGAATTTAGTCAAATGGAAATTGTGCTTATTTTCTCACAATTTTGAGCCACCAACTTGTCTCCGGTGAGTTTCTACCTTATGTTGCACCATTTGGAGCCACAATAGAACATGATCCTAGGGTGAAAATACAAACATGCATTCCCACACTCTACAACGAGACCAAGAACAAACTGGTATGTCCCTGTACTCAGCCTTTTTGACTCTTTTTGTTCATTTAGTTCCAATAATCTTGTTGGAATGTAAACTGTTTCGTCCTGCAGCACAGAGGAAAATATTTCTTTTAGGTCTGAGAGATGCTATTCTCAGGGTTTTGTTTAAAGTGTGATTATGAATGCATTGAGATGCATCCATTATTGTTTCCTAATTGGATCACACCCTTCTGAACTGTAATTGAATCAACTTGTGAGGTGCCTAAAGATTCCCACCCCTATGGTGGATGGCCCAGTGAGTTCTTCAGATCCTGCATGTGCAGTTTCTATCAGCTGGCTTACAACAGTTAGTTTCAGCTGCACAAACTCTGGCGCTTTTTGACCTTTCCGCCCACCGTCCAACTCTTCCAGCCAAGGCCGCGCAAATCCCCAAACTGCTCACGCGCTTGTCATCATCCCTCATCAGCATCTTGGTAGTCGAGGCGGACAGATCGGAGGGAGTGGCGACATACATCCGGCGGTCTCTGACGTGACAGCGAGTGTTTATGTGACAGCGAGCTGTGCCTGCTTCACCTTGACCCCCCTGCCAACATGCCTCCTCTTCTCGCCTCAAGCTCTCTGATCTGACCTCGTCATCCCTGGGCCTCTGGCCTCACCTCTGACGGCTGAGTTATTACCATAATTACCCAGGAGGCATTGCAGGGAGCGGCCACATGGCAGAGGCCGCCCTTGTTTAACAGAATATTTGGGTGTTTTATCGGCTTTAACTCAGCCCCCGGGGCAGGTGAGAGGGGACCTGGATGATAAGAAAACCACTCATGTGGGAAATGAAGAGCAGCGTTTTACAGACGGACCCAGGATCAGGATGAAATATATTGTTAATGCAGTGGCCAGTGCACATACGTCATATGTCCTCCACGACAAGGTGTAAATATGCTCATATATTCAGTGGAGATCAGATGAACCTGGGTGGAGAGGAATCCTGTCTGAGACTCAAACTATAAATATTCAACCAAGTATTTAGAAAGTTTGACTCAACATTGAAATTGAGTAAAAGTCCATTTGGTCTAAAATAAAAATAAAAATGTATAATTTAATCATTTAAACCCTGGACATGATACAGTCAGTTTAAAGACATTATGCCAAATTTAGAAACTGAGAAATTATTTTTAAAAACATATATGTTGGATATTTTTGCTGTTCTGCTGTTGTGTTTTTTGGCCTTGTTCTTTAAAGTTTTCATCTTTATTTTATTTATTACTATTACTCTTTATTAGTCATCTTCAGAGACTCGGTCAGCATCCCCACCTCCAAACAAGCATCAAGGAAATTCAAACTTCAAGATGGCATTTAATCAGATAAACATTTCGTACAAACCCAGAAGTACAGAGTGAGTCCAGATTATTGTTTAACTGTAACCATTTTCATGTCAGCGATTTGGTTGATTTCACTTCAGAAAAGTCTCTGAAATCTGTTTTGTTTGAGTACCACAAATGATTTTGTTTCTTTGTATATTTCGAAGAAGTTTAAAGTAAGAAAAGCAAAAATACTTTGTTGTATTTGATTTAAACGTCTGCTTTTAATTTATTTTTAAATGGATATTTGTTTGGTAACCAGACAGATAGGAACTTTATTTATCCCAGGGAGAAAATTCAATAGAGAAGAAAATTTAAAGACGAACGAATCTGTCAGCTTCTTTATCCGTTTATTTCTAAAGATCCGAATCATAACTTAAATAATAGTTTTACGATCACAAAACTGGGTTGTTTTTCCTCAAAAAGAGTAGATAGTTGTTGAGAAAAAGGAAAAAAATAAAACTGATTTTATGGGGTAAGAAGCCTTGTTGTTTTCAGATGCAGGTTTTAGAAATAACTAAAAAAACCCATTAAATTAGTCTTTATCATACTGTCAAAGTACGTGGAAGAAACCACACCAAACTCCACCTAAATAGAATTATTCTATTAAGAAACAAACTATATAGTAATAAACAATGTGATATTTGAAGGTTAGCTAAATTTTCTGTACTTACACACTAATGTTCCATTAATAGTGTATGTAACAGTTTTTATAAAAGCTCTTAGTAAATAACGTCTAAGCTGTCATGTCCAATAAGCCAGGAGGTCATGCATATTCATCCAGCTGGAGTGAAAAGCTCAGCCCATCCTGCCATACACTGAGAGGTCAGTGTGGCTGGACTCAGGCCAACTCTGAACAAAGAGACAGAGATTATGTATAGTAAGCACACTTCTATTAGTATCTGTATTTATCCTTAAAAGCTCAGTCAAACTCACACTGCGATTCAGGAAAACAAACACATTCGCACAAGCCTTCACCTGCTCACAAAGGTCAGAAAATTAGCATTCCAACACCCAGCATTTAAACTTTTAAAGTCCACTATAGATTCCCGTTAGATGGCACTTAGCCGCGTGTGCCCATGTCTTATTATGCAGCCCCATCTGTGTGGGTTCAAAGGTCACGACCGGGCCTGGCAGGAGCTACAGGTGAGCAGATGAGAACAGTAGGGGCTCGGTTTAATTTAGCTAAGCGCTACAGGACGCAGAGCCCCCCCCTACCCCCCGTACCTGGGAAGGACGAGTTGAACTTTTCACACTGCGCCTCAGACTCAACATTGCAGTCGGTGGAAAGAAAATATGAGTAATAAACCCAAAAGGAAGCTTTTTACATGGAATCTGCAAATCTTGGTGGATAAATTATGTTCTGTTCAAACAAAAACAAACCAAACTGTTAACAGAAAGCTCCTTGGACATATTGCAAATTATTTTCCTTTACTTTTCTGTCTTTAAAGCCATCTGACACTTTCAGAAACACACACAAAAAAAAAAAAACCACACACACACACACATACTGAGAGGGGCTGACTGTAACCGTGCGTGGATCTGTGTGTGTGTAATGGTGGACGGGAGAAAATCCCTAATCTGGCACGGATTAGTTTCCTGTCTAGACTCTGCATGAGGAGGCCAGCGCTGTGAGACTGTGTGTGTGTCTGTGAATGCAGACAAACGCCACACCGCCATACTCCTGTTGATACTGCGAGTGTGTGTGAGCAATGCTGAAACAAACAAATACACATTCAGAAGGCCAATATAAATATATGGTGTCCTGTAGCGATTTGGCACGCCGTCACTGTCCAAACAAGAAAACAAACATTAAAGCAAAAGTTCAGATTGTTTGAAGAGGGGTTGAATAGAACAGATATGTGAACAAGTAATATCTTACCTGTTGTAGATAGTTCTTTGAACTACCTCAGTTTGAAGAAATAAACCTAAAAACTGACTGAGCTGACGAGCTAATGGCTAGTCAAAGAGGATTGCTGCCATTTGAAAGAGAAGTGCACCAAGCTGCACCAGAAGTGCTACAGCTTGCTGCTGCTGCTTAAAAACAAAACAAAAACAAACAAAAAACAACATATGATTCCATGTAAAATTATTTGGAACATAGTTTTTAAACCATTATGACATTTTTGAGACTAGAGTTGTCCTTTTCTCCAACGGAGGTTGTTTTCTAAGAGTTATCTACAACAGGTAAGATATTAATTGTTCATAGCCATTCCACAGAACCCCACTTCAAGTATAATCAACTAATTTTTGAACCTTCTATTGAAAAGGTCTTTTTGTTTTCTTTTGTGGTTAATTTGACTCCTAATCTGTGTGTATTGTGACATTTCCTGTGATTCCAAAAGCTTTTTTGCCCAATATTCGAGTTTAGATGTGAAAGCTTTAAAATTGGAAAAAAAAGTGAAGAAAAACCTGGCTGATGCTTTTACTATTTGTTTATTTCCAAAAGGACATCTTCCACCTGAAACAGACTCTACGATCTGATCGGCTTGAAGGCATTTCTGCTCGTGAACGCTGTAAACCTCAGCCCAAAGCAGCATAAAACAATGCTGAACCCGAAGAAAGTGAAGTCAGTGAGGAAGAATCCCCACATGGTTCGGTAACAGGATTAAACTGAGCTGAATCATACCTGGAAGTGCTGACGGCCCGCGCCATCAATCATCCACACGGGGCCTGTCGTTCGTTTCCCCAACAAACACCACTGAGCGCAGCAGATCTGACTCACACAGAGCGCTCATCTGCAAATGCGAGGTGTTTTTAGCCTTATTTATCTGGAGCGTGAATCTGTTTCATATTCATGCCGAGGCCCAATGACACCTTGTCCTTTGTTTTCCAAAAGGCCTTGAGTCAGCACAATGCCAGCCCCTTTAAACTTGGATGTAAAGTAAACAGTCTTCACCTCGGTGACATCAGACTGAAACAATATGCCGTCTTATGGAAGCAAGCCACCCTGGAATACGGCAAATTAACAACCGGAGTAACAACCGACAGCTGGGGGCTTTCTTAGTGATGGTGCAACTCTATAAAAAATTTAAAAAAAAAAAACAAGTTTAACACTGTACAAAATGTACAAAGATTCAAATTTCAATGAAAATCATTTAAATTCAAATATACATGAAAATAGAGTAACAGTAAGTTCTATATTTATGCTCAATGTTTGAACAAAATTTGTGTTATTAACCACATTTATTGTTAGATTTTAAACAAATAGCAACAACTTTCAGGATTTTATATGCTGATTAATAACTCCAACTTTTGCACAACTGTTTACAACAACTGCAAATATTGTGTTCATGTAATAAGTCACTGATAAAGATCTAATAAGGGGTTTTTATCAAATATTTTATTAAATTAAAAGCCTAGCATTAATTGAAGGATATCTTTTAAAGTAAGACTGTTTTATGTTGAGAAATTGAGTTTTTGCTTTGATCAAACCTTGAAAATAACTTTATGCGCAATATCACAAGATGCCACGCTCAGAGCATGCTTTGGGGACGACTCTCAGCTACTACCACACCAAATTTCAGCTCAGTATCTGTAAAACTGACTGAGCTGTGGACATTGCTGTGTTGGTAAATGTTGGTTCGCTGTGGCAGCCATTCTAAGTGCGGTGACTCCAAACGTTAATCAGTTATAGAAATACATCCAATTATTACTTTCTGAAAGGATCATAAAAATTAATTCAGTGGTCCATGAGATATTTTGCTAACAGACAAACAGGGACTCCAACAAGTAATGCTGAAGTTTTAAATGAAGATCTCATGCAATGAGTAGCACTTTGAGTATGTGTTGTGAATGACTCTCAGCTACTACCACAACAAAACGTGACAAATTATCTGTAAAACTGACTGAACTATAGTGATTTCTGTGTTTTTTAAGGTCAGTTGGCTTCAGTGGCCATCTTGAATTAGGTTGGCTCCAAAAGTCAGTCAGTTGTAGACGTACATCCAATGATTATATCCTGAAAGTTTCATTAAAATTGGCCCAGTGGTCTATGAGATATTTTGCTAACAGACACAGCCAAAACTTTATCATTTGCCTTTCAACTGCTGGGAAAAGTGATCATTGATCTCGCAGCATCACATGAGATCGGGCCTAAAGTTATTTTTAATTCTTGATCAAAATGGCCACCACGTCATCATTTCTCATCAGAAGATGAGCTTAGTTTAAAACTCTGGCGTGAAAGGAACGTAAAGGTTTTTAATTGTTCCTCAATATTTCACAGTTTCATTTCTTTCAGCGCTGATTAATTTTTTATGTCAACAAAACACTCTTTTCTAAGCAGCTGTCAGCTGATTTCAGCAAAAACAACATTTCTGAACATGTTCGACGCAAAAACTGCAGACAAGTAAAATTTATGAACATGGACTTCAACTTGAGTCGAACAGGATTCATGTTTGGTATTCAATGCTTAGATACCAAACAAGAAAGTTTGTATCTTCGGAAATCAAGAAAGACAAAATAAAAACAAAACAAAACAACAAACAACCACTGATTTGCTTCACTTTACATGAACAATAAGGATCTTTACAGTCTGGAAGTGGTTAGTGAGGAAGGAGCCTTTAGCTCCGCAGATATCTGTCATACGTTCCCTTTAATAAGGACGGAGAAATGAAAGCTCGGTCACAACAAGACGCAGAGTGACAAACGCTCACCGACTCCACATGATCTCACTTGAAGTCATTGTCTAGCCGGTGTGGTATTTTCTTTTCCAAGCGTTCGCGCGCTGAGACGACTGATGACTAACACAGATGGTGGACCGATCGAACGCTGGCGTTTCACAGCGATGACAAAACACACATCATTGCCTCCTCTGGCGCGGCTTTTAGGGGTCTCCTGTTAGCATTCTTACTCA
This sequence comes from Kryptolebias marmoratus, assembly GCF_001649575.2. Taxonomy (NCBI): domain Eukaryota; kingdom Metazoa; phylum Chordata; class Actinopteri; order Cyprinodontiformes; family Rivulidae; genus Kryptolebias; species Kryptolebias marmoratus. The sequence goes on from NC_051448.1 coordinate 11,402,321, forward strand.
GCTGCATCGCCCCGTGTGACTTGGGCAGACTTGGAGCCCTCAGATGAGGCAGATCTGACTTCCTGTCAGCGTGCTGTAGTCAGGAAATCTGACAGGAAGCTGCTTAGCATTTGGGGTTCGCCTGACTGTCTGTTCACAATTTAGCCGTCTGAGTGTGCGTATGTATGTCGCAAATGGTAGTCTTGCAGTTTTGGGAGTCAAAGCGTGGTTTTACAGGTAATATTAGTTGATTAGATTTGGAGGAAGAGCTGGGGTTTGGGTTGGGATGGATAGAGTTACCGTAAAGGGCCAGGAAAGCTCCCGTGTCAGGGCTCCCCCTCTGCAGCTGCAGTCCCTCCGCTGGCAAACACAATCAGCAGGAAACTCACCTAGAAAAGTTGGCATTTCTCGCTCTACCAGCATGTGTTTTTGTTTTCATCCCCTGCCTGCTCCGCTGCCGCTGCATTCCTTCGGCGTGCGCTGTGGCAGACGGAGAAATTGCCGGAGAGTGACTCACTAAAACCTGACCCAGCAGCGGTGAGGTCATCGCCGGTGGACGCTTGGAGTAAAACGTGAACTTCGACGGTGATGTCAGGCCTCGTGTCTAGGAATCCCCAAATGGGTTCAAATACTAGAATGTCCACGTGTGTGTGTGTGTTAAACATAGAGGAATACGGTATGTTTTTTTTCAAGGTTTTCTTATTAAGTGAACTTTGCTGGTGAAATATTCCAACTAAAAGTACATAATTATCTGTAAAAAGGTTCATATTTTTTAGTTAGCAGTTAGTAACCTGATATTTTCAGTCTGTTTTTATATGAATTGCAATTATTATGACTATTCAACCACAGATTTTAGCCATTTTTATGTTTGTTGTTGCTGTTTAGCTTTAATGCTCTTCTAGTTTGAACTTCATTTACTACAATTATTTATTTATTTTGTTTCAGAGTCCATTACATTTGATTCCCCGCTGCTGTCAAATGTAGCTGCCTGTGTGTGCATTTGTCTGTCTGTAAACAAAATCTCTCATGAACGGCTGGACAGATTTGAATCAAAAACTCTCAGAAAGTAATCGCTGGATGGGCGCCTACAGCTGATGAGCTTTTGGAGTCAACCCCATTCAAGATTCCCGCTGCAGCTAATCAACCTTAACAAAACACAAGAATGCCTTTAACTCTGTCATTTATGCAGATATTGAGCAAAACTCTACTGTGGTAGTAGCTGAGAATCATCCCCAACTCATGCATTCCTTTAAGGAACACTAGATTTTAATTTTACTGATATTTCAAGTAAAATGTATCTATCTTGTATTGTTTTATTTCTATTTAATTTGTCTGTTGGTTTTTGTACCCTTATGATTTTATAATTTGTTGTTTTTAGTTTTAAATCTTTCGAGATTTCTTATTTGAATGCTTACTTTTCTTCTGTTCCTCAGTCCCCTTAAGCTACAAGCACTACTGAGTACTTGTTTCGGTTAATTTTGTTTCGTATTTGTGGATTTGTTTGTTCCTCCCTCGGTTCTTCGTACTGTCAGCTGAACGAAAAAGGCTCTGAAAGCGAGCTGTGATTGACTGAAGTGGATTTTAAATTAAAATGTGCTCCTGATGATGTTCACCTTGTTACAGCGTGAAAGCAGAAATGATCTGTTATGTAGCATCACCTGCTGGCTAAATGGAGAACTGCCAAAAAAATAAGTTATTAAGATCAGAAAGAATATTCAGGAACCACTTTAAAAAAGGCTTAATTTACAAAATCTAAAAGTTTAATTTAAAACATAGTGCTACAGATTCTATTTAAATAAGTAAACATTTAAAACAACATGAAAAATGACACGTATTGTAATACATTATAAAAGGTAATGAAACAAAACTGCCATAAATGACTTTATGTTGTGTCACAACTATCTTAAACTCTCCACTAAAACAATGTTCAGACATTATCTGATAATCCAGAGCTACAACGTTTGCAGGAGGAACTGTGGGAAGGGAGCTGAGGAAAACCAGAAACCTTGGTCTTAAAATAGCCTCACAATGGCCATGAAGATATCTCATTTCCCGCTCTTTCTTGGACCAAACAGACTCTCATTTGAGTCCATTTTGGGTTTGGATCGCCCGCTCGCAGCTCAACAATTTCAGTTTTGAATGAAGACATCTCAGCCAGAGGGACGGAAACCAAATTCCAACCAGACGCCGACAGAAAAACCACCACCTTTACCTGCTTACGCACCGCAGTATTTACAGCAGCTGAACGGTCTGCTGGTGGTGAAGGAGAAAAGCTGCACGTCCCTGTTAAAAGAACAATGTCACACAGAGTCAAAGGAGTCTGCAGAAAACGAAAGTGGACATTAGACTGACTCGTGAATATTTTACACAGAAGTGTGAGATGAGATGGATTTGCTTTTTCAAATTAGGTAAATACACGTCTCCAACTGCAACAAACACATCGAGGTTTGTGTGTTTGTGCACCAGGATTTATGAAAGAAAGCCAGATATGTATTGTTTAAAGCTTGGAAATAACATTAATTCCTGCTTTGCAAAAGAAACAGCAGCACGTCAGAGCCCACGTTTGGGTGCAAGACCCGCAGAGGCTGAGTGACTCCAACTAAAACCCGGTTTGAATAAAGACAGAAATGATGGCTTTTGGAGAAAAAAAAAAAAAACTAAATAAAATAAAAATATTCAGCTGTAAGTACAGAAAAAAAGACTGTGCTGGATGTGATGGGAGCGAGGATGAGCTGGTTCTTTTAAACCATTTAGTCAGAATTTGAAGTTTGAAGTAATCTCTTTAACTTCAGACCTTATGAACTTGCTGACCCTTTTATTGATTTTCTTCTAGTTTGTACCACAGGACTCAGACACAAACTAAAACCTTTTTTAATATCAGGCAGAAATATATATATATATATATATATATATATATATATATATATATATATATATATATATATATATATATATATAAAAAACTTCCAAAGGCTGTGTAACAATTTAATAAAGAATCACATATTTTTTACAGAAACTGTAAGTTCTGCTTTTTATCACTAGAGGGCGCCCAACCCGGAAAACTAAAGCCCTGTTAAGAAACTAAAATATAAAGTTAAAAACTATGGGAAAACCAGAAAAAAACCGTCATATTTTGCATCATGAGTTGTCTTATTTATCTAATCTTATTGCTTTATTTGTCTGTAGGCTGTTAATTATTTCCAGCTGGATGTCTTTAGCGTCTCAGAGGGGCCCCTGAATGATTTGGGCGCTTCGGGGGGGCCGCGGTCCCTCCTCCATCAAACGTCAGTGCAAACCTATAAAGCTCATCTGAGGCCATATCGGCGGGTCAGAGACGCTTTTACCTCGTTGGCGCGACGGAGGCACCGGAGAGGCTCTGAACATTAACAACACAGAGAAGAGGGGGACTATGCCAAGCTGTGGGGCGACTAAACCTGCTGGACTGAGCGCAGGAATGCAATAAAAAAGTCACCTTCCCCCCCCCCCCCTGCAAGAGATATTTGTATCGGATGAAGCCTGTTTGAGACTTTAAATTGAGGGATATTTGAAAGTGAAGGATTTCTATTAAAAACAAGGAGGAAGAAATAATCCAGGAGTTGTTTTAATTGTCAAGGGGGAGAAAAAAAAACATAATTTTGAGACGGACCTTCACATTTCCTCTCCAGAGCGAAGCAAATGCGCGCAGAGAGATGCATCTGGGCAAAGCCTTGCTGTTCGTCCTCCTCCTCAACTGCGCGACCCTGAGCTCCCCTCTGTCCACATGTGCCACCGTGGACCTGGAGCACGTGAAGAGGAAGAGGGTCGAGGCGATCCGAGGTCAGATCCTGAGCAAGCTCCGGCTGACGAGTCCCCCGCACTCCCTGGGACCGAGCAAAGTCCCGTACCAGATCCAAGCGCTGTACAACAGCACGAAGGAGCTACTGGAGCAGCTGGGGAGGGATCGGAAGCAGAGCTGCGGTCAGGACAACACAGAGACAGAGTACTATGCCAAAGAGATATACAAATTCAACATGCTGTACGGACCGCCTGAAAGCAGTAAGTGAAAAGCTCTTTTAAAGCACCTTTTTTTTTGTGGATTTTAGCGTCTCCAAAGTGCGTAATTACGCACGAACCCCTCTAAACTTGTGCCAACCGGATGGATTGGGCTCAAAAAACACGAACTTGTGTCACTAAAAAAATGATGTTTCTGGCTTCTATCACTGGTTCTGCTCATAAATATGACAGATTAGAGTCGAAACCCTCTTTATTTGCTCTTAGATTGGCCTCAACTTCAGTCAGGATTCATTTCCACTGTTTGCTCTTGAGGTCAGTTTCTCCAAACTAAACTTTAAGGTGAGCACAGAGAAACCTCACTGGCAAGTTCTGAGTTTTCCTCTCCACTTTCAATGTGTAAAACGAATAAACTAAGAAAAAACACATTTCTAAATGATGAAAACCTTCTGTGTCTGATTTGAAGTATTAAAAAAAAAAAAAAACCCTGACAGGTGATTTTGCAGTGAGCTGTGCCAACCTGTTTTAAAGTCTGAACCTGTGTTCCAGGAAGGTCAGTCCCCTCCTTCTACTCCCAACTCCACTCTGTTCTTCTTTTTTTTTTTCTCCCCCTCTTTATGGATCATGTTCCCCTTCCCAGATGTTCCCATTTCCTTTCCAGTCAGGCCCAAATGAGAGGGACATCTGCCCAGGCGGATGGGGATGCCTTTCGGGGAAAGCAGTAGGAAAAGTTAACAGAGCTGAACAGGAAGGGTTGGATGATAGAGGGACCTCCACATTAACCTTGAGAGATGGATCTACCCCCTATTGAAGACCGTACCGGAGGAGCAAAGCCCCCACAATCACACACACACACACACAAACACACACATTGCTTTTAATGCACTCTGTGTGTTTTGGCCTGATATTTACACAGTAAAATGAGTGCTGGTAAAGTTTAACTTCACCAACCAGAGTGAAGCTTGGATGAATGCTTTCTTCCTCACTTTATAGCTCCAAATTAAATTGCTCTGCTTTGTTTAGAAGTAACTTCTTTGTAGATGGGTCAAATATGTGTTTTGTTCTTTTTTTTTTTTTTTTTTTTTTGCCTTTGTTAAAAATCATAAGCTGGAAGTGGAAAACTTGTGCTGAGAGGGACATGTGTCATTACTTGAAAAGAGATTTAATCAGCATGTGGTTTTATTGAGAACACAGAAGGGGGATAAAAGCAGTGCGTGTGTCCGGAGCCAAGCCAAGTCCGAGGCATCGCAGTTCCTTTGAAATCAACAGGTGTTCCCCAAAAGTTGAATTTTCCCTCAGAAATGTTCTGCTTTGAATCTCACACTATGATTCTAACAAAAAAAAACAAACCATCATTGAGCTGGTGCCGCTTTTAGATCTATAGATGTGCCTGTAACATAAATATATGTACGTTCTTTGTTTAACATTTAGATTATGATTTATTTTATGGTTATTGTTTGCAAAGAGGCGATAAAAAAGCAAGAGAACAGCAAGAACTAATCTGTGTAGCTTTAAGGAGCAGAACTGACTGACAGTTTTACAAATTAAGATTTCAAGCTTTGATAGAGTTTGAATAAAACGTATAATCATTAGATATTTTGATGTATTTACCAGCTGTACAAGTGCAAACAGTTAACTCAGCACTAAAGCACTTCATTTGCCATCAAGCAAAAGTAATCCACAGAAATGTAGCAAGGGAGATATTTTATTACACCTAATACTTCATGTACTGTACATGCATGTATACAGCTGAACTAAAGTGATATTTTAAATGTAAAACTTTTTTTTTTTTACAGTGCAGTATTGGAACTTGTGCTTACAACTACAAAATTGTAAAAAGTGGAAAAAAACAATGATTGTTAAGCGGACTTTGATTGCTTTTTTGTTTCATTGCAGGCAGTAAGAAGCTAGGACATTTGACGATTAGCTTAAATTTTTGTTTTTGTTTAATAAAAACTAACATTTCCTTGAAGGAATGCTCATCACCCGCAACCTTGGAGGCCAAAGTATTAAACAGAGGTATCACAGGATGTGGGAGGGGGGCTCAGAGTATGTGTTGAAGATGACTCTCAGCTGCTACCACAACAGATTTGAGCTCCATATCTCCAAAACCGTCTGTTTTATGTTTGCTAAAGTTGATTAGCTGTGGTGTCCATCTTGAGTCAGGTTGACTCCAAAAGTTCACGGCTTGTAGGTGCACGTCCAGTGATTACTTTCTGTAAGTTACATTAAAATCAATCCACTGGTTGATGAGATATTTTGCTAAGAGATGGACAAAAAAAAAAAACACAGACACGAGCAATTACATGATCGCCCGTCGCCTTCAGGTGGTAACAAAGGTGACGGGTACAGCAGAAGTTTTGCAATTCAGATCTGCCATGCAAATATGAAGGAAAGTTCGAGTCAAAAACACTTAAAGATGTCCTGACATTGAGTGAACAATAACAGGTTTAAGGTGTTGTTTTGTCTCGTTCCTCTGGCAAATACAGATGTGCAACATAATAGGGCCATTGTTGCTTCTTTTTTTTGTTTGTTTAAAGTTCTTGAAACATTCTTCATTGAGGTCAGTTCAGGACATCAGGTGGTCCAGTCCAATATCTGTATCTTTTCCTTCTGCATCTTTTGGGCTGAGTGCACCATGTGGTTTTGCATTGTCTTGTTCAAAACGCCTGCATGCCTGTTGAAAAGATCCCATCCAAAAGGCAGCATTTGATCCGAAATCTAAAAGTGTGTTTCTGTATTAACCTCCTCATTCCAAAAAGTGTAAATTAACTTTGCCAAGAACGTTAATGTCGCTTCAACCTAGACCCATGCAGAGTTTTTGTCAGCTGTTATTGATAACTTTTGTTGTTACGGATGAACATCTACAGCTCATTAACCTTTGCAGTCTACCCGATTCAAGATGGCCACCACAGCACAACACAAAAATTGCTTTAACCCAGTATTATGTGAGATCAAACCAGCTGGAACTTTGTCTTCTCTCAACATAAGATGATCTTAGTTTGCCTAAAAGGTAGGTTTTTATTATTATTATTTATTTTAACTTATTCTGTCTTTTGCAGACGATCTGTTCCACTGCTCCAAAGGCAGTTCGAAGATTTTCCGCTTTAACGTCTCTGCCATGGAGAGAAACTCGACCAACCTCTTCAGAGCGGAGTTTCGGACCCTGAGGGTCCCAAACCCGGGTGCCAAGAGGAGCGAGCAGCGGATTGAGCTCTACCAGGTGCGTAAAGGTACCGTTTCCTTGTCCTTCTACCCATATCGAACACAGAGCAGTTAATTAAAGCAACAAGAAGCTGAATCATTTTAGTTATTAATTCATTTTATCTTTTTTTTTTTTTTTAAATGTTACAAATTTAGGTCTGTCTGAAGATTTCTAAACTCCTTAAGCTACTGGTTAATCATTGAAGTCCTTCTTTTAAATAACACTTTCTGATTCAGCTCTACTAAAGGAGCCAATTTGGGCATAATGAGCTGCACAAAGTGAATTTGAAACACAATAAATCTATTTCTTCTCTAACCAGGCCTGGGTTAATTCTTTTTTAAATTTTTTAAACACATTCAGTCTCAGATTAAGTCTCCTGATTAAGTCTTGGTTTTGGTACGTTTAACTACAACAGCAGGTTGAGTTTAGGATATATTGACTGCATGTAGCTATACTGGGAAAGAGTCAAACAAAAGAAAATCTAGGTTTTACTTTGTTCTTTAAGTAAAACTGAAGCCAAGGTTGGGTTAATTAGATTTGGGACACGCTGGCCTGCGTTAGACTGAATTTATTTTGTGTCATACAGGAGTTTGGTCAAAACTTTTGAACAGCTAATTAGTCCAGTTTGAGTCCAGATTAAACTGCTTTTGGCCCGTATTAAACAGGTTTCTGACCAACCTAAATTGAATTTGTAAACATCTTTCGAATACTGGCTCAGTAAATACTGACGTTATTAATTTTCTTCTGAAAACACTCTACACCTCGACCAAAAGATGCCGCAGCAGCAATGAGGCACAACAATTCTGCGTCTGTTTCAGTCATGTTAGTAAAACAATGCCTCGGTCCACGATAAAAACAGAGCTTGTTTGGTGTAATTCTATATAAGGGCTGATTAATATATCAAAAAGTATTTTTAATCTTTTAACATTTAAACATGCAAAAAATCGCCAAGGAGTCCGATAAAACCACAGAAACAGGTTGCAAAATGTGCAAAAAATATATTTGTGGCAATCCGTTGGGCCTCATTTCCCTGAATGCCCACAGGCGGCACATGGAGAACAATGTGAGCATTGTGATGATAAAACATGTGGATTTATTACAACTCATATCTTCATTGCACTATTCAACAATAAAATTGCGATTGCATGTCTGAGAAATTCGATTTTTCTGTTGTCATTATAACGTGGACATTAATAAACCTTTCTAAGCAGTGTTGAGCCACAGAGACCTTTAGAAGATTGTTTGGGTTGTAAATATGCAACATAAAGTCGTTATCTTAGTCTCAACAGTTGTTCTTCTAAACAGTAATAAATAAAGATGCACATTTATAACAAATTAGAAAGGTGCTGTTCTACTTATGTCACGATAAAACCTTAGATGGTGAGTGTGAGTGGTTGTTTTGCAGATTATGAGGCCAAATGAACACATCAGGAAGCAACGCTACATCGGAGCTAAAAATGTTTTGACCAGAGGTTCTCCAGAGTGGCTCTCTTTCGATGTGACGGAAACGGTGCGGGAGTGGCTGATAAACAGAGGTGAGGAGAACTCATTTCACCACAATCAGGAGTTGTTTGTTTTATTTTTTCCTCCTTAGGCTATTATTCATCCCAATGATAAATAGGTGTTTTAACTCAAATCGCTCTGAACAGAAATGATCAGCTTTTCTGTGATTTGTTGTCATCAGGATCCAATCTGGGGTTGGAAATCAGCGTCCACTGTCCCTGCAACACCTTCGGCTCAAATGGTGAAATCATTGACAATGAAAACGAAGTGCTCGAGGTGAAGTTTAAAGGTGGGTTTTATTAATGTTTTAGTTATTTATTCCAGAAATCAGGCACCGTTTGGATCAGTTTGGATATGTAATACCTTCTTGCAATATTTATTATAATTTTACTATATTTCTAAAGCTGGCTAGATGTTCTTCAGTTGTTATTCTTCAAATTGACTATTAAAAAAGTGACATAATTGTTGCAAATGAAAGCAAACGATTCGCAGTCTTAGAGTCACTGTGATTCTTGCTTGTCTTGCATTGAATTGTTGTCTATATTACAGTGTGCAGACTGTAAGATGTTTATTCAGCTTTATTTCTCACTATAAAATAAAGAGCTGTTATCCACCATTATGTTGGTAAGGTGTTGATGGAGAGGAGGAGTACAGTCGCTTGGATCTGGATAACCTGAAGAAGAATAAGGAACAGCATCTTCCTCACCTCATCATCATGATGATCCCACCCCATCGCCTGGAAACTCAGTCCACACACCGACGCAAAAGAGCGCTGGACACAAACTACTGTTTCTCGTAAGGGATGCACTCATTTCTATTAGTGACGTTTTTGGATGCCTTTTATACGACATCACCGTGTCCTCGTCACAGAAACACGGAGGAGAGCTGCTGCGTTCGCCGGCTCCACATAGATTTCCGGCGCGACCTGGACTGGAAGTGGATCCATGAGCCAAGCGGGTATGATGCCAACTACTGCTCGGGGCCCTGCCCTTACCTGAGGAGCTCGGATACAACACACAGCTCGGTAAGAAGCGCGACAAACTGAGACGGCAAAACTATATCTTATGGTTTACACACAGTGGTGAAGGCTTTTTTGTCCAGATTTTAAGATTTCCACCTCAGGGACCCATGCAAATATGAAAATAGGCCTTAAACTAGACCCAAACACATCTAGAAAGGTTTATAAGCAGTGTCCTCCCCAAGTTAACGTTGCCATTTTATTTAATAAAGGTAATTACTGTGTTTAGAAAGGCTTTATACTGGATCCTGCATTTCCCATCTTGAGATGCATAGACTACAGTATTCATGCTAAAAAGTTTGATTTGGAATCAGTTCTACTGGACAAAATGCAAATATTACTGCTTGTTAACATCAGTCTTAAACTTTGTACAGTGATGAGGTTAACTCTCAGCTTCTCTTGGCACATAAATGCACGGGTAAACTAGCTGCAGATGCAGTTTCAGCATCAAGTCCAGTCACAGAAACTCATTCAGACCTGCATTTAGTCCAGCCACTTTAGTCTTTAAAACTTAGCTTTTATAAACACACAAACAGCTATAAAACACACACCAGGTGTGTAAATCATGCCAGGGAGCATCCAAAAAGTATCCACTTTTTAATTGTTCATGTTGTGGTTAATATCAACATGTCCGCTGCACACACATTGTTCATAGTTTTATACTGAAGTAGTGTCAGTGTGATTGATTAGGTTACAGCGTTGGCATTAATTTGACCCCACACATAAAAAGTATAAATTATTTGATGCCTAGATATTTATAAGCAATTGAAACATGTTTTCAACTGGAAATGCTCACTGAGATGTAAAATATCATGAGCAGCCATGTCCAGAAAACAAAAGTTGGAAAAATATTCATAGAACTGTAAAATTAATAAATTGCCCTGGCAAATGTCAAATTCTGAAACTGGGTATTTTTTTATGGAAATCTGCTAGCGAAATACTCTGACTTGAGATTTCTTGAAAGACAACACGGATCAAAATAGCTGCAATGCAAAGATCTCATGCAATCTGTTAGTCCTCAGTGTCACTGATGGGGATCAACCCCAGCTACTACCACACCTAATTTTAGCTCAATATCTGTAAAAACCAGACATTTCTTTCGGTTTTTGTGTTTGCTCAGGTTGATTAGCTGTGGTTGCTATCTTGAAGCAGGTTGACACCAAAAGTCAACCAGTTGTAGATGTTCATCCAATAATTACTTTCTGAGCGTTTAATTAAAATCCGTCCTGTGGTTTATAAGGTATTTTGCTAACAGACAAACAAGGTTGAATCAAACACTGACTAATGCCAAAGTTTTAAACAAAGATCTCATGTGATCTATTAGTGCTCAGATTATGTGTTTAAACTACTAGGACACCATATTTTAGCTAAATATTTGTACATTTCACTAAGTTGTAGCCATTTTTCTGTTTGCTAACTGTATATAGCTGTAGCAGCGCTTGTAAATTTGCGTCCGATGATTAAAACAGTCTCTGCTTTGATTTCTCGGCAGCTGCTGAGCCTGTACAACACTCTGAATCCATCCGCCTCGGCCTCCCCCTGCTGCGTCCCCGAGGACCTGGAGCCCCTCACGATACTCTACTACTCTGGACGGACCCCGAAGGTGGAGCAGCTCTCCAACATGATCGTCAAGTCCTGCAAATGCAGCTGAAAGGACACACGGAGGACAGGTTGTATGGCAGGATTTCGCAGACCCAACCCACGTGTAAAGTTTTTTTTTTTTGTTTGTTTTTTTTTTTTTTTTTTAAGACTCTGAGCTGTGACTTAAACCGACCCTGTGGCTTCAGGGCTGTGCTTCGTTTTGAGCGACACACTCTGGAGAGGAACACCATCTTAAAGAGTGAAGACTTAATTTAGATCATCTTCTTTTTAATCGGGCATATTTTTTATCCCCCCCCACCTAAGTCGGGCCTGAATGGAAAGTAGTTGATTTTTTTTGTTTGTTTTTTTACTTAAACCAGCTATAAAATGCAAAAATGATGAAGTGTCTAAATACTTTTATTTACGCCTGCCCCCAAAGAACAGCAGTCTGTGACAAAACAAAATCAAAACCACATTTGAACTGTTTCAAACAGTCCCTACATTGTAGTTCTGCTTTCCTGCTTCAGCCCAATACACACACAACTGCATGTTTTTGTTTCGAGCATGAGCAGTACACTGGTTGGCAAAAAACAAACAGGACAACAGAGAAAGTCTTAACCTGGAGCCGGACAAATTTCTGAGCAGAAGTAAAAGCTATATCACATAAAGATAGCATCATTTTTGCAAAGATGTAATGATAAATTAACTATACGCCCATACTCAATCCAAAATAAGTGCTTGGAGGGTTCGCTCAGTTACAATCACGTGATCATTTTATACACACTCTGAAAAACACAAGTTGTTGGACAGTTATAATTACTTTTTCTCGGGTCATGTTCTATTTTAGAGGTCAAATGACTCACGGGTGGTTGTATCGTTTCTGGCTTACTCGTCAGGTTAACACTAAGAGGCAGCGAAATCATGAAAATAAACAAATGAAAATATTCCTGTAGTAGCACGCAGCCTTCAGATAGTGATCTGAAGGCTGCCACAGTTTTTGTGAATAACTGATGTGTCTGTGCCAAACAGCTCTCTAACAGCTTAGTTTTGTTTTTTTCTTTTAGAAATCTACACAAATCAGGGCCTGAGTTTGTAACAAACCTTTAACCTTTTTGACCAACAGCTTGTAAATATCTCAATTGTCAGATTTCCCCCCTTACATTTCAAGCAATACCCTCAATACAACATTTGGGTTCGTTTGCCAACCAGTGGAAAACTGAGACGACACGCCGCTCTGTGACGCCACACTGCCGTGGGTTTATTAACGTTTTAATCTCAGACAGTAATTGAACGAATGGTCAGCGTTCCTTCGGGCTGGATTTTTTTCTTTAAACTCGCTCAAAGTTCCCTTCTCGTCAAACAGTGGGCATTATCTTCAAACACAAAAGGAGAAAGGACAGACTTGCTGCTCTATCCAAAGCCATAGCTGTGGTCAGGCAAAGGAGAACTGAGACAGAATGCCTGCTGGATTTGCAATGGAAAGCCAATGAACAAAGAAATTGAGCCAAGCTTTTCTTTTTCTGGCCAGCCAGCAGCAATGGCCTTTTTTTTCTTTGCATCTATTAGTATGGATGGATGGATGGGAAGAAGAAGAAGAAGAAGAAGAAGAAGAAGAAGAGGGGGACCTGTATTATAGGGAAGGATTGAAGCCATGAGCGGACTGCCATTCACTGGATGTTTTTATTCCAAATAGGTTCAAACCTTTTTTTTTCTTTTTGGACATTAAATAATTTACTGGAAAAGTGCAAGTGTTATGCAACAATCTTTATGAGATTTCTTTGACACTAATAGCAGATTTTGTCTGTTATGTAACTTGTCATATAGTGATTGTTTCACTAACTGGGAAGAGAACTGACGCGTATCGCCATTATTTCGATGGAAAGAACTCTTGGATTTAAATGGATGGGTACTGTTACATTTCCTTGCAATTTTTAAATTAACTGCAACATGTTGTATGTGATGTGTTTGACTTCAAAGTGACAGTCCATAGAAGGTAAAATCCCAACTTCTTCTTTGCTAGACGTAACAAGCAGTGTAAAATAATTTAAAATTGTGACATTTTTGCTTTTTGTTTTGTTCTGTTACCTGTCAATCAGATCATTTGAAGTGCGGGTTTGTGGAAGGTTTATGAAGAATTAATATCTTACCTGTTTCAGATAGCTCCTTGAACGACCTCAGTTTGCAGAAACAGAGCTAACGGCTAGTTCGAGCAGAGCCAAGACTAAAGTGGATTGCTGCCAGCTTAAAAACAACTCCAATCACTATTTTATAAACATTTAAACAGTTTTACATTACACAGTTATACACATAGAACGACAGCTTTACACAGAATTTATGGTTATAGCAGCAGCAGCTAGCAGTTGTAGCTAGAATCCTAGCAGTGCAGTGATGCAAAGTAGTATTTTTTATGTCTAGAACAGGTCTGATCATGAACCAGCTTCTAGGCTGGAAATGACCCTTTGTAAAATTTATTTGGCTCCACAAAGCTGTTAGAATCCCAAACTTTGTTTGTTTGACTATAAAACCAAAAGTACACAGTACAAATCAGAGCTTCTTCCATACCTGGAGCATCACGTTAAGCTAGAAGTCTGCATCTGTCAAACAGACAATCTTTAGTGAACCATGACAATGGAGAGGAGCACGGTGGGTAAACATGTAAACAGCTGCCTAATCCATCTGACCTGTGTTAAAGGCAGTAAGGCTGCAGTGCAGACAGAAAACGACAGCAAAACCCGTTCTAGCTAAGCTCGATACGAGCGTCAAGATGTCTTTTTCAAAGCCAAATCGAAAGCATTCTTCGAAAATTGTCAATTGCAAATTGATTGTTTAATGAAAGCATTTCTGACTGAAGAACACAGCGTGAAAAGACAACGCATGTCAAATGATGCCTCTTTTTGTGCGGTTTTTAAAAACAAAACAAAAAGGGAGATACAGTACAGAGCTGCTCATAGCTTTTCACAAAGTTTGTGCTAGCATCCCTGCGAGTGGCTCGGACATTAACCAAACAAAAACAACTTTTTCTGACACTAAAACTGAGAGACAGAATGCTCGCTGTCCTTGATGCATTTTCCATCAGGAGCAAATCTAAAATCTCAGTGTTCGTCCATGCAGAGCATCTTGTAGACAGTCTAACCCTTATATTATTCCCTCGTGTTGTTTTTTTTAGTTTTTTATTATTGTTATTGTTTGATTTCTGTAAATAGAGACAACTAGAGCATATTAGTTTTCACTAGTGAACTGAGATGCTTTTTATTTTTAAATCTCCTGCAGTCATTAAAACTATGTTGGTAACTCAATGGTTATCACCTCTTATTGGTCAGACATCCTGGAATTGTGGATTAAAGTCTACCCGTTTCATTTAACAGCTATGAACAGGACGAAATTTGCCCAGACCCTTAAAATGTAAATTTAAGAACCTCTATGACATTTTCGAGGTTGGAGTTGTTTTAAGATGGTGGTAACGCACTTTGGCCTTGGTCCGGCTCCAACTAGCTGTTAGCTTGTCAATCCAGTCAGAATTGAACTTCACTTCTCCAAATTGAGGTTGTTCAAAGAGCTGTCTACCGCAGTTAAAGTACTGATTGCTTGTATTTTTTATTTTTATTTTACACAGAACTCCATTTGAAGAGATCTGAACTATCCATTGACTTTTAAAGTGAGACTCAAGTGAGGTCTGGTGATCCCAAAACACTGCAGTCTTTCATTCCTTCTGCTCTGTCTCTATTTGTTTTGGTGCTCTTTTTACAGTGTGAAGCCCTAATGGAACAAAAACGGCAAAGGGAGGGGGGGGGGCGGAGTCATAACATGACAGTTGCTATAGATGCACAGTTAGATCTCATTTTCTCAGAGTCAGGCGAACGTCTCTGAATCCCGGTACTGTTTGCCCAGTCAGAGTCATCTAGCCTTTAGATGATGTTTTTGGCAGTAATGTTGTTTGACATGACTTTTTGATCATGATTGTTAATAATAATAATAATAATAATAATAATAATAAAAAAGAAAATAAGACAACACGCAAACCTGTACGAGCCTTTTTATAAGCTGGAAGAATCCCCTCAGTAAGGCCTGTATGAAATAAACCTAACAGATCTGTGAAAACATTCAATTCCAGATGAGGAAAAGATGAATTTATTCACCAGCTCTGTCTGCCATATTGAAATGCCGTTTAAAATGCCATTTTCTCATAAGTAAGGAAAACATGATTTTTTTTTTCTTGCTTGAATCTTACCAGCCACACCTGCTTCCTGCAAGCACATGCATAGACTGCTTCTTTTTTTTTTTTTTTCTTTTGCCGGAGTAATAAATTCAAGTGCTCCTTCTTAGAGATTGATGCTTAACAACTTTCCCAGGCAAAAAAGTTATTACTCTTATTTTCAGGGCATATTAACACGCAGACCTTTCATTATTTTCTTGTATTTCACATAATGGTGAGTATAAATCATACAGGAACCTGTACTTCACATTTGTTACCACCTAGGTATTTATGCTCCTTTAGCATCGCGTTCTCTTGCAGGGCTTCAAATCGTCCGCCTTACTGCAGGACTGCAGCCTCATTTGTGCTTTAAAATGCCTCGATTTGAACAATGCAACAGAGACGCTGTGCTTTTTTTTTTGTTGTTGTCCTCACTAATGGATTGCAGTCAGTCACACAGGTTTGGAGGAATGGTGAGTTGAGCTAATCTGGACTGACAAGTAGTCAGAGAGAATTCCCTTTCACTGTGGGCCCATTATGGTTTCCTGTCAGGATCAATCAGAGATGAACCATGATGGAAATACAAAGACCAGAGGGCACGATCAGGTCGGAACAGGGTCGGGGCTTTAATGGCTTTGCAGACAGCCCTGCACTCACAAACACACACACACACACACACATTACTGGTACAGAGTTGTGCCCCATGCATGATTGACTTTTAAGCCCTCAGTCAAGTTTGCCATTTGCTCTTGCTTGGAAATTTCAAAGTGGTGCAAAACAAAAATCAGAGCTCTCAGAAGTTTGGTGTCACATACAGTAATTGCTTTGAAGCGTCATTTCCATTTTACTTCCAAACGAAGAAGAAGAAGAAAAACTGTTACCAAAACAGAGAAGTTGCCACCTGGACACTCCAAGTAACAGTATATTAAATTCTCCTGAGTCTTTTCAGCCATGTCTATGTGTTGTAATAAGCTGAGGAGTTAGTGATTTTGAGGCCTCCTCCAACCATCTTGGCTTGTATCTTTCTGCTCATACAAGGAGTAATTTTGGGTCACAGTGGTGAGCTACATTGTTTAACCAAGTCGTGAAGGAAAGCTCACAGCGAGACAAAGACAGAAACCTATTCTGAAGCGATTAACTCATTTGACATGCTTTGTGTTAAGGTATTTTTATATATTTGGTTTTTTTTTTAAGTGAATCTCTGCAGAGTAATTATCAGTAGTCAGTGTCTTACCTGCAGTTGACAGCAGTCGGGACAATCCCAGTTTGGAGAATCAGGAAGAAATTTTCACAGTGGAGTCGAGCTAAAGGCCAAGACAGAATGGAGTCAGTTACAGATGGGTTTCCACCATCAAAAACAACTCAAAACTCTAAACTTTATAATGGTTCAAGCAAACGTTAGGTTAGGAGATTTTGTTTTCTTTTTTTACTCCACATTACTTTTTGCATCAGACAGTTAGGCGGACAGAGTCCACGTCAACATGTCATTTTTGAGGTTTAAGTTGTTTTAGGTTAATAAAATCCGCTTCAGAATTGGTCCCAGTCCGACAAGCTGTAAGGCACTGTACACACTGAGACGGATATTTTTGCAGAACAAACATTTTCTGTCATGTTTGCGCCCCTTCTTCACTCACAGACAACATTTTTAGTGAGAAATTTTTTTTTACTAATTCCCTACAATGTGGAGATTTCAAAAACCCTCAATTTTAATGTATCAGTTTAGCTACCATAAAAAGACTTTAAAAAAAAAAAATGTCAGCACATTATTTTGTGCACATACACATACATATTGAAACAACGGGGTTGTTTTTATACGTCCAACTTGCTTTTTCCCCAACTCGGTCGTTATTTTACATTGTTTGTGTGTTGCAAAGGGTAATTACTGAAGTAGTAAACAGTGCCAAATAAAAAAAAACCTAATCCTCAAAATGTTTTCATTTTGTTGTGTCGTTAATATTGATGCCATTGCCACCTATATTGGCGCAACTGTAGGTGAGATCAACTTTATATCTGGAGAAATGTACTCTGAGCCTGATTCTTCAAACTGAAACAGAGCAGACTGCTACAGGTAAGATACTTTCTACTGAGAACTTCATCACAAAAACCCTCTTCAAAAAATCCAAACTATTTCTTTAATCTAAACACTTTTACCTACAAATAGAGCCAAACTGATCCTGATATATTGTATATACGAAAAACAACAAAACAAGGGGTAAAATGAAGTACATTCTACAACCGTTGCTGTTTAGGAAGCAGACAAAATATCTGCTCATATTTATTTGCATCTTAACCCTAAGCCTTCAGTTAAAGCCACCTCCGGCTCTGGGCTACTGTGAGCAGCTCCAAAGCTGATTTAGGTCCAGGGTCCATTTCTGGGTCGAAGTCTGACTTCCTCAGAACTTCTGCTCGTCCGAGACTCGGCGGTGATGAATTGCATGACACGTAAATGCGCAGAGGTTTGGAAAACTCTGTCTTCTGCTATTCCCTGAGCAGATTAACAGATGTGGAGGGGGGGAAAAAAAAGAAAGGTGGAAGTCAGAGTGTGTGTGTGTGTGTGTGTGTGTGTGTGTGTGTGTGTGTGTGTGTGTGTACGAGAGAGAGAGAGAGAGAGAGAAAGTTCTCAAAAGTACTGTTGCTGCAATAAAATCATCAGGTCACATCAGACCAGTTCTCAGGCCCCAGGGTGGAAAGAGTTGTGTAATTCGGCAATGAGGAGAACACACACACACACACACACACACAGACACACACATAAGTTAAACCAGCAGCCGAAGTTACTGGAAAAGAGTGAAAGGGTGAACAAATATGTAAACACATATCGACTTCATAGACCTTCACAGCTAAACAAATGAATGGGAGGTCTGGATCAAACTACAGCCTTATATTACAGCCGAGTGTGTGTTTCTGTCACGGTCACCCTATAATGGAGATATGGTGTGTGTGTGTGAGAGGAAGGAGGGAAAAAAGTGGCTTATGTGAGAAAGAGGCAGGCGCTGTAAGATTAGATTTTGCACACCCTCTAAAGTCAGAGCACAACAATAGGCGAAGTTTATTACTGCATGACAAAAGAGGGAATTACTTCTAGTTTAGACAACATAAAAACACATGTTAAAGAGGTAAAACACACAAAAATTCAAAAGATGTTGCAATCAAAATGACAGTAATGTTTTCCACATGCAGTGGCACGCTTCAAGATCATCATGATTGGAGATAAAGTCAGTGAGATAACGTTACAGAGATAAAAAAAGAAAACACCCTGTTGGTAAAAGCATCCTGGAGGGAGCCTTTCTGAGCCTGACAAGCTTTAATTTGTTGCTCCGTTTCTACTTCCTGGATCATATTTCATCGTCTCACACAGTTTGCATTCAGGCTCAAGAGGGAATCGTTTATCTGGAAATAAGAGACAAAAAGAATCTTGTGTCCACACATACATGCAGAGTGGCAGCTTCTGTTTTGAGGTTTCCCAGTAGGGAAGTGCTGTACTCATGCTCTGAGTAATTCCCACTGATAATCACCAAATGTTTTAAACAAAAACGACTGCTGTTTTCAGCATTTTTACTTTCCAGGCAAACAATTGTTTGAGCATAATTTGTTATCCTGAAAAAAGAAACCATGCAAAACAAAAAAGAAGCATGTTTCCACCCCCCCCCCAATGTGCATACCTGCAGGTTCCACTGAAATGTTTTTGAGAGTAGCTTAAACAACACTGACTGAAGTTGTCTGAGTGAAAAGAAGGAGTCTACCAGAACGATAACTTGACTGTTCAGCTGTTGAAAATATGACAGTATCATCAATTATTCATGGACACAGGAAACTGCACAGTTAGACTTTTAGCCGTTAGGTTACGCAACGTAATGGCAAAAATATCCAACAAAGATGGAAAGTAGAAATCGTACATCTCTAATAGCGCTGTAATTACTCTTCTATTAGTAACAGGATATTTTCGGCCCGCGTTGCCAAGTGACTTGCAGAAGCAAACCCCTGCTGCTCGTTCACAAAAATCAGTGAGAAACGTGTTTGGTTTGTGCCTCCTCATTAATCTGCATGGGACCTCATGACTCTTTGAACTGGCAGGTCTCCAAAGGTGGCTGGCTGCTGTACGCCTCACACAGTGTGTGTGTGAGAGTGTGTGTTGTAAAGGTACTGTAAAGAAGGCCTCAAATCCCTCCAGGAGGTTGCACTTACATGAGAGCATTCACATGTATGGGAAATATTGGTTTGGTTTCATTTAAAGAGTTTATACCATTTCAGCAACATCATTTGAACTTCTGAGTACATTATATATACAGTGAATTTATAAATGTATGTTTATAAGCCATAGTATAAAAGTATTAAACCACTCTTTCATTCACACTATTGTTTTCCTTTTTTCCTGTCATTTCTGTGCCATCTAACTTTGTGCTATTTTAGCCATTCATACATCAAAACATTCAGCTTAATCATGAGATGGGAGCTATCACTTTTAGACTTTCTATAATTTTAAACTTTATTTTCCCCATAGAAACATATTGAGATATCTTTAAATCCTTCAAAAAAATTTATTTTACAAATCTGTTTCAGCATACTGGCTGTATTCTTTCTTCTTATGTTACTTTTAGCTTTTAGCCAGGCGTTTGTTACTTTTAGTGTTCTGCTAGTTTTAACTAGACTTTTGATATGTTTACCTTATAGCTGTTTACCTCTTAGCTTGTAGTTAGTCTTTTGTTTTAGCTATGCTTTTGCTACTTTTTGCTAACATTTTGCTGCCTCTAGCTAGGTTTTTGCTACTTTTAGTTATAAGCTAGTCTTTTGCAGGTTTTAGCAATTTTTATTTATTTTTATTTATTTCACCAACTCAGTTTCAGCTTCTTCAGCAAAATCTATCTGCATTCAAACAAACCGAACAACCAGAAAACAACAACAAAATTTCTCTGGTTTCTTTATATTTTGCTCCAAGGAGCCACCTTTTCTTGTAATCTTTTAAAGTGGTATCGATCAATATTTCCCAGGCTTTCAAAAGGCTTTTTTCAAAGTTTTCCTTTGGACTTTGGCCGTTTTCTTTTTTACACTCTCTGTCCACTCTTAGGATTTCACCAGGACAGAATATTGCGTAGTGTGCGCTTTAAACACATAAGGAAAGTTGACAGGTGAAAAACAAAAGTAGTTTCAGGACTAAAATAATATTCAAACAAATAAACAACAACTATCTACAGCAGATGAACAGAATCTGAAAGCTATGTTGGGAAAAATGCAACAAAGACCTGATCCTGGACCTGAGAGCTGCTTTATAAGTTTACAGCTAAGAGCTCTTTGGGATTGTCCTTGTTGGTGCTAAAATACTAAAACTGTCAAACTGCATTATTTTTGGCACATCTCATAGATTCAACTAAAAATTGTGTGTTTGTTTGCACACAACACTGACTCATCCTTTGAGTTTATAGGTTTAGAAATCAAGACTATACTTTCAAAGACCGCAAGAAAGTCTGGCTCCATAAAAGCAATATATGAAGAAACAAAGTATAGGACTATTGTCACAAATCCAAAATGGGTTAAAAAACAAAAACAGCTGGACTTCTGTTCTGTAGCTGAAGACTTCTCGCTTCATTTGATGCAGCTCCTCGAAACATCTTCAGCTCTAAATTAGAAGTCCAGTTGTTTGTTTTTACACCTTTTTTTAAATTTATTTATCATGTCCTGGATGATTGAGAATCTACACCAGCGTATTGTAACAAAGAAAAATACATTTCAGTTTCTGTGCTGCTATCTGTGTTTTGGGAGTCTCGGCTGGTATGTTCCTGTAAACAAAGTTTAACTCCGATATATAAAGATGAGCTGACATTACTGTGCAGCGGTGACACAATGGCCCCATGTGAGCAAAATGTTGATTTTTGGGCCCTTTGTGCTCTTTGCAGACTTTCTCATCTTATTTGTAGTTACTGAACAGAGGATATATTTGTGCTTGACTGAAAAAATCAAAATTCTCACCTTTAATAAGACCCAGCCCTGGTCTCGGAGGACCACTATCCTGCATGTCTTAGTTGTTTCCCTGCTGTGACACACCTGATTTGACTGAATGATTGAATAACAAGCTTCTGCAGAACTTTAAGACCTGCTGTAAAGCAGGGGAACAACTAAAACATGCAGGATAGAGGCCCTAAAGGACCAGGATTGGGCACTTCTGAATTAGAGGGACATCATGACTGCACTTTCAACCCCTGGGAAGAATTGATAAGAAGTTGGTTTACAGAGCTGTATTTCTTTATTTCTGCTCTATGATCTGAATTGACCACAAGTGTCACATCAATCTCAAGCTTTTTGTGCATATTGCTAATTGGTTAAAAATGGGAGGCAATATTTTTACAGTGAAAAGGACAATATTTTGTCTCACTTGTAGGACACATGCAAAGTGTCAAAGTAAAGGAGAACATGGCAGCTTCCAGATGTCAAAATAGATAATTCTATATTTATGCTATTTTATCACAGAGCTTGTGATTGGTCAGACAGCCATTAAACAAACACTATATGGTTTTTACGAGCCACATCCTGCCATCACTGTAAATAAGTCCCTTCTCAGATTATAATTAGTTCCAACACAGAAGTTTGAGCCTCAATATTCTTTGAAAATATCAGTGATTGGAAAAAAATAATAAAAAAAATTAGCTTCACAAAACGTTAAACAGAATGTTGTGTGACAGTGCTTGGAAATTAAATGTTTCTGAATAGTTTTTGGTCACATTTCCCTTTTTTTTTGTTATACTTGGACAATTTAATTTGTATGTGGCCGAAACATGATCTACAAACACATAAATACGATGTCTACCCCCAATCTAAATTTCTTTTCCTTTCCAAATGAAGTAGCGGTTTAACCATGGCTGTAAACAAAGCAGCAAACAAAGCTGGGTTTTGTTTGGTTGACACGACAAAAATAACAAACTTGTAGTCGAGTTGTGGTCCGACCCGTGGTTCTCCTCTTGATGACTAAACGGCTTCTTTTACTTTTTTTTTTTTTTTTTTTAAATCATTGTACGGTAATTTTTAAACACCTGCATTAGGGCGGTATAAAACCTACCTGCTGTAGGACCACGCCACAGAACGCACTAAAATAAATGGCGTCTTTGGTGTTTGTCTAATGTTTACATGGTTGCCCCAGCTAATCAACATTAGCCAACTCAAAACCGGGTATAGTTCAGGGATTTTTACAGATACGGAGCTAAATGTTTGTGTGGTAGTAGCGGAGAGTCAACCTCAACTCATACTTTGAGCACTAACATGTCTTAGAAAACATAATTTAGAAGGTTTGACCAAAATGGTTGCAAGTCTGCCACATATAAAAAACAAACAAAAAAACGATTCTTGTTATACTTTTTAGATCTTTTTTTCCATGTTGGTTTTACAATGTGCTGAAACAGTTTGAATAGAGATGGCATAAATTCAAACATTATTATCTGTCTGTGTTTTCAGATCTGCAACTAACTGTGCACTTAGTGAACTGTGACAGAAGGTTGTCATACTTTGGACTTTAGTCTCTGTAATTTCCATCACAGAATAGAACCTACCATTACCAATCACCGCTTCCTATGGCTTTTTTTCTCCTGTAGATTTACTTTGCAGCAGCGCACACTTGCAATTAACTTCACCAAAAAATTTCCCTCTTTTTGTGTTTTTCAGACAGTTTGAACTCTCACGGCCGCCACACAGAGACGTTTTTCTTTTTAAAGACGCCTCTTTATCATTCCCAAACAAGATTTCTTGTTGTTGCTTTTTGCTCGAGCAGCATTCGATACTCTCTTCCGCCTTGGCAATTTCACCACGTCTCTCCTCGTTACGTCAGGCTGGCCGGAGGAGCTCCGTTCATTCGTCACTGTGGTGAACGGAGACAGAAACTTCCGGGTCGGGGTGGGTTTAGGTCCCCCGACAGCCATGATCTCTACTTCTGGCTAAGATTTCACTTCATTCATTTCGATCTGATAAGAATTCAGGGCCACTGAACAAAAAGAAAGTTGGAACCAGAGAGGAATTGTTCTCTCTTTTTAGGGAATATAAAAAGTCCAGAGACACTAAAATATGAATGTGTATGAGGGAATTTCCAGTGAAGAATCATTAGGTGAGGGCAAAAAAAAAAAAGTACAAGATTAGATGTTTATTTTGTTTTTATTACACTAAGTTTAATAAAACGTGTAAAGGCTTTGCCACTGTAGCTTGTCACAGGAGGACATGCAGGTCAAGTTAAGTATTCGAACCCTTTAACAAGCCTGGATTAATTTAAGATTTGTGCTTCTTTTTCTGGGGTTGTTGGTGGAGGAGGGTGGGGGCACTGCAACAACATCTGTTATCATTTTTTCACGCTTAATGACATAATGTTGTAATGTGGGGTTCTGACTTTGCCTGCTCGGGAGGACTTGGAGCTGATGCCTCAGTGTTTTTTAATGAACAATTTAGCCAGCAGGTCAACCATCAAACGCCAAGAAAATTACAAGCTTACTCTGGAGTGAAAGACACTCATTTTAGAATCGAGCTTATTAGTGGTCTTAACTCTGTTATTTTATGAATGATAAACTATCTGAACAAAAGTGGCAATGATTTATTTATAATGCAGACTATTTTACTACAAACCACCATGTGTTTGTAAAGAATGAGTCAAAAAGTAACCAGGATCTCTAATAAATCTCCCAACTAATGGTGACAGCCAGCTTTCTAGTTTGCCTTCAAGCCAAATTTGAGACAGATTAGTTCTGGGAGGAAAAACCTTTCGTTGTAGAATATTTACTTCCCGAGTTTCATTCGTCCAGAGGGTCATGAGATATGTTGACAGCAGGCGGATAAAAGCCATAGCTAAATGCTAAATTAGAAAAACAAATTTTAAAAGATAAAGATAAAGTTGGTAGCTAAAAAGGAGCATGAGAAGACAAAAATAGAGCAATGCTGAAGTGCATTTCTGAGAACAGCATTTTTGAGGGAAATGAAGAGATCTCAGTATAGTACTGCAGGGAAAGATTTTGTGAATAAAGTTAAATAACTCAATAAATTTAAAAGTTACAAATACTAAGAGTCCTAGCACACTATTTCTATAAAGAAGTGGTTTAACTGCTGTAATCAGATGACAATAACAAATGCTGAAGCATCCGTCAACAAGAAAAGTTTAATTTTAATATTAAAAAGGCAAACAAAAGCCGCTTTAAACTCATGACATCAAAATATTCCACGTTTTTCAGAAGTCAAAGCCTTCCCTCACTGTACGAGTGAGACATCAGGCTCCTTTTGCTTCATACATCCATGAGATCTCAAATAAGAGTCAAACGTTTATCCCTCTTTTCCACTAGCAAGAGAAAAAATAACCATATTAGAGTCTGTGGTATTAAACCTGGCCCTTAAATTGTTTTAACACAATACCAAAGCTAACTTTGGTATGAAGAATTTAATTTAAAATGCTAAAAAGCTGTCGTAAAAAGCAGGTTTGACGTTTTATTTCGCCGTCTTGATTTTATTCCTTCAGTTTTTTTTGTTACACTAATACGTTTTCATGTCTAAAGATAATACTGAACTTTTTACCCCTGCAGTAAAGACCCCTCTGAGACGCTCACACTTTCCTTAAAGTTTAGCTGACTGTGACTCAGCGGGCCAAAATAAAGTCGCATAAAAACGCCACAGAAATGAATTAGAAGGAAATCTGATCTAGTTATTGTTATGCTTCCTGTGAAGTTTTGGCATCACTTTGGGAGTAATGAGATCAGAAAAAAAAAAAAAAAAAATTAATCAGGAAAGGCCAGGATTAAGGCTTGATTTCTTAAAGAAAAAGGCTTTTACTCCAGGAGGTGAGGGGTTATGGCTAAAAACACAAACGCAACAGAAAGAAGGATCAATCAACATAAAAAAAAAAAAAAAAAAAAAAAAAAAAAAAAGACCTTTTTCTTTGACTTTGATACTCCGTCTTCTCTCAAATATAAATACCATTATAGAAGGAATTAAGAAGCCTGCTTAGCAACCTACTGGCATCAGACTGCATTACATTGGCTGCAAGCCCGAGAAGCAACGAAAACACTGGCCCGGGCGAAGACTCAGATTTGGCTGAAGGAGCAGGCAAAATATATTTTCAGTAACATTACATCAGTGAGCGCAGCGTGCGCCTGTTTTTAAGTAAATATCAACTCCAAGAACTCTGATTTCAGAGCATTGCATCACCGCTGCTGATGCTGCATGATTAGCAACAGACAAAGAGATAATTTGTAATCCTTTGGCCTCACAGATCCTGCTGTATTTCACACACAAGCTTTATAACTTTATAGCTTATATGCTATACTCTGGGAAATGGCTTACCATTGTAAAGTGGGGTTATAAGATTAGGAAACATGGTTCTTAAAATGTCTCAAAACAGGCAGCCTTCCCTGATCAGCGATAAAACTGTCGCTCGTCTTCTGCTCTCACTAACTCTCTTTTCTCAGCTGGCCTCTGTAGACATTTTCCATGAAGTCGCAGCGCTTTGCTCCGTCTAAAGCCTACGAGATACCACACAGTGAATGTAAAAGTGATAATTCACACGGGGGGAAAAAATGACTGCATGGCTAACTGGTTAGACTGGAGGACAATGAGAGGTGGATGACAGATTGATAATGGGTGAGACGGATCGTGTGCTTCTGTTCTCTCCATTATCATTTTTACTGGTAAGTTTGTCTGAAGCCACACATCCAAACTCCTGCCTTTTACAGAAGCTGGAGGTCCATTCGCTTAGGACTCACTGTGCACCAGAGACTCAACGGTTAAAATAAAAGGAATAGTCACCACCCTGATGGCCAGTATTTACAATTTTATGTGCCGCTGATCGTTCAGGTGGAACTTGCTGTAAAAAGATTTCACTTTTGTAGAGAGTATTGTAGAAAGACAAATGAAATGTCAATGTGTCTGTGTAAATATGACCAAGAACATAATCTCTACTGGGACTCTCGGGACCAACAAAGTTCTTAAATTATTCTCAAAGTGTGAACTGAAACATTTACTGTGGACGTGAAAACCTAAAAGACAGCTGGGAGTGTGCAAATGATTACAGCAATAGTAAACTCACCTTTTCAATTTAGCTTTAAACTGACTTTTTACAGTAAAATAAATGCTTTATTTATCTGGTTATCATTAAGATTCTGTGGCTAAATTCTGAACCATTATGCTGTGTCTTTACTTGTAATATACATATTATTTAAATTTTTTCCATCTTCAGTCCAGTGCATCCCCCTACACACACACACACACACACACAACCTCAATACACAGCAAATGGCAAACAGACCAACACTTCTTTCAAATAATTACTAATTCAGGAAAAAAATTTTGGGGAAAGAAAATAGACAACCATGCAATTGTGGATTTTCAGTGAAAAGCCATAATTCTGACAGCTGAAATGTTAAACTGATAGTTTGATGTGGAAGATTTGCCAAAGGCCGACACCATGGTGACTACAGTGCGACTTTGCTTGTTTTAGAAATTCATTTTATCTTTTAGACTGAAAAGAAGAAAAGCCTGGAGACAATTTTTTCCGAACGCTAATGTTTATTCCATAGTTTGCCTGACCTGGAAAAGCAAATCACGCACAGTTTCATACTTTGGGAAGCTTGGCTCAGTGGGAAGGGAAGAAGCCCTCCAAGTGGAGGGTTGAGGGTTTGATCCCCAGTTTCCGCCGTGTGCCAAAGTGTACTTGGGCAAGACTCTGAACCCTATATGCTCCTTGGTGTATGAATGAATAAGAAAGTGAAAAAGTGCTGCATATAGAGTAAAATATAATTGAGTGAGAAACATTGTGAAACGCTTTGCAGAACCTGGAGAGGTTAAAAAGGCATAACAAAGTGTAGACCGCTTAGGACCCAGAATTAAGGGCGAGCCACTCGTGTAACTGACTAATTATAGCCAAGATGGGTTCTTAGCCAGATCCAGCTGTCAGTGCTGAGTTCAGATACCCAAAATGACAACTGACAGAGATTCAAAAATGATCATTTCACACACCACTAAATGTCACGTTTACTGCAGTCATCTTCTATACATTGTCTGTGTTCCTTAGTTATGGCATTAAATCTGTCACACTTGTTTCTGTGAAACAATAAAATAAGACAAAATAATGGACTCCTGACTTCCCAGTGACGTAATTCATCATGTTAGCCCTCAACATACAAATGTTTCTAGAACCTAAGACAGGTTTAAAAGCACAGCACAAGTGTGGATAATTACTTAGTTCAGCTGGAGGTACCCATGTTTAGTCTTACTGAGTCACGAAACGAGGCGTGCAGAGGCCTGAGGGTCTAAATGCAAACAAGGAATCCGACTCACTTCTCTTTACTGACCGAACAGCTCTCGGAAAACCCACATGAACGCAGCACTGAAGGAACCACGACAGCGTGGGGAACCGACAAAACACACAGAGGAAAACTGGGACTACAATGAGCAAAGATGAGGAAAAGGTGTGCTGATTGCAAACATGGATCAGGTGGGACACGAGAGCGGGAAAACAAAACAGACAAAACCACAACATGCTGTTAATAAACCGAAAACTAGGTTCCTTTTTTCTCCATTTTTGTTTCTAATAAGAAATTCAATGAAGAAAAAATTAAACTGCAACTGTTCTTGTAAGTTTAAAACCACTAAAAAAGGAGCATTTAAATACGTTACAGGGGAAGTTTTCATTGTTACAGATGAGCAGTCGACTGACATCTGTGCCTGACGAGGCTTCTGTTTGCGTTTCCACTCAGTTCACTTCAAGCACCTCTTTCCTGATAGTTGCGAAGAAAAAAAAAAATTGGGCTTTTCAAAACACGAGCATCCAACAATGCAGGATTAGATAAAACAACGTGCGTTGCAGTCAACCAGATGTCATCCTCTGTCCCGTGGCTGGAATGTGACGCCGCATGAAGCTCAAAAAGAAGACGTTCATTTAAGGATTACGGCGCACACTTTGTACTGACGCATGAATGTGGGCAGATGAAAGATGAAGAATGAAATGATATTCAAGCGCCATTTTTCACATGAGCGAAGATGCAGGCGGTGTAAATGCCGGCAATCAAAACAAAGTTGAGGAGATCCTCCCCGTTTCAGGGGCTGGCGAAGATAACATCTGTGGAAGAATCCTGCCCTGGCTAAAGGTGGCATCTCACCGGGCTGCCACTGTTGGGAGATTCATTGACACAAAAAAGTGGGAAAATTGAAAAAATAAACAAATAAATAGGACTGAATTTTCCCTTGTTGTCTCACTGAACCCAAAATTTTTGCGACCAAGTGACTAGTTATTCTTGTGGTCATGTTTTGAGATGTTTTGCTAACAGACAGGGAAAAAAAACAAAACAAAAAATTCTAATTCAGTGCAGCCCAGTCAGGTCACGTTTCATCCTCTACAGCCTTTGACCTTACAGAAACCTGATCCCAGTGTGCTGTCATCTCAAACCAAAACAACGGCATCACATTTCTGGGTTTGTTTGTTGAAAATGTCAATAATTAGCAGCAGCAGAAAGTCATAAAAGCGACAGATATGTGTGGTCCGGTGCCGCCGTTGCAGGGCCAGCAGGTTTCCAGCAGCAAGCAGCCATGGCAAACTGGACTCTCCTTGTTCTCACACTCTGCACCAAACTGCGGGGAAATATTTCTGGTGGCGGGTGTCAATTACTCTCTTTAAACAAATATTCAAGGCTTCTGAATATCAACATGGCCTACACGTCTCTGTTTAGGGCATCTGATACAGGAGGACCACACACATGGGGTCACCTTTCAGCATCGTCGAGCTGCTCCTGCTGACTTCCCCCCCCCCCATTCATGCTGTATACATCTTTTTCTGCTCTGTCTGACATAAACAGAGCCCATTTTCCTCTGGCATTAGTCAAGAAACACCTACAAACAAAATGAAGGGCTGTGTTCTCTTGAACGCCAAATTAACCACTAGAGAAATGTTATGATTCTGTCACACACTTTGGCTTTGAAGAGCTGTCTCACACAAAGCATCAGCTGGAAAAACTCATCCATCACTTTCACCCTGAAATGGCTTCCTCGCAAATTGTACGCCAGTTAAGTCGACAGCCGTGCCTGGCTCCGCTCCATCTGGTTCGGCTTGTTCAGGGCAACTTCAAATGGTCAGCTTCGTCCGTGGAGCCACATGACGCGAAGCTCAAAGTGTGCCGCAGATGTGCTGCACAGCTTGAGCAGAAACGTTCCACACACACACACACATAAAATCTGCAAAGGAGGCAGAAACTGCTGCTAATAATTTGAAGTATCAGACTGAGGCAAAACCACAAGAAGATGAGGTCTTGTGAGCTTTTTTTAGCGTTCCAGAACGTCACAGAGAGACACACAGCATCAAAACTATTCAGCTTACTTCGTCACTTCAAAAAATGTCAGTGGGGTTAAATGCATATTTATTCCAAATTACTAAAGTCAGAGTTACATTTTTTATTTTGCAAGTCATCAGATTTTTGTATTTTTTCATTTACAAATAAGCACAGAACCACTAAGTGAGCAATACCTGCAAACAAGGAGGGGAGGACCAGTTTAGAGCTCCAAATGCAAAAATATATTAGGTCTGATCTGATGAAGTGGGGCTCCGTGGAAACGGTATAAACAACAAATATCTTTTGTGTTGTAGTTAGTTATTTTCATTTTGACCTGATTGACAAAATAATGGCAAGTCCAAGCAGGCCAAAGACCAAAGTGAACTGCAGCCACTTCAGTTTTAAAATATGGTTTTTATAGAGGTTCATATTAATGCTGTTTGAGGACACCTTCATCAGTTCTGCTTTATGGGATGATTGACAGTTTCTGATTATTTGCAAACAGCAGCAGCGGCGGCTAGCTGTAGCACTTCTAGTGCAGCCGGAGGCACACCCTACAATAAGGTTGTCCAATCCTGGTCCTGGAGGGTCACTATTCTGCATGTTTTCCTTGTTTTCCTGCTCCAACACACCTGATTCAGTGGTTAAATTACCTCTTCATGTTCTGCAGAAGCCTGTTAATCACCCATTGATTCAAATCAGATGTGTTGGAGCAGAGAAACAAGGAAAACATGCAGAATGGTGGCCCTCCAGGACCAGGGTTGGACACCCCTGCCCTACATGAATATGATTACTTTTCACATGGCCTTTTTAAATCAAAAATTGACAACGTATAGAACACGAGAACTGTAAAGGAAATATATTCACATTTATTCCCCTGAACAAACATGCCCACATAGAACCACCAAGGCTGACAGAGTTTAATAATAGAGTTTGCATGAACTGCTCCAGTTTTTTTCCTATCTATCAGCATACTAACAGACTGAGGTGAACCTGCTTGCTGGCGTGGTCTGGACATGTAGACAGTACAGCCCGATACACAGAGCACCTAGCATCATGGTGGCCACAGATCTCGCCTCACGCCCCCAGTAGCCATTCCAGTCTATCAGGCTCCTATTCTTCTTCTGAAAAGTCTAAAAGTCCCAAAGAAAACTTGCAGTCTGAGATCATTTTATTAGTAAAACATGTGACCATGACAGTAATCAGTTGTGGTTTTGAGCTCTGGTTTGTTAATTTGTAATGTTTAAGTTTGGTTAATCTTTGTTTTATTATTGTTACATTTTATTTTGAAGCTCTTCTCTGTGTTCAGTTAGATTTTGCCATGTCACTGTTTGGATTCTTAGTCACTTTGCTTCATTGTTTTGGAAAGTTTTTTTCCTATTTATGTTTCAATTAGTTGTGTTTTAGTTGTGTCTCAGTTGACTGATTGTCCACACCTGAGTTTCATTCTGCTCATCATCTCTCCCAGTTCGCACCCTTCCCTTTGTTTTTCCACATCACTGCCAGATTATTGTGTGGGTTTAGTCCGCTACTTCTTTGCTTGAAAAAGTTGGACTCTAAATGTTTCAAACCCCCCACCGAAACTGCAATAAATGCTAAATTTAAACCAAAAAAAGAAAATGGGCCACCAGTCAGCTGAGCGCTCACTCACGCAAACTGAATATCTGCAAAACATCTGTGAGAATAAAAGTGTTTGTGCCCCCCACTTCGTTTTATTCTGAATGACAAAACATCAGTTTAAGGCAATATGATGTCGATTGAGGGAGTTAAAGTTGATTTATGTCAACAGCCCCACATGTTTCAACACACTGCCTGAGACCTCCTACATGAGAGGGATTTTTTTTTTTTCTTAAAGTGTAAAAACTATTGTGAAAAAGAGTCAAAAGTCCACCACTCACCAGGAAATTGAAAACATGAGGGCATTTTCACACAGGAAGGGAAGAGGACGCTTTGATTTCTCCAAAGTGTTGACAGAGCAAGGACACCTTATCCAGAATCCTCCCTCCCAACGGCGCCTCGGGCAGCACCGGGTGCAACAAAACTGGAGTTGAGCTGCAGGCCACTGGTTTCACTGAAAGCACATGATGTAATTCCATCACCGAGCGTGCTCTCTAATGGGATTGTAATTCTGACCTGGAGGTGGAGGGCCTAAATGAGGGCCAAAATCTCCATTCACAGTTGCAATTAGACAAAATGAAACCCAGGTGTCTCCCCCCCCTCCCCCTATTTTATCAAGAGTTCAAACAAACCACGTTGCCCCCACAGTTTACGCACGGTAAACCCAAAGCAAATGAGCGTCTTTTGTAGTGTGCTGGTCGAAGAAAGAGAGAGAAAAGCTCTCAGCTGTGACATTAAAAACCAATCTGGGGTTTTCATATCGAGCTAATAGGAGTCATATGGTGAGGAAAAAGACACCAGCAGTCCACACCAGGGATTGATGTGGAGAGCAGAGTGAGAGATGTGTTTTTCTCCACGGTGAAAACAGACACCGTAACTTGTGGACAAGCAGCAGCCGCTCTTTAGAGAGCGGTTTTGGAAGCAAATGGGAAATATAACCGCCCGTGACTTTAAATGCAGCCACAGTGTAATAATGTAAAGCAGCAACAATCTGCACAGTGTTACGCAGATCTAAGTTATTGTTATATTTGGATACGAAGTGTGAGCCTAAATCAGTCTCTAATACTTTTACTGTTGGAGGACGGGGTCTGCTGTAGGCAAGAAATTTCTTTCATTAAAGCAAACGGTTCATTATGGCGGGCCAAAAAAAAAAAAAAAAGGTCACCATCAGATTACCTTTCACTGGGAACAGTTTGCCGAAGTGGCCTGAAGGCTTCGAGCAAAACCCTAATTTCCTTGCAAATCCATTACACCAATATTGGTTTTAGACTAGCAAAGCATTTTACGTCATCTCAGGAGACTCTTGGTATGCCAGAAGTCCAGAAAATAGAGTCACAGAAGGATTTCAGATTTGGGACCTGAACTCAAACCGGCTCAGATGTTTTAGGCACTATAAAACCTGTTCTGAAATTTGTACTGACAGGCTGCTAAAGCTGGGGCAGGTACAGAGGTAAGGCTTCATTTCAAAGGCGGGCGAACGTGTAATTGCCTGTGTGTGTCTTCGTTTGGCAAAGTAATGAAACTCTCAGAAAGTAATCACTGGATGCACATTTTTTGGAGTCAACGTGATTCAAGATGGCTGCCACAGCTGAGTGACTTGAGTGAAAACAAACAAAAAAAATGCTAAAACTGAGTCAGTTTTACAAATATTGAGCTGATAAATTTCCAAGCGTTTTTAATGTCTAAACGTCCCCCAAAAAAGTACTTTTTCAATATAAACAGTTGAATTTTGTTCATCATATCAGCTGGCTGGTGATCAAAATTTCTGTGTTCGACATGTGGGTCCATCACAAAAAGAATTAAAAAAAGGAAACAGTCATTCTTGGTCCCATATTAGTCTTCTTAAACAAGAACTGCATCTTGTAAAGTTTATTGATCTCACAATGAGGAAATTTGCACATTACTGCAGCTCAATACAGGAAAGGGTAAGATAAAATAAAGAAGAAGAATTGCAGCTCCATTGCAATTATTGAGCAGGTAAATAAGATCCACCGTTAAAGGCTTCAACATGTGAGAAATCCACCGCACAAGTGGAGACAAATTTTTATTAACTTTTTATTCATTCATGTCTGGCTTTTGTTTAGTTCTGTGAAACAGGGGGGGAAACCCCCCAACAGAGGGAATTATTTCCTACATCACAAGCCTGGATTTCTCGAAAAAGGAAGTTTGTTGCATCACCTCACATTTTTGTGTAATGACCAATGTTTTGAGAAGATTAGAGGAGGCTGATAGCTGTGTGGGATTAAAAAGCATCAACATATTTCATGCTGGAATGCGACTTTGAAGCAATATTTCAAAGTAGCATCGATTTTTGTAACAATGAATCTGAGGTTTTAGAGACCACAGCTGCAGCAGTAGTTGATATAAGCGAGCTGAAGGAAGCTCCTGTTGAGCTTTGTGGAAGTCTTGGACCACAGCTGATCAGGATACACAAAGCAGCCATTTTGCAGCGCTGATGTAACCTCCCCTTTTCAGCTCTAAGTGATCAGGTTTTACAGTTGACCCTTTATTGCCAAGGAGCCTTTTTCAGAGGAATGACGAGTGTGTTTTTGCTTCAGTAGAATCCAAACATTACGAGCTCACGGAATATGCAGCCAGAGGGGCCAGCAAAGAGACAGGCAGCTGAAGCAGCAAACTGCGCTGCGATACACACACTTGTTTCATTCAGCAGAGAGGATCCTGGATCGGACCAAGCCGGAGTGGGGCCGGAGAAGGTCTCAGATGATGGAGGAACATGAAGAGCAGGTGTCCTAAAAAAGTTTATTGTAATAAATATTTTTTGTTGTTCTTCTTGAGTTACAGACTTCTCCAAACAGAAAATAAATTTAAAGTTGATTTTGACTGTTTAACTGTATTAATGCCTTATTTATTTTTTGTGTGTGGACAGAAATAAAATCGTTGTGGTGCTGTTGAATGAATGAATGAATGAAAAAGGCTGAAAGTTGCCAAGATGCTGCCTTTTTCTGAAGATAGAATATAATTCCGGTTTAACTATCTAGATAATCTGAAAGATGCCTGTTTATGAACTGTGTGGCTAAGAAACATGCATGTACATCCAACTTACTTTGGAGAAGGTTTGCTTAAACAACACAGTATTTTATAATAAGCTAACTGTGTAGCATATCTGTGCAAACACTAGAATTGTGCTGTCACTTTTGGTATCGCAGGACATAACGACGTAGCTTCCCAACAATCTGATGAATGAATCCGCAGAAATAAAAATACAGCGCGGCAGGGATTCAGGTGCATCACTGCAGCACTGTACTAGTTCACTGCATTTAATCTAAATTCACAAAGCATACAACTTTGCTCAAATATAATGCTTCTGTGAAACAACAATAATAAATGTAAGTCTCTGTGTTTACATATAGGCTTTTTTGCCCCAAATGCGAAGGTGGAGCGAGTGTCATTTTGTGCTTTTACATGTGTTTGTCTGTACTGCTAGCATGAACCAGTGAACAGATTTTATTTTTTTATAAGCTAAGTAGTCATTTTGTAACAATCACACACATCATTTCATTTCACATCTTTCTCTTGTTGCAAAAGTTACTTGAAACTTTTCTTTAAATTCACCATTGTTTGATACACGGTGGGTTTGGGAGAATCTAAACATAATAACATAAACACATTTTGCATAAACATAACATAGAAGTAGAAATAAAATTAAAGAGACATTTTGCAAATGGTTATGTAAAAACAAACAAAAAAACCCATATATAGTACATATTTCTTACCTTTTTCCATGTTTAGAATTTAAAGCCACTGCTCCGTAAGAGAAATGTACTTTTTCATCGCCACATCATTGTAGTACTTGATGTACTTTTGTTCATGTAAGTATATTGTTTTTCTCATTAAAGTGTTCATACATGTGCATAATGTCACCAAAAAGGAATCTATCAGCCGCAGACTTTACACCCGCGATTCGAAATGAGGTTTTTAAAAGACACAATTGTGTAAATACAAGTGCCCACGGAAGGATCAAGGGTCACAGCGTTGCGTATTGATTGTAGCGTTTTAAACTTCAGGCTGAGGATGAACGCCACAGAAGGTGATTAAATCCAGGCCATATGCTTGGATGCTTGTGGGGCGGATTTTCCGAGAGCGAGAGGGAGTTGGCGCCAGGGATCCTGAGTATTTTCCACCCTGATCTCTGCTTGGCAGTGGTCTAAATAATAAAGCTCTTATTACTGAGCTGCCTGGGGTTCCCTGTGTACAAACACAAGCCGTGCCCCCCCCTACACTTTTGTGTCTGCTGTTTTAACATGACCGACTGCCTTGGGGGATTACCTCACACTCCTCTAAGCTCCTGTCCTGCAGCTGTCTGAAAGTCACCCCCCACCAAGGCTCATGTAGACTGTGGGGTCAAGCTAATTTGACCTTGAAGCAATTTTATTTGGACTTAAGCACACAATGCTGGGATTGATACGCGAGTCAATGAAGTGGCTACCAACTGATAACCATTTAAAACTAATCTACTTTTTAGAGGGTGGAAGGTTATAGAAGCAGCTCCGCCCACTTTTAGTGCATCACTACCTATAACCTCCTTTGCTAGTGTTTCACATATGGTTTTTGTGTTTCAGCTGTTATTTTTAATTGCATCACGGAGAGCGGCAGTGTGTTACTCAAGCACAATCACGGAAACGTAGCAGGCTGTGATGAAACGTCCATTCATGCGGCCAAGTGTGGATGTGTGTTTATTTAACTTCTGTGTAGGTTAATCTGGGTCCTCAATGCCTGGTGCTGTGTGTAAGTGCCAAGGCTCACAAACCTTGTGCACTCTCATCAGCCTGCCAGCTTTGAAACCTGAGGTGGCCGCGGGATACCTCTTTTGAAACCTACAGTCCAGAATTCTCATACCTCCAGATGTAATTTTTTTTTTAAATCAGGTAAATCAAAGACTTTTTTCCCCCCCTTGCAGACTGTTCCATGAATACCTCCCTTGTCATAAAAGTGTGCAGTAAAAAAAAAAAAATGAAAACGCTCCCCTCTTGGTCATTAAAGACTCTAACAGGATTTGGTAGCACCTTTACCTCCAAATGTTTGCAAACGTGAGGCATTCCAGACTCTGAATGACTGTGCAGGTGGAGGAGTGAGTTGTAAAAGCCAGAACAGTAGCTCAGGTTGGCGTAGGAATGAATGAAGTCACTGTTTTCCGTTTTGCTCATTGAACACATTTTCTCACGAACAATAAAATAAAAACAACACATAGGCCTCGAGTACCGCTGGAAGAAATTAGCTGCAGTGGAGAATCAACGCTCGCTGTGATCCCCTGCTTTTGTGATTAAGTTTTGATCCTTAGTAAGTCAAATTAAATCTCACAGAAAAGTACGAAGGGAAAACAAAAATAACGAAGTTATTTTATACACAGTTGCTTTAATGAAACATAAATGATGTCTGGACTAAAGATGGACCAATAGATTGGGGCTCCATTCGCAGCAATGAAGACGTAGCTCCGGTTTGTTGTGGTAAAGAAGGAGCTGAGCTGAAATGTGAAGCTCTTTACTGATTCACAGACGGGCCAACCCTAACGTATGGTTATGACATACGGACCGATGACATAAGATCAGATGAAATGAGTTTTTCTTCACTGGTTGGTCAGGCTTTGTCTTGGACGCGTGTATGAGGCACTCGATCATTCAGGAGAGGTTTCAAGTATATACACACTACCAAGCAACTTTATTAAGTACACCTTATTAGTAATGCCTCGGGCTCTCTTTTGCCTTTAGAACTGCCTTAATTCTACATGACATAGCTTCAACAAGGGGTTGAAAGCATTAGTCAGAGATTTTGATCCATATTGACTTGATAGCATCACACAGTTGCTGCAGATTTGTCAGCCAAGCATCCATGATGCAAATCTCCTGTTCCACTGCATCCCAAAGGTCCTCAACTGGATTGAGATCTGCAGACGATGGAGGCCATCGGAGTCCAGTGACTCAAGACTCATCAGACCAGGCAATGTTTTTCAGTCTCTTATTGTCCAAAGTTGGTGAGTCTGTGTGACTGGCCTCAGTTCCTGTTTTTAGCTGGTGTGGTCTTCTGCTGCTGTAGCCCATCTGCTTCAAGGTTGGACTTGTTGTGTGTTCAGAGATGGTATTATGCAGACCTTGGTTGGAACAAGTGGTTATATGAGCTACTGTTGCCTTTCAATCATCTCAAACCAGCGTGCCCGTACTTTACTTTTCTGATCTCTGATAACAACAAGGCATTTTTGTGCACACTGCCGTTCACCTGGATATTGTCCCTGTTTTGGACCATTTATTAAATCCTAGACATGATTCTGTGTGGAAATCCCAGTACATCCGCAGATTCTGAAGTACTCAGACCAGCGCTTCTGCCACCAACAACCTTGCCACATTCAAAGTCACTCTCCTTTCTGAAGCTCAGTATGAACTTTATCAAGTCGGCTTCAGCATGTCTAGATGCCTAAATAAATGTAGTTGCTGCCATGTGATTGGCTGATTGGCTACTTAACATGCAGCTGAGCAGGTGTATCTAATAAAGTGGTTGGTGAGTGTACCAGTCTCCTCTGGCCTGGGAACACCTTGGGATCCAGGAGGAGCTGGAGAGTGTCACTGCTGAGAGGGATGTCTGGGTTTCTCTACCCCGCACAACCGGACCAAAGAAAATAGGCGAAGAAATCAACTGCGAAATATTGCCTTAAAGGATCAGAATAATAAATACTCTAAGTGCCAGAGTGACAGATTCTTTCTAAACTTTGTCTTTCTGCTAGAGTAAGAAGAAAATGCCAGCGCAAAGCACCGCTCGGCTGGCTCTGCGCCTGTGTTAAATATCAAGAATTCAGTTTAACTATGCAGCAGCACCTCCCTTCTCTGCCGTCCATCTGCCAGTTGGATTTGTCCAGAATGTGCATGGATGAAGTGCTCGATCAGCAGCCTCTGCACAGTACACCGAGTTACCATCTGTGACGCTTCAACACACTTACATGTCTGTCACTTTCAGCCCTACGTGTCGTAATTATCATCAAGAACCTCTCACAGTTTAATACTTCTTACTGGTTTTGTTATCGCTGTAAAAATATTTTCTTTTTTTTTTGGGGTGTCTTTGTGTCGTTTTTACCCCATATGGGCGCACGCAGGTCCCTGTGCTTCATGCATGGGCCGGTTCAGTCCATCTTTGTGGCTGTTTGAAGAGGCAACACAAACAGGAGGTGCTGTCTCCTGCTGAGTTCACCTTGCCCCCCCCCCCCCCTCACACACACACACACATACATTTCTCCTTCTCCTGATGGCAAAATCCTCCTCTGTCATGTGGCAGCGATATTTGCCAATTTTATGGTTTACTGTAAGCGCCTCAGCTTGTGAGAAGGCTTCCAGTCTGGTTCCTTTCAACCTCGTTTGAAACAAACAGCACACAAGTGAATTACAGAATGCAGGAAATGCTAAATATAGTCTATGATTTTAGCTGTGTATTTTTGGTTTGTGGGCGCAGGATGGATAACGATGCGGACAGCTGATAATACCTGAGAAGCGCCAAGAAGAAGATGGGATCAGCCACACTTTGGGAAACGATGCACATTGTCATCACGTGCTGCAAAGTAGTGGAGGTCATGCTGGTTAATTTGTGGCATTACAACTTCCACAAGGCCATAAATTTAAATATCTAGGAACAGGCCAAATGATTGTATATGCCATGAAGTGCAAATTATGTTGACTTAGCTATTCTTTAAAGGTTTTTCTTCTTTAGAAAGGACACTTTGGATCCTTGTTGGTATTTAGATGAGACTTGCAAGCATTTTTTTTTGTTAAATATAGAGGTTGAGCTGGAAAAAAGATTTGCACAAAATTCTACCTACTGCCAAGTTTGCCGCTGAGTGCCCGGCGAGCCATGCGGCCGCGGTTTGTGCAACTGTTTGTTGTTTTTTTTTTAAAATTATGGCCTATTTTTGTGTGCATGACTTGCAAAGCTGTGTTTTAGATCATGCACCTTATTTTGTTTATACCTCCTCCCGCATCGTACACACCTCGGCAGCCGCCCCCATGTTTATGATTTAATCTACTGGAGTACACTTTTGAGAGGAAGATTTGGACCAGGTTTTTAATAATTATTGTTTACCATCTGTATGGGTTTTAGACCTGGACGTTCCAGGAATGTCCAGAGCAGCACCTGGGCAGGTGTCAAAACACAGCTGTAGCACTCTTAAAATTCACAAGAGCAAGAGAAACAAGGCGTTGCAGAAACAATGACGTATAGCAGCCTTATTATTATTTGGTGGGAAAAAATAAAATTGGAGAAAAAGTATCTGTTTTAAAAAACATCCAGAGTAATGTGGACGGGGCCTTGGTGGGTGTATAAGCTGCTTTCAACAGTAGATCTGAGCATCACATCCAGTGTGTTGGTGGTTGGGCCAACACATGGTATTTGGACTCTTGTTTACTTTATGCTCAGGTGGCTCAGTCGCTCTTGGCACGAATGGTGTTTGCATGGTTAATGGTGCAGACCCACTGTTACAGCTTAGCCTCCAGTTAAAATGTAATCTAGCCTCAGTTCTGCAGTATCTTCAGTCAACTAACTTTTAGTGCTTGACTTGGGCAATTAAATGTTTTGCGGCACATTGAAAATCAATCCCGGTGTCTGCGTGCTGGTGTAATTCAATCTTTTATGTAAAAATAGAGTTTTTACACTCATTTTCATCAGGATTATCCACATCAGATGAAGAGATATTCTGGCAAATCCCTACAGCAACAAAGCTCTCATTTTTCCTCATTTTGGTGAAACTTGGATCAAGTTTTCCTGCAGTGACATATTATCAGACCAGGCAGACCACGATTGGACTACGGTTCATGACCAAACCTTTCATAAAAGTCAAACTTTAGCTATCTTGTGTTTCAAATTTTTCAAAATAATTCAAGAAAAAAACAAAAGAGTAAAACCCAAATGACTTCAGCTTTGCCCATACAGTAAATTCTTCCAAGCAGGTCTGAAATGTCAAACATATACATGGGGCCTTATTCAGACAGTCGTTTCTACATGTGGTTGGGCAGACATTCAGCTTTCCCAACGAGCCTGAGATCACACACCCTGCTCCTCGTCCTCTGTAGACCTTTCTGTTTACAGTTCACATATACCGCAAGGATGCAGAGAAATGGAACTTTGCTGTGGTGTACAGCGAATTTTACCGATAATCTTCAAGTACCAGTTAAAACGGGGGGGGGGCATGACAGAAAATTTAGGAACCAGCATATGCCAAGGATCAGTCAAAGCCTAACTACAAAACAATGAGATCATCAGAGAGTCCGTCAGATGGGAGCTGCTCTTTTCTCTCTGGCTTTAAGTCAGGATGAGCTCATAACTCAACTGCTCAGAGGCAATTTTATCTTTTAAAACCAGCTTCTGTGGCGTCAACTTTGAAACTCCCGCTGGCTCCTTCAATCCGATTTGTGCCCTGAAATGTTCAAAGTTGCTTCCAGCATGACGAATAACTGACATGACATTACAATCAATCAGATCAACAGCTTGTTTTTCTTACTTTAAGCTCCTGTTTTGAATCATTCAGAGTTGACTTACTGGTGAAGATGTTAGTGAGGAGAAAAAAGGCTTCTTGTTGTACGCAACAACACTCCCCCCATGTGGTCAAAAGCTCACAAAGCATCCTGTTAAAAAAAAAAAAACATGAATCTTTTATATAAGAATTTTAAAAGGAGAGTAAATAAGATTTAGTGGCGTGACTTTCAGAATTGTCATGTAAATAAGTGGTTCCCAAACTTCTCAGATTTTCTTACCACGTCTATAATGAATAAGCCATTTTACAAAGAACCCTGTCAACCATTTTTTACCTCTTCTGAACATGTAAAGCTAATGTGTCATTGGTAATATTTTTTTTAAAAAGTAATGAGTTTTTTTAAGTTGTCCCCTTTGGTGTTTTGTTTCACAATAAATGCTGTGGACCAACAGCTGGTCTGGCTTCAACGACCCACCATCGCCCCTTAACAACAATGAAAAGATGTTGCAGTTTCAACCTCACAGTATGCCAGCACACACACAAAATGAGTTTAATGATAAGCCAGAACAACCAGCAAGTAGCGATGCTTTTACGCTCAAATAGCTTCACTTTAATTAAACCCAAAACTTCAGTAATTTCAACCTTTTTTTAACAGATTCAACAATGTTTTTACACACAAACATGAAATAAAAAATTCCAGCAACTGAGAAATGGTTTAATAAAAATAAAAAATATGTAGCTTTAGCTGAGAACCCGCCTACTGAATATATGTCTTAATAAAATTATTCAGCCACTTATTTAGGAATAAACCATAAGGTTGACATAACAATCAGAACGTTGATTTTTCTTTTCTTGACATTTCTTTGTCCAAGCAAAGCCCCACCGCCCACTGAAAACGGGTCCACAGCCCACTTTTGGGTTGCGAGCCACCAGTTGAGCTCACATTCTGAAACGGTCCAACCTTCCAGCTCCGACAAAGGCTGATATTCCTGCGTGACTCAGAACCGTCTCAGTCTCTGGAGTTTCTGCTCAGCTTCCCTTTTTGTTACACACATCATTTGTCCAGGCGTTGTTACTGTAACTGTAATTAATAATGTTCCTCTGTGCTGAATAAGTTTTATTTTTATACCGCAACTAAATAATCAAAGAGCTACCAAAGAGTTTGACATAAAAACTACCCAACTTCTGCCTTATTTTGATAATCCTCAAAAAAGAAAAAAACACTTAAAATCATAGTTTAAAGAAAAATACAGCACCTTGTGTTTTTAGCACAACTAAGCTGTGGTTACTGAGTTTCCACGCTCCTCCACGGGACAGCAGAGGTGTTTATCGTTT
This sequence comes from Kryptolebias marmoratus, assembly GCF_001649575.2. Lineage (NCBI taxonomy): Eukaryota > Metazoa > Chordata > Actinopteri > Cyprinodontiformes > Rivulidae > Kryptolebias > Kryptolebias marmoratus. The sequence continues at coordinate 11,444,474 of NC_051448.1, forward strand.
AAAAAACACACCTCACATTGTAATCAGCACCAGCCCGTATCCTGATAACAAAATGATAAAAGTGCTGTGCAGGCGATGTTCTTGTCAGACTGGGTGTGGTGCTTCTGAGATTGTGTTGAGACGCAGATGAACATGAAAATGAAGAGAAGAACCTGTAAAAAATGGTTTTATTTCATGTTAAATGAGTCAACATGAACAGTTTTACAAAAACAACTACAAAACTATAGTCTCCCAGCTTTGTTTTTGTACTTCCCTTACTGTCAGTCGTCATGGATTGGAAATCTTGCTGCAATCTTTAACTTCTTTTAATCACTTAAGTGGACTGGTGCCCACACACTAAAAGCTGCTGGGTTGTTCTGATAACTCACTTGGTGGGTTAAAGCTGTTGGGGTCATAGGTTGGGCGGGTTTGACCAAATATTGAGTCAAAAACTAGATGAGCCGAGTCATTTTTCACAGTCCACCATTTTAAGCCAGAAGTTGACCAAATCGGACCAAACTCTGCTTTAGGATGTAATAAGTGATGATGTAACGGTTAAACCATGTAAAAAGAAATTTAACCTGATTAGCTCAGTTTCTAGTTGATACAACCCGTCCGCCTGGCCAAAAAACGAATAAACAAACAAAAAAAACAAGACACCTCTAGATTTAAGTATGTAAAAAGGTACAAAAAGTTCCCTGTGAATAAACTATACAAATATTTAAAAGTTGAAGATCATAACCATTTAAAACTCTAGGTGAAACTGAGTTTCTCTGCATCTCCTTTCTTCTTAAACACCTGCGTGGAAAGACTCATCCTGAAGTTGTAGAAAATACTTTTTGGAATAATCACATTATTGGTTTGTGACAAGCACATGAAAGCAACTGTCTCATTCTTAAAACTTGAAAGTAGAAAAAAAAAACATTTTTGAGGAAAAAACAAAGTAGAAAAAGGTAAAAGCACACTGAAATGACTTTAAAAAAACCACTTCTCACCCTGTAAATATATCCATCAAGACTTGGTTAATGTGTGGCACATTTAAAGCTTAAGGTGGTCCAATGAAGCTTTGATTATGTGGATTTTCCTTTTTTTTTGGCTAGGCAGTGCACCATGAACCACCAAGAAGGTTATATTTTTGGCAGTGTTGGTCGGTTTGTCTGTCTGTTACCAAGATTATGTACCTCAAAACTAATGAACAGATTTTTCATGACATTTTCAGGGGTTGTTGGTATTGTCACAAGAAACCACTGATTCATTTTTTGGTGGTGATCCAGATCACGATCGGACTTCGTTTTAATGACGCTATGGCCTTGGCGGAGGTTTGCGCTCTCCGAGTGCTTCTGGCTACCAGTTCTTTAAAAAAAATACTGTCAGATCAATCTGTCAAGGCACCATTTGTTTCAAAAATATGTCTTACAAAGTGAAAGAATTCAATTTACAATTAAATATATATATATATAAAAAACACATTTTTGATGGATGAATTTTGTGCAGTTATACCACATTGTGCATTTAAGTCTTCTCAGAAGGGAAAACGATCTTAAGGCTTCGTGATTGTCAGAACTTCAGGTCTAAAACCGGACTTCTTTGACGACCGAAGGTGCATCCAGGCTTTCAGAGTGGCCGTCAGAGGCTTCCTGTCAATCAGACGGAGAATATTTACAGTTTTAGGAACTCAGCACAGAAACAGTCTTTGTTTTTTTTACCAAAACCAGTCACGTCAAAGCACACTTTTCAGTTTACTCAAGCCTCATACTAAAAGTTAGCAGAAAAATGTACCGGATAGCTAAACAGGTTCTTTATATCAACAGACAATAATAATTAGCCAGTTATCCAATATGCCTGTAACAGATGTTCATATATTTGTGTCCTCATGATTAGTTTGTCATCTAAAACACACTTTAAAGTATTTTAAGGAATAAGATTTAGGCCATTTTTTCTTGCAGAGTTACTGCCTGAGAGCCTGTTTCTTCAGCACAGATAGAAGTAAAGTTATGTTTTACAAAATGTGATTATTTTAATCATCTAGTTATTTAAGTCAGTAAAAATGAAATGCATTTGTGGTTTAGGAGAACCTGAATGCAAAACACAAAAGAACCTTTTTTACAGAAAGAACAAAAGGACTGCAGAAACACGTAAACAACAACAAGAATTCAAGGCAGAAAAACAGGATTAATTATGATGAAGATCTTGAACTGAATAAAAGGAACCAATCGAACAGAAATAATGGCCAAACAAAGACCAGATGTGAGAGGAGCAGAAAGGAGCAAAAATACATAAAATGCAAACTCGTAGAAAGATTAATAAGAAGGTAAATAAATGGTTAGCAAATTCATGATCAAATGAGGCTGACTGGGACAAAATAATCCAGTGATCCACAGCAGAGCGCCCCCTTTACCTCAACTTAAACACATTTCTTTATGTCGGTTTAAAGTCTGATGAAAAGAAGATAAAATTAAAAAAATCCTAACCTACATTTTTTTTTATAAGGAAGAGTCTGTAAAGATGCTATCAATCATTTTACAATAAGAGAATTGTTACATTTGCACTTAAATTTGTAAAAAAAAAAAATGTTTTGCTAACAAATAAATGCATTTAGCATCAGATTTAAGAAGAATGAGTGTATGGATCATTTTAATACACGAGCTGAAAAGTGGGATTTTATTAGAATCCTGATTGAACAGGTGAAGCAGGGTGAAAAGACGCACAGCAGGTGATTACAGCAGCAGTGTGGGATCGCTCTGTGCTCCTACCTTTCTGATTCTGTGTGTTCAGCTACAATTTGAGGATTTTTTTTGCAGCAGCAGCAGCAACAGAAAAGGTTTGATTGATCAGGCTTGAGCGGGAGGACTCTGCGGCTCGGGGATGAGCGCCGTTGCTCCGTAGTCCTGCCCCGACGTCTGTCCCTCCGCCTAAAACAACAGCTGGTGATCACTTCTCATTCGGGGCTCTGCAGAGGCATGAGGCTCCGGTCTGAGGTGAAGTTCAGCTCAGGCTGATCGCGAAGGACTTAGGCGAGTGAAGTCACTGAATTTCTTTCTTTTAGAGGTCAAACTCAAGAAATATTACATTTACAGAACAGTTTTTGGGGGGCGAATACGCTCGTGTCATCCAGGACATGGTAAACCAAGCAAGTTGAACTGAAAAATAATTGGACTTTTCTCCCTTTTTTAAAGGGCTTCTGGAAAAAAATAAATCCAGTTGCTTCCAATTCAACCTCCTTTTTAGAGAAATACACATGTTAGCTTTCATCTTCTAGACGAAAACGAGCAAGCAGTTAAGTACTGATGATTGTTTGACCAGATTCTCCTTCATGAGGAGCATATTTGCAACGTCACAGAGAACCGAACTAGAAATCTGTGACGACATGAACCGGGGACTTCACTCTTAGATCTCATTAGCAACTTCACCGCAGACCTCGGAGACCCATCCAGAAGTAGAAAGAAATGAACTCTAAAGGCAGGAAAAATAAAATAAAATACAATCACAATAGCATTTTATCTGCTGATGGTGGACAAAGACAGGCTACCTGGCTGACAAAAAAAAGGGGAAAAAAATTCATTATTTGGATTGAAATTAGCAAGCAGGGAAGATTTATCAGATTGAAAAGGTGATGGAGTGGTAGACATCACTTTCACTGAACTGTACAAACCTTAATGAGAATATTCAGGATGTGCTCCCATCATCCAAACAAGGATTACATATAAATATAATATATATAAACAATGCAACTCTAGATTTAAATTAATGTCCACGTTTAAAAATGCCTTTCTGACAGGCAGCCCAGAGTTAGTCCTTTTTGGAGCAGCAGGGGGCGCACATGCGACTTTAACTCCAAGCTCTACATGCAGACGTCTTATTAGTTAAAAAGGTAGTTTTTCCACAACAGACATGTTTACGTGTCACAGTAATGACCGATGTTCTGATATCTGGCCCCGGCATTGATTCACTTATTATTCTCACGGCCAAAAAGTGTGATATTTTTAATTATTTGCTTTCATGTTATTTACATTTCTGCGCTAATGCCGTTCTTACTGTGAAATGTAAAAACAATGTCTTTTAAAAAAACAACAACTTTTGGACATTGCTCCTGCAGGAGACAAAACAAGCATTATCTCCCCCCCGCCCCCGCACACACACACACACACAGACACACCCCTGCGAGCTTCATCACTTACAGCTGCTTGGGCCTGCTGGTTTGCGTTTTGCCTCCGTAGTTCAGACTTTATGAAACCTGTAGAAAACATACAGACACACACAGAGAGAGAGAGAGAGAGGGAGGTGGAAAAGCTCGAACAAGATCATGAATCATAATGCAATGCCATCAACACACACACACACAAAAAATAATATTACTAAAAACACTGCAAATAAACCTGAAAATTGACAAAACAGACAACGTAATGATGATGATTATTGTCATTACATTGTGACTCATCTGAAAGTTGTGCCCCAATTACCCAAGATTTCCACAGATCAAAAAGCACCAAAGGCTCTCTTTGTGTCACAAAGCCTTGTTTTTTTTTCTTTTACAATTTGCATCACTGCAACAAAAAGTTACTTCATCGCCTAAATGCTGAGTCAGTAAGTGAGTCAGCCTGCCGACCTTTGAGCGCAGAAAGTTGCCTGGTTTGGTCCTGGTGAGCACAAAGTTTATCGCCTCGGGGGTTCATCCATATTTTTCTTTTTTTAAAGTTATTCATTTGTCATGAAAAACACATTAGTGCCTCTGTGCTGAGTGAGGCGTGAAATCTCCCCTCTAATGACTGAAAACACACAGCTACAGTAATGAAAGGTGCAAAATCTGCTGCACATTTTAAAATATACAGACACCCGTCTGACTGAGCTTTAAAAGCTGGATTTCACAAGGTAAGTTTATATATTTTAGCTTTTTTAGCAAATGTATTCTACATACCTTTATTTTCCCATAAAAATGCCTTTAAATTACTTTTTATATACTTAAATGACCTTAAATTAGTAACTGTACAACACTAACCTTTCTAGTACAAAACCTTGCTTTATTATTAGCGACCATTACAAAAGAAGGGCAATCATGTAGCCGCCTGCCTGTGTGTGTGGATGTGTTAGTCTGTCTGTTAGCAAAATATCTCCAGAACCACTGGATGGATTTTAATGAAACTCTCAGAGAATAATCATTGGATGCAGCTCCACAGCTGATTAACTTTTGAAGTCAACCCAATTTAAGATGGGTGCCACAGCTAGCTGACTTTAGCAAACGCCCAAATGGCTAGAACTGAGTCAGTTTTACAGATATAGAGCTAAAAATCTGGTGTGGTAGTAGCTGAGAATCGGCTTCAACACTCGCTCTGAGTGCAAACAGACCTTTGTTCAAAAACTTGGCTTTACGCATTTCGTCAAGGAACGCTAGTTTATTTTCTTAAATCATTGGTATTTCTTTATGGCACGGCCTCAACGGGTAGCATGAAGGCCAGAAAAATCCAAGTTCTGATGCTAAACCACGTTTCCTCCTGTACAGGCTCTGACTCTCTAAGCCTTCATTTAAAGCCAAGGCAGAAGCTCTTACCGGCAATCAAAAAAAACCTGTTGCTTTATGGGAAATATTTAATCCATTTCCTAAAATCCAGCCTCGTAACAGCTTCAAAATACACAGTAACTAAGACCTACGTTCGTAGAACCGGCATTAGCATTAGTAAAATAGTAACAGAATTAGTGAAAGGCAAAGACAGATCTGACAGACGAGTGATTTGAGAGCAATAGCTCGAAATGACTGCATGCAGTCAGAAAGGTCGTACCTGTCATTACTGTGCCTATTAGCAGAAAGACGCAGAGGAAGATGTTTCCTGCCAACGTGCCAAACTTGTCAATGATTTTCCCTTGGCAGATGGTGAATATGATGCCAAACACCTATGTGTGCAGAACATGCAGAGTTAGGAATGAGGTTTGCATGCAGAGCACGCACAGAATCACTGTTTCATCCTCCTGCTGCGATTAAACACTTCTCTACAAAAGCTTTGCTGGTGAATGTAATATTGTTTGGTATGAAAAAAATATGTGCACGCCTGAATGGATTCTAAGCTTCTAAGTCAATCATTCAAGAGATAAGGGTTCCTTGACCCATGTCAGATCAATGAGGTCTTTGTTCTGCTTGTTTCTGTGTTAGGTGACTGAACTGTACCTGTGCTGAGCAGTTCAGCAGGCCCGACGAAGTCCCTTCTGACTCCGGGTACGTCAGCTCGACGGCAAACTCGAAACCCAGAGGCAGGTAGCCCGTCATGAAGAACCTGGATGCGTGCACGGGAACACGGGCACGTTCAGATCGCGTGGCACGTCACGTAACGCCGACCTGAGCTGCAGCTCGTCCTCTGATAACATGTCCATTATACGACTCTGTGTTCCATTTACAACTTTTGGACTGCGATATGAGAGTGGGGACTTTGAAAGCTGTCTGGTGACATCAGATGCTTTTTTTTTTCTTCTTATCTTTTTCTTCAAACAAGTGCAAGATGTTCTTCCACTAAAGTGACGACAAGTGAAACTAGACAAGAGGTAGTCTGAGTCAGCATTGTACCAAGGTATTCCCAGACAAGTTTTGTTGTTTTTCTTTACCTATTAGCATATTTTAATTCCAAGAACTAATAAAAGCAGACGTAATTTTCTTTTTTACACGTGAAAAGCGATGCCTTTAAGAGTTAATTTCAGACCAATAAACCGTTAAGAAACACATTTGTTTTTGTGAAAATGTATATCTTGTCAAAATTTCCCAACATCAGAAAGGTTAAAATAATGTTAGCAAATCACCAATGAGCTTTTCACTGTCTGGCGTGCATGTGAAGGTTTTATAATATCAGTGAAGTGTAAATTAAAGATCAGTTCAAGCTGTGGAGGACCGACCGGTACCACTGAAGGCGGGTCAAGATTCAGCCTAAAGTTCTGCTCACTTCAAAACCCGGCCTGGAAAATGTATTCGACTTTTTCACATTTTGCCACGTCACAACCACGACTTTCAAAATATTTTATCAGGAGTTCACGTGGTCGACCGACACAAAGGAAAATGACGCGTGGTTCTCAAAATTTCTTCACTAATAAAACTCTGAAAAGTGTGGCGTCCATTTGTATTCGGTGCCTCAGAGCCGACACTGTAGAACCGCCATGCGCTTCGGTCCCAGCTGCAAGCCATCTGGGATATATCTCTACCAGTTTGACGCATCTGGAGGCTGAAATTAATGACCGTATTTCTTTACGACGTGGCTTGAGCCCAGCCAGACTGGATGGAGAGCATCTGCGGTTTTCAAGTCTTGCCATAGATTCTCAGCTGGATTTAGGTCTGGACTGTGACTGGGCCTTTTTAACACATGAACATGCTTTGATCTAAACCGTTCCACTGTAGCTCTGGCTGGATGTTTCAGGTCACTCTCCTGCTGGAAGGTGAACCTCCGCCCCAGACTCCAGTATTTTGCAGCCTTTAGCATGTTTTCTTCCAGCATTGCTCTGTTTTTCTTTCTTTTCCCATCAACTCTGAGCAGCTTATCTTCTCAGCAACTTTATCCCTGACCTGTCTGCTGTGTTCCTTGGTCTTCATATTGCTGTTTCATCATTACCAATTGATAATAAACCTCTGAGACTCTATTTACTAAGCAGGTGACTCCTGAAGGCAGCTAATTGCACTGGATTGTAGTTTAGAGGTAACAGAGTAAAGGGGGCTGAATCCAAATGCACGTCATGCCGACTGATTTTTATTTTGTAGAAATATTTGAAAACCACGTATCATTTTACTTCCACGTCTCAATTTTTATTGTCCACAAGGGAAGAACTGGGGGAAGTCTTGTTCAGATGCAGTTTGCAACTTATGCGGCTAGATGGCGCCACATCCCAGGTAATTTATGTTGCTATTTCTAAGGCAGAAACGAACTAAAAGAAAGAACAAAAGCAACAATACCCGAGGGCTCCAGCGGTGATAAAAACCACCCAGAGGTGTCCGAGGCTGAGCGTGGCGGCGAACACAGCCATCCCCACCAGGGACATGAAGTAAACAGCGAGTGTCGTCTGCCTGGATGAACACACAGCAAACATACGCTGACCGCTGCAGTCACCTCGACAAAACGGCACATTTGAAGTTCAGACGTTGAAACCCCGCCTAGTGATTTAGAAACATATTAAAGAATTTGAAGGATTTTACATAAATGAATTCCTGGCTATGCAGACCCACAAGAATAACTTACAAGCTCCCAGGTACACTGACAACATGATGGGCATGTGGGAAAATGAGTAATAGTTTTATAAAACACACAAATTTAAACATCTGGATAAATGCAGACGACAAACAACATGAAGAGAAACTTTACCAAAAGGAAACAACAGCTTTAAAATGGGATGTTTAATCTCCCTTGACAAGACTGAAACAGAAAAACAGTAAAACAAAAACTGCGTTCAAAGGTTATGTGGGGTTAAAAAGCAGACTTTGTTTAATCTTTTCAACCCAAGACTAGTTTTGCAAAACTGAAAAGTGAAGATTTTGGACTCTGTGGTCTCCGAGGCCAGTGGTCAGAAAGCTGGGATGTAACTGAATCAGTTCAGAAATCAAGTAAATAAGCTAAACTTATCAGTATTTAAGAAATGTTAAAAAAAACGATGCTAGGAGACAAATACCTTCCTTACCAGTAAAGAAGCAGCAGCAATCAGTGCTTTGATGTAAGACAAAGTAAAACTCTTTCCCTATGTTGCAGTTTGAAACTCTCAGTTCAAACAGCTGGGAGAATGACTTGGATGATAATGGCGTCAGTGCGCCGTCTGAGAGCCCCAAAGATCAGCGAGGTCACAGCTGGAACAGCACGCCGCGCCTGAACGAACGGCTCCACGCACCGGACAGCTCAGCAGATCAACACCAAGTAACACGAGACGGAGCAAAACGACCAGAGGAAACAAGACGGAGTCCCGAAGCTTTGGCTATCAGTGAAAAGCACTTTTTGACTCCCCGAACAGCTACAGCTCGTCTGGAAGCCCTCGCGTCCACTCACTTGTACGTTTTAGTCCTGTCGAGCCAGACGCCGCAGATGAGCGAGCCGACCATCCCCGCGATGACGATGGTGAGCCCGATCCTTCCCGCATTCACCTCCTCTCCCTGGACAAACGATCGACACAGAACAGAGCGAGAGCTTTACGGCCTGAACGTGTCGAGGAAAGACGAGACGATTCCTAACGAAAGTAATTCAACCGTTAGTGAAAAATCACACCTATCACTATGGCGCTACGGTAACAGGGAGGTTAAAACTGCGAGGACCAGATGCAAAATGGTTCAAATCAGAACCAGAGCTGAACTTACAGGGTAATGATCGATGATCATGCGGTTCAGGAGGGTGCCAACAGCATAGAAGCAACCTACGTTCAGACCTGTCAGAGGAGAAACAAGTTGAAACAGAAAATTACAACAAAACATCCATCAGGAAACTTCATTATCTGAGTGATCAAATAATGACAGGAGCTGACAAAGGTCTTTTGGCTCTATTCAACCCTAATCAAACCAGATCATTTATGATGAACATTTATGAACATTGTTAATCCTGTAAAGTTAGGATCACACATAGAACAACTATTATTATTATTATTTAATTCTGTGGTGTTTGTTAATATTAGTTTATATGAGCTTCTTGAAGGCACTGAGAAACAACAGAAGCTGAGTTAAAAGTTGGAAACAACGTCACCTGAACTGATGATGCCTCCTAAGACCCTGAACTCTCGTCCCGTGACGGGGTCACATGACGAGACAAGGAGGAAGGCCGAAGCAGGAAACGCTTCTTTGCGGCTACTCGCAAATGTTGCACAGAAACATTGACCGAATTTCTCAATTTGCCTAAAAGTATCCGGACAAATGGCCCTTTTTCCGAATGTTTTCATTGTTTTTATATCAATGAACCGTTGCTTAAAAATGTAAAGAGCTGGAACAGTGATTTTCTTAGGTTCTAAAACTCTAAAACTTTGCATAAAAAGATCACATATATTCTATTTATAATGACAATAAGGAAGAAAACAGTTATCTGACATTATCTTGAAACTAATTATAATTTGATGTGTAACTAACTGATTAGTCCTTGGAGCTTTAAAATCTTAATCTAGATGTTATTAACTTCAGGAAGCGTGTGTAATCTTTTATTGACACTGATCCAACAGGTTAGTTAAACATTGTCACCTCTCGAACTTTGAACGTCCGCAGGTCAGCTTCACCGTGATCTAAAAATATTCTAATACTGGTGTGTGCATTTATATCAGATTGAAGGATAAGAAAAACCCTGTTGCATAATTAAAAGGACACCCTGAGGCTTTCTGGGAAATCGGCTACTGTATTAAAGGGTAAATGTGTGGAACAGGAAGGCGTTTGTCCCACTAACCTGATTCAGGTGTTATCAACAAAGCCTAAATTAGAATTCTGCGCTTTAAAAGATACCTCAAATCGCTCTGTGGTGGAATTTCACATAAATGTTAGTAAGAATTCTGAGCGTTTCTTAACACGACTGACCGTAGGTGATGATGAGGAGGATGAAGGGCTTGTTGCGCAGCAGCCTGAGGATGGAGGCGGTGTACGAGTACTGCTCGGGCGGGATGCTGCGAGCCGTGGCCTGGGCCTGAGTCGGCGGCAGTTTGGGCCGCTCCTGGAAAACTGGCACAGGCGGAGACGCCAACAACGTGAGAAACGTACAAATAAAAACGCTCCCAAAGTTAAGTTGAAACAGAGCCGACAACAAAAAAAAAAAAAAAGAGCTTCGGCCACGAGCGACCACATAAATCCACCCAAACGGATCTTTAACGAACATGTTTATTCTGTAACAAGACTCTCAGTTTAAACCTGCTGAAGAGCAACTTTCAAGAAATCTTTACCATATCAGTGTTTAAAGCTGTAGTTCAGATCTTTTGGAGTGAGGTACTGTGGAAAGTTGATGAACAATCAATATCTCACCTGTTGTAGATAGCTCTTTGAACAAGCTCAGTTTGGAGAAAGTTTAATTAGTGGCTCATTAGTAGATTGTCGTCATTTAAGTCTTACACAGTTATTCTGGCAGACGTTTGATGATATTCTTGAAGAAAGTGCTCCAAGCCAAACCAGAAGGGCTACTGCTAGCTGCTGCTGCTGCTGCTGCTTGTGCTAGCAAATCACAACAAAATTTGACATAAACAGCCACGTGATGCAACGCTGTCAGCAATGTAAAGGTTTCTTAAATTGCTTTTGCATGAATGGCAATAAAAAAACTTTAAAGTGAAGTTGTTTATAGACACTTTGGTCTGGGCTCAGACCGGACTATCCGTTAGCTCATCGGTCCACTCAGAATTAGACATTTTTTGCCCAACTGAGGTCGCTCAAAGAGCTAACTACAAGAAATAAGATATTTTACAAGATTGGAACTGTTGCTATAAATGTTTAGCTGGTTTCACAAGCAAACCAGCTAAAAACTACCCTCTAAAATGTTTACGGACTCATCCTCCTTAAAGAAGAGCTTGAGAGGCGCCTCCACATGAGTTATACTCCTAACTGATGACAGCGAGCGTTTGAGGTGAGCCGGTTCAGTTGGGCTCATCCAGACCTCCAGGGGACACACACACACACACACACACGCCTGTCTTTGTGTCTTTCTTGAGCCTGAGCGAGGCCGGCCTTTTTCTCCTGACCGTCTGTGTGACCAGTTCTCACTAATCCCCACGCTTTCACACAGCTGCTCCGCGGGTGAAAGCGCAGTCATTCCCATTCCAGCGTCATCTTACAAAACCCGTCCATGCACGCCTGTCATTGCTTTACAAGGAAGAAATCAGTTTGCTTTGCAACCACCTTTTTTTTTAAGCAATCACACTGAAAAAAAAAAAAAAAAAACTTGCTATTTATTCCTTTTACAACCTGGTGTTTCCCCTCAGTCAGCCAACTGTAACCAGTCACGTTTCACTGCAGCTCACCGCCTCGCCTCTGAGGTTAACTCTGTTTTTAAACCAATGTTCTGTCGCCTCTCTGCATGTACTTTATGCAAATCCCTCAGAAGGGACTTTGTCTGCCCTGCTGACTCACTGGCCTCTTGCTACAGATGGCTCTGCCAGCAGGACAACCCTCGCACATGGCATTTTGCACACAAGCACGACCGTGTTTAAGTGTATATGTGTCATCCCATGAAACTACTGCTGACAACCAACTGGGAGGGAATCGTCTCGCTAGAGTAACCAAGAGGCGTATTTGTTGCTTATTGACATTTCTTCGGCTTTAAAGGGATCAGTAACATGAGCTGAAGAAGGTTTATGACCAACGACTTTGCTGAAGTTTGTTGAAGAAGCCGAAACTGAACTGTCAAATTTAAAACAAGCTGAACAGAAGCTTGAAAGTGCAAAACTCCAGGTGAAAGCTAACATTAGCGCAACCGTTGCTAAAAGCAAACATTAAGAAAACCCTAGCTAAAAGTTAAAATGAGCAAAACTGAAGCTTGAAGCTAAAAGCAGCACAACAATAAAATTAGCCAAACTGTAGCTAAAAGCTAACAAACGCAAAACTACCTAAATGCTAAAATTAGGAAAACTGTAGCTTAAAAGGTAAAATTAGCAAAATTGTAACTAAAAAGTAAAGCCACTTCAACAGTAGCTAAAAGCTAACGTTAGTAAAATCTTAGCTAAAAGGTAACATGCCAACAGCTGATAAAAGCCAAAATTAGCAAACAGTAACTAAAAGCTAAAATTTACAAAACACTTACAACTGAAAATTTGAACATAAACTGTAGCTAAAACCTAAAATTAGCACAGCAGTAGCTAAAAGCTAAGATTAGCACCACAGTAGCTTAAAGGTAAAAAGATCCCTAATTGTTTCATTATCACTAGCAAAAAATGAGCAAAATCAAAGCTAAAAGCTAACATTAGCAAAACTTCAGCTAAAAAAGTTAACATTAGCACAACGGTAGCTAAAAGCTAAAAAAAAAAAAAAAAAAAGACTAACTCAGAAAACACGACTCACTCTACGGTCACACGAGGAAAGAATGAGCTAAAGTTTGCATTTGTGAGCAGCTGAGTCCACGACAGGACCCCGAGACCCGACGCTAACCTGCACTGACAGTAGAGTCAGTCTGAATGTTGGAAAAGCTTTTACAGGAAGCCTTTTGTGTGAAGGAATGCTGACGAGCGCCCCCCCCTCCTCCCCGTCTCTGCCCACACGAGACGAGACAGATGCATTCTCAGGGATTATCGGTTGATTATTTGCTCTCTTTATACTATTAATTTACCTTTTCTCTAAGTGGCACAGCAGAAAAACCCAAGCCTTCCTAAGAATATACCAAGTAAAGGTTGTTTCGTATGAAGCGTTCACATCTGGGTAGAAATGTCAGAGTTGAGGGTTGAAGAACAAAATGGAAACTGCATGATCTACAGAAATACTAAGTTCCCTCTTTTTTTCCCCAAACAACATTTTTTTAGCCTGTGCGTCATCAGAAATCATTCCACTTCCCTCGACCACACCATGCTGAGTCGTTTTTGTGATCTTCCTTTATTTCTGATGCATCTAATAGTGATGTAAAAAAATAAAACTGATCATTACAGTACAGGGGAGCCATTCGAGCCCTGAAGGAACTATCATTACAGCACTTTTCTTTGTGAATCTCCCTGCTGCGGACCTCTGAATATATAGCACTTTTAGTAGGCGTGTGTAAATTAAAACCATCATTGCAAAGAATGAAGAATTCCCATTTGCCCGGACAATAAAAAACGCACTCCTCCTCAAAGTTTGAGGTGTCGCTTGTGCATTTTCACTCCCTCGATTGCTTCACTGACCTCTTATTTCTTTATCCATTCAAAAAAAATAATAAACAAAAATAATAAACTGTACAGTTACACTGTACTGTATGAAAAATTACATTTATTCAAATTCAATTTGCATCAGTTCAGAAACTGATGAAGCTGCAAAAAACACACGTTACCCTTCGTGGGGACTAGCCTCGAAGAGTTTCGGTTTTATCTGCAGAGGTTTTTGGTTATCTACCCTTGAGCTTTCTGATTTCACTCCAACATGATGGAGGTGAACAGAGGGTGGATTGTTCCTCATTGTGCACTTTGTTTCTTACAGAGCAGCCTGTCTGCACACTGCGAAAGGAGGAGAGTAAAATGGAACGGGACTTTGTTATTAAGGCATATTTATGCAAAAGTGTCAAAGCAAACCTTATTTCTACTGCTGTAGCTGTCAAAGCATTAAATCAAACACATCCTGATGCACACTGTGACTAAAGGCTAAATGGTTTAGTGATTAAGAGCTAAATCATATTGCAATTAAAGGCTAAATCATAACACTATTAAGGGCTGAACAGTATTATGATTAGGAGCTAAATTGGATCATGATTTAGGGCTGAATCGAAATATGATGAAAGGCTGAATTTAGTTGTGATTAATGGTTTAGTTGTGAACATGGTTCCAAACTATGACCCTAACTGATCCTAACTACGACCCACTGTTGATCTTTGTGACTTCTATGCTCCGAGCATCAAAACTGCTGCAGCTGGTGCTCTGGAAAAAAAATGAGTGGGAGAAGTGAATCACATCAACACTAACCTTTTTTAGTACTTAATGACTACTTTGATTTGTAAAAAAAAAAGCTCTTGGAAAGGCTTTGAGGGGCATTTGAAATATAACCAAACTTTGATTGCTAAAATGAGGTTACGCTTAGCTTATGATAAAAGAATCACAAAAGAAAAGCTGTGTCTGTGGGGTGAGGGAGGCCGAAGACTCCAGGACATCACGACAGGGGCGAGTGAGATTAGTTAGCCGTCCTTGAGACGGAAAAACAAGCTGCTGCAGCTGTTTTTGCGCAGAAACCCCTTTGTGTGTCCGTCTTTTTCTGCAACATCAAAGTTCCGGTGAGAGAAACGAAATGGTGAGGCGAGATTCCTCTGAAAGGAATAAACAATAAATACATGGTTCCTCAACAGGCACCAACAAAATTAACCAATTATTGTTCAGGTTTTTTTTTTAAAGAAAGAACATTGAACCAGAATCTCACAAAAAGAAACAAGTAAAGAATTCCCAGCCTTCTGTGCTCCGTGGATCTTACCGAAGACAACCAGGATGAAGAGAAACGTCGCCACTCCTGCCGTTATGTAGAACATGATGCTGATGTGATGAGCCAGCTCGTCCATGTCGTCCACGTTAGGCACCAGAATCGGAGGCACGAGGAACCCGATGGCGATGCCCAGCTGCGTGGAAAGAAACGCGATAAAAACAACGAGAGAAAAGAGTTCAGAGGAGAAAAGCAGCGCTGCTTTATTGTTCATATTCTATTTAAAAACTCAACAGAGCATCTTTTCACCACTTTTCTTTTCAAATATTTCCCAGTCTTGTTCACGCTGACTAAAATGTTTTGCACATTTTGAGGTTTAAAAAAAAACATTACATACTATGAGAAACTTATGTTATGATAATTAATTTAAATGTAAGCTTGAACTTACAGTATTATTATTATTATTATTATTATTATTATTTCAAAATAAAGAAGTAAAGCTGCCTCCAGTGCATGATGTAAAACGTGACCTCGGGTATTTGATGTTAAATATTAATTATGCCGCATAATTTTTTTTTTAACCATGAACAGACAGTTTTTGTCAATAAATGTCAAATGTTGTCAAACATTATTGACCCATGACCCATTTAGGAGAGTTACACTTTTTATTTTCTTAAATCTGCAGAATCTAAACAAAACATTTTGAATAATAAAGAAGGAAATTAAATGAAAGCTTGGAAAAAAAAATATAAAAAAGACTGTTTTTTTGTCTGATTTTTACAGTAAGACAGCCCTGTGTGACTCTGGTGTCCCATCCTGTTTTACATACAGCTAATGTGCAGACGCTGCAGCAGTGCAAGGTTTTAATTTCTAATTAATCAGATTTTTCAGGCAAACCTGATTCCCCAGAACTCCGATGGAACAAGCAGTGGAAACCTCCTGCTCTCCGAACCACACCGAGGCCAGATAAGAAGGAATGCCAAGAACGAACACGGTGGCCACCGAGCACACGAACTGGCCGAAAAAGGTGACGGGGAACATATCTGGGCTGGCGCTGCCGATTTTAATCCAAGCCCCGATGCAGTTAAAGGCTGCCCCGACGAGCACGACGTCCCGGATGCCCCTGTTGTCCAGGAGCCAGAGGACGGGCAGAATCAGTGGGATGTAGGTGAGCAGGTAGATCAGAGACAACCAGTCAATAGCCAGGGCGTCGATACTGTAGAAGCACATGAATATGTTACTTATAATGCCGTACTGGAGCCACATGAAAGCATTACTGGCTGAGACGCCGCTGAAGAGGAACAGCATGGCCCAGCGGCGGTGGTACAGTTTGGTCCCAGCCTTCGGGGCGGCCGGCTGTGCTCGCTCACACAAAGCCCCGATGTCCAGCTGGGAGCCGGCGGAGAGGGATCTGCCCAGGGGCCCCGGGCTCCACTCCACCGACGCTCCCCCCGGAGAGAGAGTCTTCGCAGGCCGTCCTTTGACAGCGACCTCAGAATCTGCACGGTTTCCTCTCAGCGTACTGTTGTCCGGCATTTCAACTATAAAAGCGTGCCCACCTCCCCACCCTTAACCCTCAGTCCAACTGGCTTTTAGTAATCCGGAGTCCTGAGTGCAAAACTGCTCGGAGCGGAAAGATGCAAGAAGAAACGAGTGCTGCTGGACGGGTGTATCGTGTCCCCTCTCACCACGTGTGACGGAGCCTTTTCGCTGCGTGGCCACACATTCATTACCTTCAGCCCCGTCATGTGACGTTTATATAGAAAAGTCCCCCATCTGTACCAAAATCCCCTCCCACCCAGTCAGATTTCGCAACCGCTTCACTAATGTCCAGAAGAAACCCGCACACTTCGCAGATGAGCCTTAATGCCAATGTGAGGAAGTCGCAGCCAAAGGTTAATCTTTGTCTTGTTTAAGTCTTTGTCATTGCTCAACATATTTGAGGTGGTTACTGTACGTGCCAACGGCGTAAACAGGACTTAAAAAGCTGTCCGTCTGTCAGAAAGTCTAAAAGGGTTTGCTCATACTTACTGAAAGCTGCACCCGAACTCCGGCCACATTTCGAGCACAACACGATGACTTTTCTTTGACATTTACAGCAGAGTTGATGCTGAGGTGACTCAAGCGTTGTTTACTCTGAAACTTTTTTTTGTGTGTGTGTGTGTGTGTGTTAGTCGGTGGCGTCGATGTGATGAACGCCAACAACGGCTCTCTGCCGATCCCCGCACGCCGTTTTATGTTGCCGCTCAGGAGAGTTTGGGCCTCTTCTGCCGCACCGAGCTGAACCCGATCGGTTCCACAGCAGCTAAACTCGAGCGGGTGCATTGTTTTTTGTTTTTTTTGCGAGAACGACTGGGAAACATTACGTTAGGAATGCTGTTATGGAAAAAAGTACTCCGAGCACAATGGACTGGTTGTGTTCCCCTACTCTACGGCGCATCGACAGTCATCTTTACTTTACGTACGCTGCTGTTGTTTTATAATTGCGCCGAATGTGGCCGTCTCAGCAGATCACTGATGGAATTAAAGGCCACAAAATGAGAAGCACGCGAGCGAAGGTTACCAGCAGAATAATAGCGTGGAATTTATGCCTGAACCAAAAGCTGCAGATCAGGTTTGAGCACTTGAGTTTGACCGTGGAGTCTTCGCATTGATTTGTGTGCACGGCCCTTCAGCTAACTCGCTCGTGCAGTCAGAAAGTCTAACTGATTACTACAAAGAAGACAACACCGACCTCGCTAACCTGACAAATGAGATGTAAGGCCTATTTTAGCCGAAAACCTTGAGATTGAAACAGTTGTGATATTTTTACATATACATACAAACCACCTTCATAAAGGATGAGCAATCATGTGCCCTTAGGTGTGTTTGTTTGTGTGTGTATGTCCGTTAGCAAAATATTTCACGACAGAAGACAAATTTTAATGAAACTCTGAGAAAGTCATCACTCTGATTCAAGACGTCCGCCTCAACTAAACAACCTTAGCAAAACCTGTTGGAGCCGACCCTGCCTGTCTGTTAGCAAAACATCTCATGAACCAGTGGGTAGATTTTAACAAGACTCTCATAAAGTAATCATTGGATGGACATATACAGCTGATTAACTTCTGGAGTCAATCAGAATAAAGATGGTCGCCACAGCTAATCAACCTTGGCAAACACAGAAATAGCTATGGCACAGTCAATTTACCAGATACTGAGCTTAGATTTGATGTGGTAGTAGCTGAGAGTCGTCCTCAACACATACTCTGAGTGCTAACAAATTGGACGAGAACTTTGTTTGAAACTTTGATATTATTAGTTGCTGTCAACCTTGTCTCTCTGTTAGCAAAATCACTAATGAACTATTTTTTAATGAAAACTCTCATAAAGTAATCAGTGGATGTACATCTACAGCTGATTTATTTTTGGAGTCAATCAGATTCAAGATGGCCACCACAGCTAGTCAATGGCTATGATTTTGGTTAGGAGCGCCTGGTAGTAGCCGAGAGTCATCCCCATCCCTTAAACAGACTGAACAGACAGCATACAAGGAGGCAGGGAATGTGTATTCATTAAAGGAATGCTAGTTTTTAATTTTATTTTAGGGCACCAATGGCGGCCATAGAGATGATTTAACGACCACTTCTGGCCCTCGGGCCGTCTTTTGGCCGTTCGCATCTCAAAGCCGCACGAGGCAAACAAGTCAAATTGCCGATTCTTTGTGACACGCCTGTCCGGACCGAGTCGAAACCAGAAACCAGCCCGACCTGCTTACATAACAACCCGCCGCGCGCGCGTCACCTGATTCCCGAAGACCCCGATGGAGCAGGCGGTGGACACCTCCTCCGAGCCGAACCACACCGACGCGATCCTGGACGGCATGCCCAGGATGAAGACCTGCGCGAGCGAGCAGCAGAACTGGCCCAGGAAGGTGACCGGGAACAGGTCGGGCCGGACGCTGGCCACCTTCACCCACGTCCCGGCGCAGTTGAGCGCCGTGGCCACGAGGGCGACGACCCGGAGCCCCTTCCTGTCCAGCAGCCAGGTCACCGGGAAGATGAACGGGATGTAGGTCAGCATGTAGATCATGGACATCCAGTCTATGGTGAAGGCGTCCACGCCGTAGAACCGGGTGAAGATGTTGTTGATGATGCCGTACTGGATCCACTGGTACGAGTTGCACAGCGAGTAGGAGCTGAAGAGGAGCACGATCATCCAGCGCCGCCCGTACAGCCGGGTGGGCGCCGGAGCCTCCAGGCCGTCCGCGCGAGCCTGATCGCCGGGCAGCGCCTCCAGCCGGACGCGGTGCTCCTCTGGGTCCTCCTTGCTCGGCTCCCCGTCGACTTTAATGTTCATGTCTCCCATGGTTGCGTTTGTCGTTCGCGTTCGGGTCTCAAGTCATGGGTCCACCCGCTTGTCCACCCGCTTCGTGCGCTCTCCTCGACGTGGTGGGGGGGCGGCTAAAAGTGTCTGGAGCTCATGATCGCGTTCGCGCGCGTGTGTGTGGGGTTATTATTCCCGGGAAAACACAGGCCGCGAAAAGTGCATGATTTCAACAAATAATCAAAAAATAAAAAAAAAGTTGAGTCACAGCAAACCTCCCGGGATCAAAAGATCAGTCTTTTTGTTTTGTTTTTTTTTCTCTCTCATTTCCTTCCCGAAATAGTTTCGGAGTCGAACCGCTGGGCTCGGGTCACTCAGACGCTGAGCGCTCGGGCTGCGAGTGAAGAACACGTGAACGGGATTAATGAGTGAGTTTTCCACCCACGAGTGTCAACACGTGTGGACCTCCAGACCCGGACCTGAAACCCCGCCGATTGCAGAATCCCACGTCGCTTCAAGTCGGGCTTAAGGGCGGAGTTTGATCAGGTTCTGCGCTTGGTGCGAGTCTGTATGGAGACCGGCTGCTGCCACCCGAACCGACCCCACGGTCACGGTGCCGTGGCATGTGGCAACACAAAGTCATGACTGTGCGCTTTTAAAGTCATGTTTATCAAACACAAAGTCAATATCGTTAAAGTCAAAGGCAAAATTTTGGGTTAAAATGCCACAGTTGAAAAATAAAAAAGGCCAATTATGAGATGCTAAGTCATAATTATGAGATTAAAAACGTCACATGTTAAATACAAAGTCATATTTATGCAATGAAAAGTCATTCTCAGGATTTTTAAAGCCATAACTATTAGGCGCTAAATCATTACGGCATACAAAGTCAGAATTATGAGACAAAAAGGTCAACAAATGAGATACAAAGTCTTATTTATGAAATAAAAAGTAATTATCATGAGACACGGTCACATTCATGAGTTACTAAATCATTATTGTGAGACAAAAAGTCATATTTATCAGACACTAAGTCATATTTATGAGATTTAAAAGTCAACCTTGAAATACAAAGTCATGTTTATAAGAATGTGGTTACAATTAGGAGTTAAGTTGTTAATTATTTTGTTTTAATGATAAAATAATGAGGCACTTAATCATTATTATGAGATACCTAATCGTAACTATGAATTTAAAAGTCATTGTTAGGAGTTTTAAAGTCAACTCTGAGTTTCAAAATCATTGAAATAGAAACAGAGTCATAAATATGTGATATAAAGTCATTATTCTGAGGCAAAGTTGTGACTTTAAAACTCGTAATCCTGACATACATATGAATTTCTTTTTTTATTCAAGTGGCACAAAGAGGCTTCTATACATTCCAAAGGCGTGTGAGAATATCTGATATAATGCTAGCAACTCAGTAATAAAATATACCAGTTACAGCCACTTTATTACACTCACTTCCTGCTTTAATACACTTAACGAAAATGAGTCGTTTCTTCAGGTCACCGTAACCCGGGTGCGTGAACGCCTCAGTTGTGTTCAAGGACCGGGGGGGAAGAACTTCCACACGAGGCAGCCGACAAACGACTAGTTTTCTGTCTTTATAAATATAAACTTCATCTCTCACAATTGGTAAACAGCGCCATCTAGGGACTCCCGTCAGCAGGACAACAAAAGAAAACATCTGTCACTTGTTCGTTATCAGCACCTGGAACAGACTTGCAAAAAAAATAAAAGAAAAACAGGAGCGAGAAGAACGAACCAAAAAAAAAAAAAAAAGGTGCTCTGAAGGTCATAGATGATCAGTCCCAAAAAGCATCACATTTAACAATAATAAATACTTCTGCTGGGTCTTCCTGACACTGATTTTTCACCCGTAAACGAGTCGAGTCCCTTCTCCCTGCGCCGCCTGGTTCGCTTGAAGGACCTCGACTTTACATTCTTTTTGTCCACAATCAACGTCTGTCGAAACGAAACGGAATAAAATCCTGAGCATTTACACATAACAAACACAGAACTAATACTCGGAGCGCAAGACATGACACCATGACACGTCGGGGGTTGGGGATGGGGGGGTTCTCCAGCACTGAAAGATAAGCACAATTTACAGAAAAACGTGGGTCACCTGAGCGCAAGCTGTTATTCCCTCAGTGTAAACATTGACTGGTTGATTTCGAGCTATTTCAGTTCACGATCGGAAAGCGTGGGAGAAAAAAAATAAACAAAACAAAAAAGAAAAAAAGTAAGCTGAAGCAACAAAATAAAAAATAAATAGTTACAGTCATGTTATAGCTCCCTGCTAGCAACTACAAGACGCGTCTCGGGTCAGTCTTTTCTCCGCTGAGGTGGGTCTTCGGTTGGGCAGCGTGTCCTCAGGGGTTGGGGGCCGGGTCAGCGCTGGTAGTGTGGGACAGCAATGTGCTGGCGGTGGTAGCTGCTTTGGTGGGGGGGGTAGAGCAGGTCGGGGGTCTGCGGGGCCAGCCCGGTGCACAGGGGCTCGTGGCTGCTCAGGACGGACGACAGGTAGTTGGCCTCCTCTGTCAGCTGCTTCACCTCCTTCCTCAGGGCGGCGTTCTCCTTCTCCAGGTTCTCGCTCTCCTGGAAACACGTCAGGCGGGGGGGAGGGGGGTTAGAGTGTAATCAGGACTAAATGACATCATACGTCTCAAAGAGGTGTGTGTTGGCGCTTTAAAGCGGCGGTTTAGATCGTTTGAAGCGGGGGAGTTCTGCAGAAACGCCACGAGCAATTAATGTCTTACCTGTTGGAGACAGCTCTTTGCAAAGCCCCAGTTTGAAGAGGCGGAGCTTAGTTCTGACCGGATTAGTGACTCGGAACGTCAGTTTGGCGTTACCCGGTTATTCCAGCAGAAACGCCGGAAAGTGCTACAGCTAGCTGCCGCCGATATTTAGCTCCGTAAATAACCAAAGGATTCGATCGTGGAACCATGGCGACGCTAAGAGTGTCTAAAAAAGGCTTTCGCATGAATCACTATGACGGTTTTGAAATTAAAGCTGAAACGGGAGGTTTTATCTCCGCTAACCGTTAGCTCGTCCATCCGGTCAAAGTTAAAATCTGTTGTTTTTTTTTTTTTTAAAGCCAGGGTCATTCAAAGAGCTGTCTGCTGTACAGGCCGAAAACAAGGAATGAAAACGATTTAAAACCGTTTTGGTTTTGAGGCTGCAGTGCTCCAAAGAAACCAGCTGGGCATCAGAACGTCCAGCAGTGTTTCTGAAAACATGCTCCTCTGCGCTGTAACGTTTCGTCTTTCTAACGCCAGGAAGAAGTAAAGCAAAATACCCACAATTCCACAAGTCAAACACTGATTGTTCATAACCCTTTGACAGAACCGCACTTCAGAAGATCTGAACTATCCCTTTAACCTTTTTATCCCAGGTGTCTGTATAAAGGGCTCTAAATGTACAGTAACAAAATGAGCGAAACATTTCTTGTCCTGAATTTCTGCCACAACATCAGTTCTGCCTCTTAATGTAATCATTTTAACACTTGACAGATTTGATTAGGCAAGAAACTAAACCTTTTATTTTTACGATTTTATTTTTTAGTGGAGTTTAGTGTGCAATAAATAAAAAAAAACTCTTCGTGAATAATTTCATTTGGAAGAAAACCTAAACTTTTGTACCAGTGTTTAGGCTGTTCTTGAGCCAGCGTCTTAATGTAAACAGTAAAGCCGTCCAAAAAAAAAAAAAAAACAGTAAAAATGTTCAGTTTTAGCTAAATGAGACTAAAACCCCAAATATGTTCAATAAGAGCTTCAGCACAATATTCTAAGCAACGTTCCACGATGTTCGTTTTGTCTCAGTTTCTGCAGATGTTTTTTCATGTATTTCAACTTTGTTTTATTAGTTTTTAGTTTTGCTTTGGTTTGGTTTATTTCTCTTTTTTTGCAACATCCCCGTCCTGCCGCGACCCGATGCGCGCTAGACGTACAAAGAACCGGTCCGTTCCAACGCGTCTCCAGGTTCTGTGCGAATTCCCACAGAACAAGAGTGCTTTCAGCGTTCGAGGCGTTCTTTCAACAGCTAATGAAATTATTCACTCCCTTCTTTCCACTGTTGGGAGTTCCCCCATGTCACACTTCATCTAAGTCATCATTAAGGTGGAATTTTAGTTCTGTTTACAAAGAAAAACAAAAACAGGTAAATTAGGGACTATTAGCCTCAACGCTCTGCTGTGGGTAGAGTACCTGGCTGCAGAAAGAGCAGCTTCACTGGAAACGTTTCCTTTGTGCGTAACCGTTAGACAGTTATGAATAGAATCAGTTCAATGTGTGTGTATCAGCAAACACACACACACAAATATATCTGTATGCATAGATATATCACATATAGAGAAAAAAGTAAATGCTAAAAGTCACAGGTAAACAATGCAATAAAAATGTGTTAAATCGAGCTAACTTGCTTGTCTCTGGTGATTTTTCCTTCCGGCTTTTTGCTCCTCTTTCAGCTTTCATCAACAGGTTTGTGTTGTTACTGCCCACCGCCAAGAGGCGAACGGAACAATAATGGCTTTGTGTCCATCTGTTAGCAAAATATCTCACGACTCATTGGACACATTTCGGTGAAACTCTCAGAAAGTAATCACTGGATGCACATCTACAACTGATTAAACTTTGAAGCCAACGTAATTCAAGATGGCCGCCACAGCCAACTGTAAATAAAAAATACAAAAATGAGTAAAACTCAGTCAGTTTTACAGATATCAACCTAACATTTTGCTTTGTTATAGTTGAGATTGATCCCTAACACCTGCTCTGAGTGCTAACCGATTACACTAGATTTTTGTTTAAAGTTTTGCTAACAACTCTTTGGAGTCAATTTTCCTTTGTCTGTTAGCAAAATATCTTGTGAACCACAAGATGGATTTTAATCAAACTTTTAGGAAACAATCTTTAGATGCACCTCAACAACTGATTAACAGTTTGGAGCTGTTCTAATTGAAGATGGCCGCTCCAGCCGGCTGATCTTAGAAAACACAAAAATGGCTATAATTCAGTCAATTTTGAACACATTGTGCTAAAATTAGGTGAGGTAGTAGATGAGAGCCAATCACAACTTGTACTCCGAGTGCTTCTCAAGACGCAAGATCTTTGCCTAAAACTGTAGCATTAACTGTTGGAGTCGACCCTGTTAGCAAAATATCTTGTGAAGCACTGGACGAGTTGTAATGAAACTCTCAAAAAGTAATCATTGGAAGTACATCTACAACTGATTAAGTCTTGGAGTCAATCCAGTAGAAGATGGCCGCCGCAGCTGATTGGCATCAGTCTTATAACTCAGTCAGTTTCACAGATACTGAATGAGATCGAGCAGAATGGTACTTTTAAGGTTTGACCAAAATGAATATATCCCTATCGTTTCCCAAGATAATAATGTTCTATTTCTTTTTTTTTTTCTTTAAGAACTTATTATGCATCCAACCTTCGGGGCTGAAACAATAATATTTTGTTTAATTGAACTCAGATCAGTGATTTGCTATATTTATTTCAGAGGTGTGTTCTTTTATTCTGCCCGGGAGTGCGCAAACCTGTGTTGTAAGAAAAAGTACAAAACTGTGTAGCAATGGTGTAAAAAAAACAAAAAAAAAACAAAACCAAGAGAAACCACCTGCAGCTCCCCGCAGCACCATTCAGACACTTTGAGAAGCAACAGTTTCCAAAACAGCTTCATTTTTTTTTTTTTTTTTTCTCTCTGATCTTCAGCTTTGAGATACTCTGAAGCAAACTGTACGTCAGAGAGCACCGATGCAGGTTTTGTGTGGGAATGGTGGAAAGGAAATCTTCCACTCGGGTATCGAAAAGGTCATTTCACCATGACCAAAAGCTCCAGGGCCTTACTGTCAGACAACCTTTGGGCAAACCCCTGTGCATGCGTCATTTAGCCAAATACAGCCCACTGCTATCGGCTCTTTACAAGAAGTGACAGCCTTTTCTTTTTTTTTTTTCTCCCCTCCTGCCCACGGCGTTCAGCGCTCGAGCTCGTTTACACAGAAGAAAATACTACTGAAGAAACAGGAAATAAGCCACCGTGTCACAGCGAGGGAAAATTCACCTTCCTGTTTATCTAGCGAGACGATAAAAGCTAAAAACCACAGAGCATGTTGTGTGGTCCCCTGGTATTCTTTGTAAATGTGACACGGTTTAAAGAGAACGACGGCACACACACGCCGGAAGGATTCTCACACACTCGGGGCCTGTTACACAGAACCTACTACGGCCTTCTCTGGCTTCTCTGAAGGTCAAAAAATCCTTCCAGCTTATCTGATCGACTTCAGAGAATAGAGGTTCGACGGCGGCGTACGGTGGCAGCAGAAACCGAAACGAGGAAGTCACGCAGAGAGCGAGCGACAAGCTCTTAGCGTTTGTAGGTCTGATGTAGGACCCAGCTAAGGGCGACGTTAAAAACCGTCACAGAAAACGGGACGCTCCTGTCATCGCGCTCGGCTGTGCAAAAACAAAACAAAAAACATCACTGCAGTCCCCGGCGCTGGATTTGTGCCGCATAGAAGGGCGTGATTGCCCACACGTGCTAATTTATTCCTTAATCTCCTGCGAACACGAGAGAGCAGCGTCCGAGCGCAGTCCGACAGAAGACATGACACATCGCCACATGGTCAGGTAGCACTTTCTCTTGGTTTTGTAAGCGCGGCCCAAAAACAACCCAGAGGCTCGGCCGGGGAGCGTGCACCTCTTCGACTGAGCGACTGAACGTTCTCGAGAGGGCTGCGGCTGTTCGCGCACGGCGTGTGGTGTTTGCCGGGTCCTCACCAAGTGAAGGGTGTCAGCCTTCTGGGTCTGCCTCATCCTGCTCTTCTGGGCAGCGATCCGGTTCTTCTCCCGCCGCATCACCTTCTTCACGTCATCCGAGGAGCTCTGGAGGGACAAGACATAGGCTGAGTGGTGACAACGGCAGCACAAACACAAATGAAAGGCTGTGGCGTTTTGCCGGCGATGGCGGCGAGATGGAAGCGTAATGGGTCTCAGTGGCAGTTTGACAGCAGGTGCCTGACGCCCAGTGTTCGGGGCAGGGTCGGGGAGTGGCTGACTCATCGGTTAGGTGTGTCACACACCCTGTTTCATGTCCTGAGCGCTCAGATGCCTTGGTATCACAATAAGTAAACCATTTCATAACGCTGAGTCAAACTAATGAACTTGTTAAAAACCCTCCTAACGACCATGAGCTCCTAACTAACTCAGGAGCTTGTTGATGTGCACGCTTTCTGGAACATGCTGGGTGGTGGTTGGAGGTTGGCAGGCATAAAAATAAAAAAATTTAAAAAAAGCGATCCAGCTCGGAGGATCTCGCAGAACTTGCGCCAACTAAAACCAAAGAGCGACCCAAAGGTTCCCCACTAAGTTGGTGGCGAGCGACAAATGGATGCAAATCAAGCGAGCCCACACTTGATGCGAGTCATGCCTGCAGCCCATGTGTGAAGCACCCTGAGAAACTGTGAAAAGAGCCACAGTCAGAGATGCTCCGCTCTTTAGCAGATGAATCACACACATACGCGCACACAAAAGAGAGAGATCAGAGACGCGGACTGTGGTTCAGAAAGTTGGGCTGAACAGAAGTGATGGAGCACTCACCGGTCTGCTTCCAGGTGATGGGGACTTGTAGCTTGTGTCGTTGCTGTCAGAGCCCTGAGCCATAGCCAACCGCAGCGACTGAAAACCTCTGGGTTTGTCCACTTCTGCTTTGTGTCTTTAGGCTGCGCGTGTGTGCGAGAGTGTGTGTGTGTGTGTGTGTGTGTGAGAGAGAGAGAAAGTCTTTGTCGCAGAACAAGTGTTCAGAAGCGCTCTGCTTACCACTCAGTGAGTAATGAGGCTTTTTCTTCCCTCTTTTCTTTTCCTTTCTGACACTCCTCCTTCTCTTTCACCCTTCACGCCCGTGCTCTCTCGCTCTCTTTCTCTCTCTCTCACACACACACCGCAAGACTATAGCTGTCTGCCTAATTAGCTGTATCTGATGTGGCTTCTGGTAAGAATCTGGGTAAGTTGCACTAGACTGGAAGTCACATGTCTGGTGGAAAGTTAAAACACACAAGGTAATGGTGTAAATTCCAGAAAAATAACATTTTTAGAGAGTTCAGATCACACATTGAGTAAATGTAACTGGGCGGTGGTTGAAAACCTACATTTTCTGTCATGTTGGTGACACTGATTATGAAGTTTTCTGTGTTTAATAACAACAACAAAAAAAAGTTTTCTCAAGAAAAACTGTCACTTTTTGCAGCCTTTGACTGAGAGTCTTTATGGGAATGTGATGAGCGTACCCACGTAACCCCCCCCCCCTGTTATTTTTATTTTTAGTGTGTGTTTTTTAGTCTTTCGGCTCATTCGCTGCTACGTTTCGACTCAGTCCCCAAGGGACGCTACATCCCAAACGACCTCATGGATGACTGGCTCGTGAATATCGACACGTCCTTGTGGTGATTTCCACTACTGCGCCACGCTTGGAGCTTGCTTGCGACACGCCAGCTGCAAAAGCAAGTGAGGCAATGTGGAGGACTGAAGTGCATTGAGAAACGCTCAAGGGGCTCCCCAAACCCAGCCCCACTCAGAATTCCCACGGTGCCTTTCTCTGTAAATGACCGTATGCGAAGGTGTTAAAGCGTAGGGAGTCTTCGAGAAAACGTACATTTTTGAGGAAGTTAAATGTTCAGTAAATGATGATTCTTTGAGGGAGGGGGAAGCAGTGTTAAAATCTGACTTTAGCGCCAAAAAGATTTTTTTTGTGTGCGTGTTTTTTTTAAAGCCGAGGTGCCCTTTTTACTTGTTAGGCTCCTTCTTGTTTGGCCCCGTCGCGAGAAGGCATTTGGTGGTGCAAGAACAAGATTTTCTTGTGAGAAAAAAAAAAAAGAATCAGGACTAAAACAGCTTTGCTTGGCAGAACAGTCCTCCCACACAAAAACATGTTCCACCATCGCAGGAATTTTGAAAAGCTCGGGCATTTCTAATACTTGGCATTTAACGGCGTCCAAAAAGGAGTTGAGACTGTAAGAAAGAGAAAAAAAAAAAAAGAAAGCTGATTAATTCAGACGGCGACACAACAACATTCAAAAACTGAGCCGAAGGGAAACAAAACACGGCTCCGACTTTCACCAGTATTTTCTCCTCTGTTCTAAGAAATCTTAAAAAAAAAGACCTAATCGGCCTTTAGGAACTATAAAAGGATTTGCATTTCGAAGGGTTTGAGGAACATGTAATTGCTTCATAATTGTTTGTCTTTCCAAAATGTCACGTTCTTGTTGAATTCGATTGGAGACTTCTCAGCTCAGCCTTCACACGTCTCCCCGCACGACGTCCGTCCTGAATCACGTTTATTAATAGCACCAGCAGTTTGGCTCTAACTTTAGCTGTAAACACTTCTCCCGCCTGTCTCCGGGCCTGTCGTTCATGGAAGAACACTCGCCCGGGCGGCGTCAGAGATCCCCTCACGAGGAACCGACTGGAGAGGACGTGCCTTCACCTTTAGACCCCGCCCACACTACTTCCAACATTTATTAAAGTCGAGATATTTTTGTCTCGTTAGCTCCATCGACATACGCGTACTGTGACTATGCAGGACCGGAACCAAGAAGTTGAAGCCACAAAGGGTGAGCGCCCCCTAGTGGGTAGCTGTAGTACAATTTCAAAGCCCCGCCCCTTTGTGTAAGGAAACATGACCTGACTAAAAAAATGAAAATACATTTGAGAAATGCTGTTTTTTCAGTGATGATTTTTGTTGATTCCTGTACTTCCCACCTTACATCTCTAGGTTTGAACGTGTATTTTTAAAATATGTTTGGTTTCAGTTAGTTATTTCTCCATTTATAGATTTTCTTTCTGTCTCCATACATCCTGACAACAACACCAGAGTACCTATGCAGCAACATTAGGTGGCAAGAACATCCACATTCAGAAGATATCAAATGACAGAGGAAGAAGATGCAGAGCTTGTTTTTGTTGTTGTCGTCTGCTTGATCGTTTACGGTTTCCTCTCGCTTATTAACCCTTTCATGCCGTGATCGAAGCTACAGCGAGAGGATCAGAATAAAGTGGGACAAAACAGCTCCATATTTGTTCATGACTCCTCGGCACAAAGCGATGGGCTGCTGTGTGTTTTGTGTTTCTGAAAAGCTCTGCGTCTCCTGTCTGTCTGCACGGATCTACCTTGATAAAAACTGGGTACTTGCTACTATCTGAGCGGAAACTGTAAGCAGTATTAAAAATCAAGTTTTGCGATAATCTTTAAGCATCTAAACAGATTGTACTGTATTTCTGTCAGGATCGTGGACATTTGTGCCACCTAGTGGTGGGTCGTGGTTAATTCGGTATTTTGTTAAGAATGCGTGAAAATAAAGGAAAATAAAGGAATAATAAATAATAAAGTTTTATTAAAGAGACATTTTAAAATATGCTCCTTGACCAATTTTCACTTGAATTATCTGCTGAAATGATGACAACTGAGAGGAAACCGTAAATGGTGTATAACTTTCTCAGTATACGTCATTAGTCTGGAGGTTCTTGCAACTAGTTTTTGTATGAATGCGTAATCTGTTTAAAGGAAATATCCAAAGTAGTGTAGCCAAGGTTTCCTGGCCCAGTTTTTTTTAAAGCACAATTTTATAATATAATGAAGAAAAAAAAGCATTGTAATTAAGATAATCTAACAAACCAAATGTGTTTTTATACTTTAATAACATCATTCACCAATACTAATATGTTTAACTCCAACTTGCTGGATAATAAATCTTAAATTAGTCTTAAAAACGTGATTTATTTCCTGTGGTTTGCTTTGTTTTGAATTGTACCCTCTGACATTCTTGGCATTTTGTACATTGTGTCACATATATGAAGAACCTGACTAATATCGATCGCTGGCTTTAAAAAGAAAGATTTACTTCGGTCACAGCTAAGAGCAAACCTACATTTAAAAGTCTACCACCCGAATATTCACATTTCTGGTTTAAAGGAAAATAAAATTTAAAAAACGAACATTTAAAAAAAGTGAAAACAAATTGAACATTTATGAGCTTTTTGAGCTGGTTTCATCGAGGTTGCTCAAACGGATGGAAGGTTTTGTGGGGATGTAATGGCGGCTGTTCGTCAGATGGAGGCGCTGTAGCACAAGTGACACAAGCTACTTTGTGGAGAAATACAAAGACAGAAAAGCTGCTGTGTGTAAAGATGTAATATTTGCTGTTTGTGTTGTGACAGTAGTTCAGTGGTGAGTGTTAAAAAGACCGAGTCTCGCTGTCTTACTCAGGCTGAACTGCAGCGTCTATTCACGGGCGCGATCCCACTACTGAGCGGTACGGGGGCTTTGACCTGCTCCGTTGCCGACCTGGGCCGGTTCACCCCTCCTTAGGCGACCTGGTGGTCCCGGGCTCCCCCAGGAGAACCATATCGATATCGAACTTAGTGCGGACACCCGATCGGCATAGTCCACTACAGCTCAGAGCTCCTGAGCTCAAACGATCCTCCAGCCTCAGCCTCCCAGCAGCTTGGATTACAGGCGCGCGCCACCACACCCGGCGAGGACACGTCGTTCAAAACCGGCAATTTAACTGTCGGCGTGGTGACGTCACCGAGAATGACATCAAGCGGTGAAGAAACGGAACTGCAGCCGTTACCAGTTTTTAGGCGATAGTAAAACAAAACATGACTAATGATGGATAAACTGAAATATGATGCATTTCTCAGGTCATATATCATATAATAGGTTATCTCTGTTCATTTGCTGTTTGCACATCTTATTTTTGCTTCAACTTTCAGCCTGTTTCTTCAAATTTTGTTTAAGGTCACACTGCACAACCATTGCAAAATAAACTACAAGCAAATTGTCTGCTTGGGTTGAGACGACACATAATTATATGTTTTTAATACAACTGAGTAAATGCCCTAAATTTTATAAAAATGTAAAACAAGGACAGTAACCACAAAATATGAACGATGGCAAATTAATTTTTTTCAATTTTATGGAAACAACACACCTCTAACAACGTTGTTTTTCAATGTGAAGCATCTTTTCTTCTTTTGACAACAGCCCATAACTGTCTAGGTGCTAAAAAGACCACTTGCTTTAGTCTTTGGAGCAGAATGTTCCTGTTCTTGTCTGTTTCTAGCTGTTCAACAGTCTTCGGTCTTCAGTGCTGGATTGTTTAAATGAATGGGAGCATATGTCGTTCTAAAAACTGTACATAGTTTTCGTCATTGATGGTATCTATCCAGATGTGTAAGCTGCCCATGTTATAGAGACTAATGCACCCCCACACCATCAGAGAGGCAGGTTTTTGAACTGTGCACAAACTACAGGCTAAGTGGTCCCTCTCCTCTTTTGAACAGAGTATTTAGCATGTGTGGTTTTCAAAAAAAAACATTTTTGATTAGTCTTACCACAGAACAGTTTTTCTCTTTGCCTCGGTCCATTTGAAATAAGCTTTGATCCAGAGATGATGGAGACATTTCTGGATGGTGTTCACATCTGGCTTCTTATTTGCACAATAGAGCTTTAACCTGCTTTTGCAATGACAAAATGCTGTGTTTACAGACACTGATTGGTGGAAATCTTCCTGAATCCATGCAGTGATGTCCAGAACAGAATCCGACCTGTTATTAATGCAGTGGCCCCTGAGGGCCCGAAGAACACAGGTGTCCAAAATTGTTCTTCAGCCTTGACCTTTGAGCTCAGTTTAAACGTATTGTTTACTATGTTCCATTGGGAATAAACTAAGGGTTCGTGAGATCATTGCATTCTGCTATATTTACTTTTTACACTATGTCCCAACTTTCCCTGAATTTGGGTTGTATTTGATCATCAACCGAGAACAAATAAACCTGAAAAGTTGACCGTTTTCTCAAAAATGTCTTTATTTTTACAGTTGGAGGAATTATTAAGCACAGATTTGATTGGTTTGTTTTACATAACAATCACTGAGTGACCTGTACAGTTTTAAAAAATGTAATCAATATTAGAAGCATTCCATTATTTATTATTGTATGATGTTGCATGGGTTGAGCCTGACCTTATCCTCAAATAAAAAACAAAGCCTCAAAATAACAGCCAATTCTCTTTTTTTCTTTTGATTTTCACAAACGTAAAAAAACCCCAAAAAGATGGTGACAGTGTTGACATAGAGGCATCTTAAATAACAGCGAACAAAAACTGATATGAAATAAATACAAACGTCTGGGTTGAGTCTTAAATATTCTGAGCGTATCGGCAAAAACTCAACCCCCGACTTACAAAACACTTAAGATCAGTCCGAACAGTACTTTAAAAGAAATATAGAAACGGTTACGTCTACTGACAGCGCTCCAAACACAGAGCTAAAGAACATCTTCCACAGCTTCGGGCTTCTGTCAGGCTGTCAGGACCCAATTAGCTGCGAGAGAAAGAGACAGAAAATATTAGATTTAGCCAGAGATGCACAATTTACACCAATGCATACATAATCAGCGCAGAAACATACAAATAGGTCCGCAGAACAGGAAATGTTAAAATTAGGTGAAGTTGTGTTGAGTAACAGTAACTCTTTGTTGTGGAATTTATATTGTCTTTAAAAAAAAAACGAGAATAATGCAATTAACTCGAGTCTTGTGATGACATTTTACTGATGTGATACCAGAGACTCAAACATCAAGCAGATGCAAGATGAATAAACCAGCACTACGCCAGAACCACAGTTCTCGTAGTGCGCCGTGCACGCCGGGGGCAGTCCCTTGTGGTGGGAAACGAGTTAGATTCAGGGTTACATGGTTTTCTTGTGACAGATGTGCTTACACAATGAGAACATTTGCTTAAAACAAAATGTTCTCAAGCAGCTTTCAGATTCAGCGACCTTCATCAGAACAGCTTTTTTTTTTTTTTTTTATTGACCTTGTTCGGTTTCCATGACAACACGAATTTGCTTTGAACAGAGAGTTTATTTTAGCCAATTTAGTTTAGTTTTCACCACAGGGGTTTATGTTTACATGAAGGAAGATCTATTAAAAAAAAAAAAAAAAAGGTTAAACTTGACAACTTCGCTGAAACAAACATGGTGTATTTCTCTTCTCTGACGTTACGTGGTGGTGTCACCTGCTCTGTGCTTTTGTCCACTTCAGGGCGTGTCGGGGAGGCACGGCTGTCGTCGGGTGGTAGAAGGTACAACCGGCTCGTTTGCACTGCGTCGCAAAGCGGCAAGGCTGTAAAAGAAGGCGAGCAGAAGTTACACCTGTTCAGAGTTTACAAGCAACAGTGTACTTGTTAAAAAAAAAAAAAAAAAAAAAGTGGGCGTGCAAAGCCGCTTCTGTCGGTTACCTTCGGGTGATAAAATGGACAGTCCATCTTCTTGCACTCTGGGAAGAAGCGGCACACGCTTGCAGTTTGCACCAGCTGCACTGCTGTGAACACGGACCAATTATTAGAAGGAAAAACACCTGCAGCAGAATCAGAGGCTTTTGTTTATATAAACTCATCTTTACCCAAAATACAACTCTACCACACAACCTAGATTCTTATCAGTTGCTAAAACAAACACTAAACCCTGTTGTCTGCTCGGCGCCCTGAACCCCATTTATAAAAACGATCACCCTTTTGGCAGAACCTTAAGCCCTTTACACCAAGTTAGACACATTTTGCAAACAGATTTTCACTCACTAAAACACATTTTGTGAAGCACTTGGGTTGCAGTGCAGGCAGCAAAAGTGTAAACCCAGTTAAAGCGCTGGTGTCTCAACTTAAAACAACAGCAACTCAAAACAGATCACACACGTGGCTAACGGTGTGAACCAATATAAGACAGTACAAGAAGCTCTGGTCATTTCAGTTTCACCGTGGATAGGAACAACCTGAGAGGCAGAGGAAGACTAAGAGGAGGAAGAGGACGTACGAGACAAAGAAGAATTATTTCAGATGAAATAACCGTCCATGTTCACAGTACGACTCAATACAGCTCCGTAAAAAGGTGCTTCATTACACGTGTTTTCCAATATACTTGTAGGCTTAGTACTGCACGCACTTTCTGGTAACTGCGTGTTCTTTTTGTAGAACCATAAAACTGCACCATCGGGGGGAGGGGGGGAAGCCATGTTGTCCTCACACCAAGAGACCCTCATTGTTGACAGGGTCGGTCAGAACAACACAATAAAACAGCTTGAAACACAGCAGAAAATCTTTGAAGACCATGTGAATTTTCAGCAGTGCCAGCCTTCCCACCACTGATCGTGTCCTATATAGTGTTTTTTTTTTCTTTTCACTACAAACGCTAAACGGGAGTTTTGTTTTGAAAGTGCATTTTCCTTTTGTGGACAATAAAAGGTGATTTCAAAAGCTTTATGATCTGGTCATCGTGTTTGCCTTTGTTCTACGTTGTGTGTAATGACTGTTCGGTGGTGTTTTTTTCACTCTGATCGACCAGGGGGTCTCGTCTGACAACAACTGTTTGGTTATGAGCGCTGAAGCGTTTCGAGGCAGTAGTTGGGTTTAGCAGGAAGAGTCGGAGGTTTTGCTTCAAATCTTTGGGTGGGAATTTCTTCTGCTGCCACCAAAAATAGATCAGTCTGCAGCCAAACACCAAAACCTACAGTTTCTCCGCAGCTATAGCAGAGGAAAACCCCAACATCAGCTTCCAGGACCAGGCTCTACTTTAAATCCTGTCCAGAGACGTACAACAACTAAGCAAACAGAAATAAATTGCGGTTTCAAATCTTTATAATGTTTTCAGAAACTTATCAATAAATGATCCGTTGTGAAGCACGGCCGCATTCAGTGAATGAGCTCCTGATTTTTGAAGATTATGTGAGGCGAATTTAATCTCACAACCTTCCTGTCAAGTTCTGCATCAGCATTCTGTCAAATTATTTAATTTACATAAAAACTGACTGAGCAGCAATCAGGAGAATTTTGTTTTCTGTGTATTTGAGCAATTTTCTTAAAAAAAAGGAAATGTTTTTAAAGTATTTTATTTTGAAAATTAGCTTACCAAACAAAATTTTTGTGCCTCAATAGCCTTTTTATTTTAGCATTGTAATCATCTATTTAATGGCACCTATTTCTTGGGTAAATGGGAGAACTTTGAGCTAAGCAGCACAAATAATCAGTTTCACAGATGATTCCCTGAAACACAGACCCATGTGAGACAACTTTAATATAAACAACTTTGCATGAGAACCAAAAATGGCTTTTGATAGATTTCCCAACAGACTTTTTCCCCTCCTAAAAACGGCAGATACCTGCGAACACTAAGCCAAACAAGTCTTGGTCATCCGCACAACTCCAGTGAGTCAGTAAGTTCTGCAAAACTGAGCTGTCATTGTGAGAGTATTGTTATGATTTCATTGTTTTCACTTTGTATGAAATTTGCCAGAATCTAATCAGTGAACATTATTTAGAATAGCGAGAGATAAAAAAAAAAGAGAAGCCAAGTTAACTCGTTTCCAAACTGCCACAGGCAAAAATGAATGAAGAGCGTGCGTTTAAAGTCACCTGGTCTGGGTGGGGGAGCGGAAGTGGCTCTACGGCTGACGTGAGTGAAGGGACAGTCCGGTTTGGTGCACCGAGCGTCATATTTACAGTTAGGATGCACAAAGAGGCACTTATCTCCAAACTTGCAATTGGGAAAAGTCCTAAAGAAAAACAGAAACGTATGAAATCTCAACTGAAACTAGATTAAACAACCGTTTTTAGCTGCGGGGTTTTAAAGCCAGGTACTAACTTGCACTGGGTGGTTGGGTGGTGGTACACACACTCGTCTCCACTTTTGCACACTGGCCAGAACTTGCAGCGCTCCATAACCTTCTGTTTCTTCACAGGAGCGGCGTCGTCCTCTGCCATCTCAACATCCATCCCTTCATCTGTCAAAAGAAGGCAGAATGTAATGGATGCAACATATTTAGAACATATAGTTTGAGATAAGGTAGATTTTAAATGAGGTTTATCCCAGAATCCATTAAAGAATACCTTCTGATGATGCGGGCACTCCCTGTAATCTGTGCAGGATGCTGACTTTGGTCTCTCTGTGGACGTTCCCAGCTGCCTCGGAGATCTTTGTGGGTCGTCTCACATCATCCAGCTCCATGTCTCCGTCTGTAAGGTTACCCAGGGGGCTTGGTACGCCATCTAAAGTCACTATGAACTTCGGGCTGGCTGAGGAATCGCCTCCCTCCCTGCAAACATGACACAAAAAGTTAAGTGTGGAACAACTGGTGTCTGACAAATAAGTCCTTAAAGTCCCAAACTGTGGGAGGACCTGGCTTGGACGGTGCGAGGCAACGCAGACTGGACCTGCTGCTGACTTCTGACAGAAGGTTCTTCCAGTACGGGCCGGCTCATTATGAAGGAGCGTGTATCAAACGGCTTCGCCTCACACTCTGCAGCTGCTTCAACACCTAAAACAGAAGCATTCACAGTACGGAAGTCAGGACCAACTTCATCCTTTAACTTTGACCTGTTTCCTCTTACATTTTCACACATGGTGACAGGTGTATACAGGTGCTGGTCATAAAATTAGAATATCATGAAAAAGTAGATTGATTTCAGTAATTCCATTTAAAAAGTGAAACTTGTATATTATATTCATACATTACATACAAACTCATATATTTCAAATGTTTATTTCGTTTAATTTTGATGATT